>NC_133974.1:3314367-3633913 GCF_047716275.1 Strix uralensis | reverse complement strand
GCAAGATGGTGAATTTAGCCCTTGGAACATGATATGATCTCTTTCTGGTTGCACCTGAGATGGTTCCTCTTGGGCCAGTCTATCAAAATGTCTTGGGTTTAAAAAGAAAAAAAACCACTCCTTTGCATATTGAGCTAAGTCAGACTCTTCAACAGAGTAGGTTGAGAGCAGCTGTGCACAGAGTTGCACTGGTAGAGCTCTGCCTGGAGCAGTAATGCCTTAGCTCCTTGCTGATGGGTCAGAGCAGCATGTCCGGCACTGCCTGAGGCAACTGGGAGGGTTTCCTGCCTCTTCAGCCTTTTCCAATCAGATTGCACTGAGGCGTAAATCAGTGACCCCCTTCATGTTGTTTTGTGATTCTCCTGAGAAAGCTGACCAGGAAGTTCTCAAGGTAGACTTTTATTTCCCTGCTGGAAAACATCAGTTCAGGAAAAAAAAAAAAAAGAAAATATCCCTTTTCTGAGAGGGTGCTTGTTTCAGTAAAGTCTCCATCAAGAAGAACCCCTCTGATCTAGTAGTCTGGTGGCCTGGGTACTTATCTAGGGGTTACTATTTACAGGTTTTCTCCCTGTGATGGGTGTCCCCATGGGTGCAATATGCTCCAGTAGCCCATGATGCAGTTCTTCTGCCTACTCCACCCATTGACAGGAGACTTCTCTCCGTGATGTGCTGTAGAAACTTCCCAGCCCTGCAAGGACAGGGCTTGGGGGGATTAATTCATAAGGGGTTGATGGGCAGGCTGCCTCAGGTGCATCTTCCTCTCCAGCAGCGATTAGGAAGAATTGTAAGGAACTACCACATGTAATTTCCAACACTGGAGGCATCTAGGAGAGCTTGGGCATACAGAAAGATGTGAATGCACGAGGGATTGCAGGAGGGATATTTGCAGCCTGGGCATCCCACAACACCCACGGGCTGCCCCTTCCTTGTCCTTACCTATCTTGCTGACGGGGTCTCGCTTGCTGCTGACACATAGGACTGGAGCTTTGCTCTAAATCCGACTGGGAAAATGCCACTACTTGGGTTAACGGTGCCAACGGAGGGATTTGCACAAGGGCAGAAAGACACAACCTTTCCCAGGGCAAGGCTTTGCCGAAGGGTCTGCTCGTTTTCCCCGCCCCAAGGAGAAGTTCTGGCCCAGGACACGGCTGCCTTGCTGTTTCCTGGCTGGAGCCTCGTTGCATGGGGATGGCTACGGCTCCCGGCTCCTGCCCGTGCCTCTGGCCTCCATCCATGGCTATTGGAGGGCTCTGTGCAATAGCCAGAGCTGCTTGTGCTTCTGTTCCCTGGACCTGAGCCCAGCTGATTTCCCTCCCCAGCCCTCCTTTCCATGAATGAAGTGGAGGGATTTGGCTGGGTGCCCAAACCCTCCGGGCTTTTATCAATGGGATCAACAGTTTGTCAGATCCGTGATGATGAGTCACAGTGGGATCCCATTACCGTTCGTTAATACCTCGCGCGGTGCAGGTCAGCCTGTCCTGGCCATGGCTGTGATTCAGGGATCTGCGTGGAAGGGGTTGGACTGGACCCCCTTGAACGCACGCGTGCACACAGCTGTGTGTGTGAGATGGGTTGGGGTGACGGGCACAGCAGGGAGGGGACTTGGTCACCACCACCCGGGAGATGAGTGCTGAGCCAGAGTCCTTGTCCCATGAGGGCAGAGTCCTTGTCCCATCAGTAGCTCACACTGGTGTGATCAAGCAGCTCTTTTCCCCATTTTTTGAAATTCAGCGACTTCACCTATGGCATTGCCATCCCAGGCTCTCCAGGATGCACGTCGGGCCCTCAGAAACTAACTAAAATGATGATCTTAAAGGTCTTTTCCAACCTAAATGATTCTATGATTCTAAAACCAGGCCAGTAGAGGAAAAGTCATCAGCATTCAGTTTTTTTATTATTTTTTCCCTTAGGTGTTAGAGCTTAGAGGAAAATTCTCAAGTCAAATCTCCCCTCAGAGACATTTTAAATGCTCGTCTTCACATGAGAGGTGCAAAAATCTGTTTCCAAAGCTTTCATGTTTGGTTTTGTGCAGTGTCTTTCACCACAGTGACTATCACGGCTTTACTTGGATTTCCTAAGGAAACCAGACCTATGTAGGGATGGAGGGTGGCTGTCAGCGGCTGAGGACCCCTCATATTTTTTAATATTAATTTGTCAGAGGATAAATCCTACAAGTTTCACACAACCAGGCACATGGAAAGAGAAGAGGGACCTGTTAGTATCCTCAGTGAAAGAAAAAGCAGCCCAGCTGCATACCCCCTCTTAAATTCCAGCCAAACCACCCATTAGAGAGACTTTACAAATGTCACAGCCTTGGGTAAATCTTTCATTGGAGTTTTGCTCTACTGGACCCTAGAGAATCCTCCATCCCTTGGAAACCAACCTTGCTTTGCTCTTTTACTCACAGAGCAATTTGTTTTCTGAGCTGCATTGTAGCGTAAGGAGAGGTCTGGTAGTGATTTCATGTTAGGGCATGTAAAGAAACACTTTGGAAGACAAATGGGAAAAGCAGGGCTTTTTGGAACCCTGGGATACTGCAAGAACATTGAAATTTCCTAACAGCTGTAATAATAGTAAAGCTGATGTTGCCTTGATTGTTTATGGCTTTCATTTTCAATCACCTCTTGTGGATGGCGGAGTGAAACTTAAAAGTGTACTTATGCACAGCACTGAAAGTATGGTTATACAAATTGTAATGGAAGGGAAGTTTGTAGGGAAGGATCATGAGTTTATTACACCGGCTGATACAATGAGAGAAAGAACGTCAATCTTACGGGCTCCTAGCCTGCACATCTGGTCATCTTTTCTGAACTTTCCTAAAGTCAGGCAGTTTCGAGGGTACCAAGCTGGAGCCTCTTCTAAACCTGATGCTCAGCACATGCCATGTACTGGGGATCTGCAAGTGAGGGCTCAGACAAAAAACTTGAGCATGAGGGACAAGCAACACCTGCAATGTGGGCCTTAATCCTACATATCGTAGCCAAAATACTTGCTCTCTGAACTTCAACCAGTAAGGGTAGGTTTTCAGAGGCTGAGGGAGCTGAGGTAGAGCATTTTGGATCAGGAAGAGTCACACTGGGAAAGTTTTTGTTTAGTATGCTGCAGGGTTTTCAGAAGAGCTACAAGGACAATAGCCCTTGCGTCTGAGCTTCTGAAAGCCCCTCTTGCCACCAGATCTGGCCCATCCTTGGTCTGAAAATCATTTCCAGATGGCTTGCAAAGAAAAAGTGTGAGTTGGAAATTCATCAGGTCATTGGCCCAGAAAATACTCCCTCTTCCAACAGTAGTTGTAGAGCTCTTCAGTTGTGAGGTGGCTGAGACCCCTGGGGGCTCTTGGACATCCTTGGAAAATGGCGGGTTGGATACCCCTCCACACAGGGCTTTTGGAGCATGTTGCTTCCAGGTCTACCCAGAGAAAACACAGATACTGAATATTGAATCATTGATGGTAAAAGGCATGTGGAGTTTTGTGGATAAAATGGGTCTTCTGTGGGAAGATTGTGGTGTGTCAAAATGCAGAGGTGCTACTTCTTTTCATCTGGAGCAGACTTCTTGAGCTAGCGTGGTCATCTGCACCACAGAGAAGTAAATGCAACAGGCATCTGAGCCTCAGTCTTCCACATCTGGGGCATGTCTCACCCACCAGGCTCATCGTCCTTTTTTTATGGGGAGAACTGAGGAGGTTGTTTTCCATGAGGAGATCTCCACTTTGTCCCAGGAACATTTACACAACACTGAAAAACCTTTTCCTGTTCCATATGCTTAATTTCCCATCGTCTCTCACATAGCCTCCATCAGTCTGTACCCCAGTCCCTACCCCAAAACCCTTGTGGGGACCACAGCAGGGGGTGGGATGGTGGAGATCATGAGCCTCTGCCTTGTCTTGCACACAGCTCCCTCCAAATTTCCTCCAAGCTCTTGGGTGCGACCCAGCCCAGCATAGCAGTAGCTGCGTGTGGGGAGAGTGATTGCATTTCCAGCTCCCACTCCCTGAGCATCTGGTTCCCCTCCCCTGGGTGCAGTGGAATTGCTTGATCTTCCCACAGCCCATTCCTACCATCAGACAAAACCAGCCCCTCCTCCCTCTCAGCCCCATTCCCTCCCACTCCTGCTTTCCCCTGGTGCCTGCTTAGACCCATTAAGTTTTTAATCTGGCTCATGTTTACAATCTCCATTTACTCTTGCTCCATTCTTATTTCTTCTGTTTAATTCCTGCTGCCCGCATTGCTGGTGATTCAGCGGCAGGAAGGCAGAGTCCCACCAGGCTTTAGGGTTGTTGGCTTTCAGGTTATTTTTGAGCATTTCCTGAAAAGTTTATTATAGCTGGGGCCTCATCTGTTACCTTTAGGGTTGAAGCCATGTTGCTGCAGCTGAAATGGGCTGATGGATGGTGCGTGTAGCCTCTCCTTGGAAGGTCTCATTGCAGTTGTCCCACTGGCAGCTTCTCCTGCCTGTACATGGCAGGAGTTTGGTTAAAGTTTCCAAGAGCAGCATGTTGAGTCTGCAGTCACCTGCAAACTCCCTAGGAGGTGTCTTTTTGCTCAGGTCTGAGGGGCTGATGCCAGGTTGAGGAGTGGGCAGAAGTACCCCATCTCTCACAGGGGTGCAGGAGGCATCACAGGTGGTGCAAAATCCTTGCACGCACAGCTGGATCAGGACCTGGAAGAGTGTCTGCAGTTTGGGCAGCTCAAGCAGAAGACCTCAGGACCTCAGAGAAGAGGCTCTGGTTAATTTGCATATGTGGACGTTGCGTTTGTGTGGGGCTTTTACTAGTAATTCCCCTGCCCAAACATAGGCCACGAATGCCACCTGAGATGCACTCGGGCTACACCCTGGCTGTCACTCCAGAGGTCATATGTGCTCCGTTCACGGTTGAACCAAATAGAAATCTTCCCATGTGTTCATTCCAGCGAGAGAAATCTCTTCCACCCAACCCACATTACTTTGCTTTTTCCCCACCTCCAGTTCAGCAGCCACTCTGGAATGCCATATGTCCCACCACCATCCCATCTACAGGGACAGAACATCCAACAGACACGTTGTCATCCCTGGCCAATAGAATAGGAAACTGAGGTGCAGAGAGGTCACAGTAGAGACCAGGATCCATCGCTAGAGGCTTAGGAGGTATGGCTGGAGAGCTGTCTGGAAGAGAAGGATCTGGGGGTTCTAATTGACAAGCAGCTGAACATGAGCCAGCAGTGTGCCCAGGTGGCCAAGAAAGCCAACGGCATCCTGGCTTGTGTTAGAAATAGCGTGACCAGCAGAAGCAGGGAGGTGATAGTCCCCCTGTGCTCTGCACTGGTGAGGCCACACCTGGAGTGTTGTGTCCAGTTTTGGGCACCTCAATCCGAGAGAGATCTCGAGGGGCTGGAGCGAGTGCAGAGGAGGGCAACGAAGCTGGGGAAGGGCCTGGAGAATAAATCCTGTGAGGAGCGATGGAAGGAGCTGGGACTGTTCAGTGTGAGGAGGAGAAGGCTGAGGGGAGACCTCATCACTCTCTACAGCTCCCTGAAAGGACATTGTAGAGAGGTTGGTGCTGGTCTCTTCTCCCAGGGAATTAGTGACAGAACAAGAGGGAACGGCTTTAAACTGCAACAGGGGAGGTTCAGACTGGACATGAGGAGAAAATTTTTCAGAGAAAAAGTGGTCAGACAGTGGAATAGGCTGCCCAGGGAGGGGGTGGAGTCCCCATCCCTGGATGTGTTTAAGGGTCGTTTGGATGAGCTGTTGGGGGATGTGGTGTAGGGGAGAACTTTGTAGAGTCAGGCTGAGGGTTGGACTCGATGATCCCAAGGGTCTTTTCCAACCTGAATGATTCTGTGATTCTGTGACATCCTCAGCCACCAGCCCCTTCCCTGTGACCACTTGACCTTCTAGCAGTAGGACCTGTTGTTCTTTCTGCAGGAATTCTGAATTTCCCCCCTACATAGAGGCACCCATCATAGCAGGGTGGATGCAGCCACACTGCCTGTTCTAAATCCCAGTCGTGCCCACCATGACTATTTTGCTGAATTAAAACCGTGCAAGGGGCTGTGCTAACAGGTAACGGCAGGGGTGGTACAATCCCTGTCCCTGTTTTGTTCACTGGTGCAGACAAAGCCTTTCTGTCCCATCTCTACCTCCACTGCATCCTCTATCTTTCAGGCATCTTTCTCTCCAAGAACTCCCAGCCCTGCCCAGGCATTTACCCAGCAGAAATACGACTTTTAATTACTATTTTTTATGACTTCCTTTTCATAATTGCACTGGGGGCTCTCTGCTGTTCTGCTTTAATCTGCATCCTGAGAAATCACTTTCTCAGGCATGATCTACTGAATGGGAAAGGGAAAAAGGGCTTTCAAAATGCAGCAATGGGCTTGTTGGCAGCAGAGAAATGTGGGACTTGCTTTAGTGTTAACCCAGCTGATGTCCACGCAACTAATGTCCCTTCCCTGTTACTGTTGTCTCCCAGCCATTAGGCTGGCCAGATCCTTTTTGATTCTGGGCAATGATCTCTGTCTTATCCTACCTCCTGAACTGGGCTTGGGCTTCCTCTGCCGTCTTGCTCTAACGTCTCTACTGGCTGTATTGGTTTTGCATTGGCAAGGTTTTGGTAGAGGGGGGGCTACAGGGGTGGCTTCTGTGAGAAGCTGCCAGAAGCTTCCCCCATGTCTGACAGAGCCAATGCCAGTTGGATCCAAGATGGACCCACCACTGGCCAAGGCCAAGCCCATCAGCGATGGTGGTAGCGCCTTTAAGAAGGGGTAAAAACTGCTGCGCAACTTCAGCTGGAGAGAGGAGTGAGAATATGTGAGAGAAACAACTGTGCAGACACCCAGGTCAGTGAAGAAGGAGGGGGAGGAGGTGCTACAGGTGCTGGAGCAGAGATTCCGTGGTGCAGACCATGGTGAGGCAGCTGTGCCCTGCATCCATGAAGGTTAACAATGGAGCAGAATCCACCTGCAGCCTGTGGGGGACCCCACACCACAGGAGGTGGATGCCCAAAGGAGGCTGTGACCCTGTGGCAAACCCGTGCTGGAGCAGGATCCTGGCAGGACCTGTGGCCCCATGGAGAGAGGAGCCCATGCTGGAGCAGGTTTGCTGGCAGGACTTGTGACCCTGCAGGGGACCCACACTGAAGCAGTGTATGAAGAACTACAGCCTGTAGGAAGGACCCACAATAGAGGAGTCCATGGAGAACTCTCTCCCATGGGAGGGGGCCCACGCTGGAGCAGAGGAAGAGTGTGAGGAGTCCTCCCCCTGAGGAGGAAGGAGCAGCAGAGACAAGGGGTGATGAACTGACCACAACCCCCATTCCCCATCCCCCTGCGCCGCTCGAGGGGTGGAGGTAGAGAAATAGGGAGCAAAGCTGAGCCCGGGAAGAAGGGAGGGATAAGGGAAAGGTGTTTTAAGATTTGGTTTTGTTTCTTATTACCCTACTCTGGTTTGATTGGTAATAAATTAAACTGATTTCCCCAAGTTGAGTCTGTTTTGCCCGTGACAGTAATTGTTGAGTGATCTCCCCCTGCCCTTATCTCGACCCACGAGCCTTTTTGTTATATTTTCTTTCCCCTGTCCAGCTGCGGAGGAGGGTGATAGAGTGGCTTTGGTGGGCACCTGGTGTCCAGCCAGGGTCAACCCACCACACCAGCCTAGTGCCTCCTCAACTTGCCCTAAAACAAATAAATTACTTTTTTTACCTGCTGAGCCATGTTTTGTCAAAATCCTTTTCCCTGTGAACCACTGGACAAGGTCTAGTTCTCTTTGCAGCTTAATTTTCTTCTCCCCCCCTCTCCATCTTGCCCCAAAAGCATTGAGGGGGTGGATAGAGTTCTGCAAACCCCCCCTGATGTGTACCCATCCTTTGGGTAATACCATGCCTTTGCGCTGAGGTTTCCACAAGAGCTGCTGCCTTGGTATGCAGAGGGGCACTAATTGGATTAAAATTTCAGCATTAAGACTTTAGCACGGCAGCCCCTCCCTCCGCCCCATTGCGGCTTAGCGTCCCTGTCATTATCTTTTATTCGACGGCATCTATCAGGATGCTGGGATTGTTCGCTGCCTGCCATCCACAAAGGAGGATCTGCAAATCATTTAACTGGAAAGCCTTTGGACAATGCAGACATTTATTCCTCAACATGAAGGTGTGGAAGCCAGCTGGTCTTTTCAATAGGACCAGGTCAAGGGCTGCTTGGGGCTGAATGGCTGGAGGCAGGAGTGGGGATGAGGAGCATGCTGAGAACAGAGGAGGTTGTCTTTTTTGTTTTGGTTTTTAAAAGCTGCTCAGCCTTCAGGCACAGTATGCTGGCTGCAAACAGTGGATGTAGGGCTGTCACTGCTTTCAGAGGGGAATGGTATGAGGCAAATTCCATCATGGATACACTGCAGATCTGAGACATGGGTCCTGTCTTGTGTTTAGACTAAGGTATCTAAAGGAGGAGATTGTGGTCACCAAAGAGCCTTCTGTCAGCAGTGGAGACATCTCCATTCAGCCCACCCACAAGAGGTGTCCAGGACACACAGGAGCAGCCACCTTTCAAGGTGCCCATGGCTGTAGATGGCATCTCAGATGATGACCAGGTGACTCACGTAAGGGGCTGTGGTACCAGTATAATGATAAACTGAGAGCAAGGCTGTCCATTGAAAATGACCATGTGGAAGGAGCACTAGGGCTGGAGACTCGTGGCCTTATTGGACAGAGAAGTGAGAGCTTTGCAGAACAACCCCTCTGAATGCCATAAGAGCCAGTCCTCAGCCCCTGTCCTGCCCTGGACATCCCAGAGAGGGCTCTATAATCCAGCATGACCTGCACAGAGCTGGGAGAAACAGTCCATAAGGCACCTCCTGGGCTGGATATCCCCACCCTACTAATATGGGGCTGGGTGAGTGGCAGGTGTGTGGTGAATCACAAAGCTCCTCAACACAGTCAGCTTCAAACCCTGTAAGAGAGACTCCTCCTCGCAGCAGAACCCCTGAGCCATTAGATTTCTTTTAGGCTAAAGCAGTGTGTAATATATAATTGATAATGGTTATTCCTGGTACACTCCTTGTAGTGAAATTTTAATGCTAGGGACAACTTTGTGTGTGCATGTATGTATGTAATATATAGCTGTATCTTCATACTGTTAAGTACAGGTCCTCAGTGCTTGTTCTGGCAACCAAGTGAATCTGAGTTTTTTTCTCAATGTCAATGAGGTCAACCCCATGTTTTGCTGGTGCTGGTACTCCCACCAAGGCCAGGGGTCCAGGTCTTGAAGTCGACTGTTCCCAACCCATGTTAAAGCATGACTCCACGTCATACAGAAGAGTTACCCATGCCAGCCCTTTCCTTCATGCACTGGGAATTTGGCTGCCCATAAGTAACATCTCCATCACCCTTGGGCTCCATTAGGAACAGCCTCAGCTGGTAGCAGCAGGCTTTCACCCCCCAGCAAGCTGCCTTTTAATAAGTTGAGCAATCTGGACCCCTGCAGTGTAAACCAGCCTGCCTTTCTCTTGACACTGATCAAGTGGTCTTGCAAACAAATTCCAGCAGCAACAGTATGATGCCTTTTTTTTTTTTTGCTTTCCCCCCTCTTTGTCTTCCCATTGAATGGTTGGCATTCTCCAAAGAGCACAAAACACTTGATGTCATGGCAATAATTGGCTGCAGGGGGGCTAATTAGCTCCCTCTCCGATGGTCCAAGGTTCACATTGAGCTGTGTTTTCCCCTCCATTGATTTATTTCCACAGGCCAGGGCAAGCAGCAGTATATATAACTTCCTCATTGCTCTTGTCCAACCCTAAGCCCTAACTGGAAAGCAGAGAGATCTTGCCTCCAGATCAGGTTTGCCCAAATTAATGGGAATGAGGAAAAGAAGTCGTCATACTTTCTCCTATACCCATGTCTTTATGCTGATTACGGATCTCACCTCCCTTTCAACATGTTCTGCTCTTACTCCTTTCCTGTTCCTGTGTTCATTGTAGCAGAGTTCAAAACACTGTTGCAGATTTCTGGCCAAGTAAAGTGAACCAGCAAGTGTGGTTTCCCAGACTCACTGCAATGAATTTTTCAAGAGGTGCAAGTTTTGACTGAAGCTTGGTTAGGGCTGTCCACCCCACTTGGACTCACTGGTGTCTCTTGTGGGGGTAAGACCATGGGACAGTCTTTTCCTTGGGAAAAG
The DNA here is from genome assembly GCF_047716275.1 of Strix uralensis. Taxonomy (NCBI): domain Eukaryota; kingdom Metazoa; phylum Chordata; class Aves; order Strigiformes; family Strigidae; genus Strix; species Strix uralensis. Next base: position 3,623,771 of record NC_133974.1, on the reverse strand, counting down.
GAAGATGAAATGTGTGCCCTCTTTCTACCTTTGTCTGTCTCCCTTTCTTGTTTCTACCCAGGTGCCTATTTTTATGATGTTTGTGGGGATGTAAGATCAGGACCAAATGAGACAACCTCTCTGTGTTTGCTCTGTGTAGCAGCTGATTCTGGATCCTCTTTAGGACCCACACGGTGGGACAGCGCTTATTGGTCTGAGCCAAGACTGTGCCAGGGACTCTGCTGGCAAACAAAGTCCTCCCTACACCTTGCTGATCATCGGTGCCAAGGACTGGGATGGGGAGATGACCTACAAGAGTTGAATTGTTTTGTTGTGCTCCAGGTTACAGGGCTGCCACATTTACCAATCATTAGCAATAAAACTAAACAAGTTGTGCTTATTTTGGGGAGTACATTCCCTGCTCTCTCCTCCCTGCCCTGACTCCTGGTTCACAACTGCTCAGCAGGGATGTGCAGAGCTGGTGATTGCTCCAGCCAAATTGCATGTCCCCTTCCTATCCGTGGGCACTTCACCGTCCCTTTTCCACCTGCACTACCTGAAATCCTCCCTGCTCTTTTATCCCACCATGTGGTCACTTTCTGAGGCACAGCCCTTGCTCACTACAAACACTCCTCGCAGTGTCTGTAAGGGTGGCTTCATGTCCTTGGTGGCTGTTTAGCTGAAGTAGCCAGCAGTTGAATCTATCCCCTAGAGCAGAGGGCAAACAACTGAAAGGGTGTTATGTGAGTCACCATCTAATTTCATTTGTTGTTAAAAGTCACTACTGCTGCTTTGGGCACCTGCCTTGACATCAGCTGGGGCACTGATGAATGAAAAGCACTGCCAGCAGCCAGGAGATGTGCTCAGGTTTGCCCAGGCCCTGCCATGGCCAAGTGATTGATTATGGTAAGTTGTAAATGAAACAGAGTCAGGACACGAGGGTTGAGGTTCAATCTTCTTTACCCTTACGCTCTCACCACTATCCCTAGCACCGTTTCAGCCCTGGCCAATGCAGAGGTACCCAAACCATCCCTGGCACAGCTCACGAGTTGTCATGGGCCAGGGACCATCCCCAACTGGCAGTTGGGATGCAGCCACCCTGCTTAGGAGGGTTATAAAGATCAATAGTGTGGGCATGGCCAGGCCTCAGGGCTGGAAAGCAGGCTCCAGCATGGGTTTATTCCGTTGTGGAGGTGTAACCTCAGCATCAGCTCTGTCCCTGAGCACTGCAAGGGTTTGCTACTTTGCCTTTCCTGCATCCCAACTGCTCTCAGCATCCATCTCTCCTGATAGCCTTTCCTGGGTAAAAGAGATGATCCCCAACCTAGCAGGCTTCTTTCCACTCCAAGATTCAACTGCAATTTGGAGCTTCCTCCAAGGACCCAGCCCAAGGGCGTTGTCTTGATGGCAGCCCCGCAAAATCCCATGTAGGATGCACACACACCACAGGCTGTGCTTTGCGCTGGGGTGGGTGAGTGCTGCATCGTGGAGAGGCTCATGTGAGCCAACCGTTGTCACGGTAACAAGAGAGTTGGTGCGGAGGTGGAGAGGGGATGCCGAGAGTGCGGAGGATTCGGGGAAGCAGGGGGGCTGAGGGGCTCTCCCGTCATCCGTCAATGCAGAGATTCCCCCAAGGTAGAGACATCTCGCCGCTGCTTTCCATGCCGGGGCTCAGCAGCTTGCCGGCTCGGCTCCTCCCCGCTGGCGAGGCTGAAGTTGATGGATTTGTCTGCACTGTTCCTTCTCCGAGTCAACCCGTTCCTCCCTGTAGCACCAGAAAAAAAAAAAAAAAAAAAAAAAGAAAGAAAAAAAGAGCAGGCTCTTGTTGATGAAAGAAAGAGGATCCAGAAGTGTATGGTGGAGTAACGCCAAATTCCCACTGTTCCTGTACACGTGATTCCTGTGTTGTGGTGTGGCACTGGAAGACACCAATGTAACAGCATCATCCGTCAACGCCTGAGTGCTTCAAGGCAAATACAGTCACCCCTTCCTCTGCCTTCCCCAGAAAATAGCCTGGTCCCCACCTTGCCCCTCATCAAGGAGCTCAGAGAAGTATCACCATGGAGGTAGTGCAGGACCACTGGCACGGCAGGCAGGACATGGCCCTGGTGCAGGGGCCTCCATCACTTTTCGGTCCTTCTCTGCAACTCTGTTGGCCATCTGAATGCTTGCTGGCTTCTCCTGGGGAGAGACCACAGGGAGGTCACCAGAGGCCACCTCTGGCCTCTTGCTGCGGTTCGAGGGTGACGTTGGCAGGGAGCAGAGGTTCACATGTGGACGTCGGGGTGTGTGGAGGGAACACTACAGTGCAGCCGTGGGTGCAGCTGTGGGAGCAAGACTCTGGGGAGTCCTCTGGGCTGTGCTCATTCACAGAATGAGCCCTGGCTGGGTCTGGGCCAGTATGAGTTGTGCCAAGGACCACTTCAGCAGTTTTGGTGGGGATGCTCAAGTCCCAGTGGCACGGCAGAGTTTAACTCATGACTCTAGATGAAGCCATGGTGGCCATGGCTCTCACCACATGACTGGGGTGGAGGAGCAGGCACCTAAAGGTAGGTGCCACACTCCTCAGTGAGAACCCACCCCTTGGCCCAGCTTCTCCAGATCTTCCCATACCTACCTTGCATTTCTCTCCGTGAATTTTTGGGGTCAGGGCAGCGAAACCTGCAAATGGGCCTCTGACTACCAAAAGTGAGGGAATTACATTTATTAGGAGTGTTGACTACCATGAGGAAATGAAGTTATATGATCTTAGTGTATTACTGTGGGGTTGGAAGTCTTCACAACGGGGGCTGGGTGAAGAAGAAGGTGCTTGAGCAGTGGGAGATTTACTGCTGCCTTTTCCTGGCTGCTCCAGGAGGAGCAGCACAAGGACTTACATGGGGGCTTAACTCAAAATCTTGGCCAACTCAAAGAATGAATCCTCATCTGGGCTTGGGATGAGTATTTCACCAGCACCAGGATGAGCCCTCGTTTATCCTACTAAATATTAGGTACTAACCTGAGCCCTCGGTTGCATGCCTGTATTTAGGCAGGATAAATCCAAGCCGAGGCAGTGGGGGTCACTAGCACAGGATAGAGTAAGTCCTTAATTTTGTTGAGACTGTTGGCTTTGTCACTCTAGCTTGGTCTACAGCCTGACACAACTCCAGCTACAGCCAACGCACAACTCAAGTGAGAGGTGAGGAAGAGTAGGGTCAGACGACAGGAGAAACAAGAGGGCAGCCAAGAGAGAGCTGCAGCAGCTCCGGCTCAGAGAAGCGGTTGAAATGCATCCGTGGCTGAAAACATGCCTCTGCTGGGGTTTCCAATCAGTCTCTAAATGCAATGGAAATCACAGGCATATTTATTCACTTCCAGTTTTTAATCCTGCGTTGAACCTGATGGTGGTGATGGATATTAGGGCTGATTGGACATGGCTTATTATTATTATTACTATTATTATTATTTTGCCAGCTGCAGGGCATATGACTGGCTCTTGCTGCACTCTGCCTCTCCTCTGCTGCTCAAGTGACTCCTGGGGACCTGCTCCAATTTAGTCCTGGGTACCTGGAATGACTCCTTAACAGGATCATATTCTGTTATTTTGATAGAAGTTTGGTTTTGTTCTGCTTTTTTTTTTTTTGGCCTTCCCCCCCCCCCTTTTCTTAGAGGCAGGGAAAAGCCCTAAAAATTTCCAGGTTTGCATGTTTGTGGATATACATATAAAAATATACTCTATAGGGCACTTAAAACCTGACTTATGGGGTGAGGACCTGGCCCAGGCAGTTTGGCAGGAGGGGAGAATTGAACAGTCTGATGGGGCCAGGTAGGCTCAAGGAAGGGACCCTGGAGTTGATTTTACCAGTAGAGCTATAACCTCTGCACATGTCCCACACAGGTGCAGCTCCTTGCAAGCAGCCATCCTTACCTATCCTCTCTTCCTCTTGTTCCTCTTCCTCCTCAGCTTCATTCATTCAAACTCACCTGCTGAGCACATAAATAAATACTTATTTATAAATCTACTTAAAGAGCATCGCCTTGCTTAATGCTGTGCTGAGCTGGAGACAAAAGGGGTGGGAAGGGGGGAAAAAGGTGCTAATGGACAAATGAATGTAAAGACCAAATCTGAATCACCTGAGGGCTGCAAAGCTCTTGGTGAAGGAACTTGATTAATGCCCCTGTTTGAGCTGGTCCATGGCTTTGGGAAGAGTTATGAGGTCATGTTTTTAAACTTTAGGTCTCTTGTGACTGGTTTCTGGCTGGTTTTTTGGATCATATTAAATATATTTTTTTCAGAAAATGCTCAAAAAAAAATCTCAAAAAAAATTCTTCCCCCTCAAAAAGTACTGCAACCCTCTTGCCCTGAGCATTTTCTCAGCTTTGATTTTTGATTTTCAGTTGATTTCTTTCAGCAGAAACAGGTCTTGGACATGTCACAAGCTTCAGTGTCATCTGACTTCAGTGCTGGGGCTGAGCCCTTGAGGCATCTGGGAAAACAGAGGCACAGAGGGAGTCATGTCTTAGAGCTCAGGGCTTTTGGGCCCTCTGATGGAAAAAATGGGGTTCAAATCCAAATGTCAGGAAGCAAAAGGTACTAAAATTGCCTGGGTGGGTCAGTCTTTTCAGTGCAGTATATTTTTTTATTGCAATGATTGATGAGCATTTAGTTACTGTCAGGGTAGATGGGAAGCACACAGCCCCAGGGAAAATTTCCTCCCAAAGCATAAATAGAGGTTAATTTGTGTCTGGGAGGGTCCTTCTGTAAATGCGTGTTTGTGTGGCAGCATGTTACATCCGTGAGTGTGTGTATATATATGCTTATTTAAAGTCCAGATCCTTTTGTGCTCCACATAAACATAATTTTCAGAAGTCAGCTGGGCTTTTAATCTCTTGGGCTTCTGAAGAAACGTTATATTTAGGAAACAATACAAAAACCCCCAAGCTCCTGACCACTTGTTAGCACTAAGCAGAAGGAAGCCTTGTGCCTTGGGGCTTTGGGGACTTGAGCTTTTGAAGGTGAAGTTTGCAGGGAAATCCTTGCAGCATGAAGCGCAGCTCCCGCCTGATTATACACGCAACACGCTCGCGCCGCTAATAAAAAAAGAGAGAGGAAGAGCTTTTTGCAATGCTGTGGTCTGGTTGGGGCTGGATGCCCTGAGTGGGGGGGAAAGGGGAGCAGGGAGGGATGTGGGGATGCGAGATGGGGGTCATAGAGGCTTCGTGCTGTGTATTTGGGTTGCGCACGTCCTCTTTGGATGGCAGAACGGGCTCTTCGTCCCCGTGAGATGGGGGACACGACATGCAAATCGCCACACACGGTGCTGGGGTGTCAGCGAGGAAGGATGCAGGTGCATAACATGGGTGAAGCATCCTGGCATCTCCTTGGCTCCCCACGGCCAGCCGGTCCTGTCACTTGATGCTGCAGTGGGGACAGGATTTTTGTGCATGCAAACATTCGCCGTTCCAGCGGCGACAGTTCCCGAAATGACCCCGTCACCGCAGGACCGATCCCTTTATCTGTAGCCGTGGTGCGCTAGAGGAGGGGATGGAGGGGGGAGAGAGATGGAGGGGGGAGGAGGAGGAGAGGGAGGCTGGGAACTGATTACGTGGGAGGCATTTTGTCCAGCACCAGCAGCAGCAGCGAGGATGCAGATGAAGGGAGCATCCCACCTCGGGGAAAAGGCGATGGAGAGGATGGTCCACTGTGCCCACGGGCGGGCTGGCACCCAGCTCAGCACCCCCCATCCCCGGGCACCCCTCCACCCCAGTGGGGCTGTGCAGCTGTCGGGGCTTCGATTAAGATGGATAGATTGGTGAGAAGCGTTTGGTGTGACTGGAATAGAAAGCACGATGGCTTCGTGCTGACTTGAGGGCACAGATCCAGAAAATAGCATTGCTTGGGAGATGATTACTTTACTATTGGAGCTTGTCCTTAAAATAGCAAGCTCACTCCTCGCTGCCCCTCCTTCCCCTTCGCCTGTGCATATTCCTAGTGATGGCTGTGAGATTCCCGGGGTGTCCCCCCCCCCAATTTATTCCTTATTTATTTCCTTATTATCCATGTCCCATCATACTTTGCAAAGATGCCCTTGAAGGCCTCCTGTTTGGTGCTTAGCTTTCGGTGGGGCAGAGCTCAGCTCTGACCATTGCATTTGTTACAGGAGAAGGTTCTCCCTGGGGAAAATCACAGTCAGGGCAGCCACAGGGTGACAAATGCAGCATGGGAGTCCCCATACCTGGGGTGATGCTGGGATGTCCCCCAGGAGCATCACTGGGGAACATCAAAGCCCTTCCCTGGACATCTCCTCCTGGGCTGCGGCTGGCTGCACACCATGGGGCAGGGTCTTGCAAGAATGTACTGGAAGCCTTGGTAAGTGATGCTGGGCAAAACCCAAGCCCCAGGCTGTCCAGGTGGTCCATCTCTGGTCACTGTTTTTTTTTTTTTTTTCACGTGGGGAGCAGCAATGAGAAAAACAAAGCTGAAAACAGAGCAGGGAGCAACCCAGGGCAGTCGCTGATCCCTTGGAGCTGAAGCTTTCAGCACAAGCAGAGCCTTGTGCTGTCACCATGGAGGGGGACATGAAGTCCACACCACATCCCACGGGTGCATTTGCATCTTCTGCTCTGGCATAGAGAAAGCCACCTGTGGCAACGGAGTCGACGGTGACGAAGGCTGCCAGGGGAAGCAGCAAACCTCTTCCACTGGCTCAGCTAGGAGACCATGAGTCAGAGACCTCAGCAAGGGGTCTGAGCTCATTTCAGGGCTAAACTTAGTTCAGAGAGTCCCAGCAGCCACTCGGGAGCGTTGCCATGTTGGGATGGATGCCCTGTAGCATCATTTTGTAGGCCAGGCCATCCGGTTATTATTGTTAATGTTAAAAATATTCTCTGCTGAGTTATAGAGGCTTTTGCTTTTGCTAGGCTGTCTCTGTGTGGATGTCTCCTGTCTTCCCATGTCCCAGGTTTACGTAAAATATTGAGTCCTTGTAAATAGAAGCGGAATGAGATTTCTGGATCTGGGGATGTCCTGGGAGAGAAAAACTGGGGTCACAGGTAAAGAGGGGAGGAGCAATGGGTCATCCAGAGGAACGTGGGGAAAGCCATAGGGTGTCTGTACCAGTAAATGCAGCCCTGGCACAGGGTCTGTCATTTGACTGTCTACATGGCTCATTTATTGTGGCACTGGTTGGCCAAGAACAAAGAGCACTGACCCACATAATGCCCAGGCATGGGGCAGGGACCATGACTGTTCCCATGAAGTGGTCTGGATACAGCTACCCCTCTTCAAAGAGCAGGAGAGTTTAGGAATATGGACCTGCCCCTAAAGACTGAGCTTCCCTCTCCCATTTTCCCAGTCTTGGGGCAGCCTCAATCTATCTGGGGCTGTGCAATTCCAGGCATGTCATTTCTAACTTGGGAGACACCAACTGAGGCAGTCGCACCAGCCATTAACTGGGACCAAGCTGCTTAGGTGTGGTTACCACCATGACAACATGGGGCTATGGTGGTCTGAAGGGCTTCTGGCATCTCCTGCCCTATGTGAAAGATGAGGATCAGCTTCAGCCTCACCTACATGAGCAAATTAAAAGGTGCAAGGGAACTCAACCATCCACACTAGTAAAATGATGCCATGGTCACTGACACAGCTTTGACCTAGCCAAAGAGGACCAATCCAAATGGTTGCTGGGTTGAGTTTGGGAGTTAGCACAGCCCAGCCCATCTCCAACAGGCAGCTCAGGTGCAGCCACCCTGCTTTGTCGAGTGAGGATTTGGTGGTGTGGAAGTTGTTTTAGGGCCAGAGCTGGAGAAGGAGCTCTAAAATATTTATTAATTTATTTATTAATTTATTTAAACTGATGCAAACAGCTGCATGGACACACTTATGTTGGTTTCACCTTGCCTTTTTTCTGCTTAATTAATGATGATGACTCTTGCAGCATGCTTGGCATTCACTTAAAAATAATGTGCCATAAAGGAGCTGGTTATTTCTTCTGTTTCTTCTTAGTAATACTGGTAAACCGATTTTGAACAAGCTTAAGACAAAGGTAGAGGAGCCCTTTGGACACCAGGGTAAGATGTCTTGCAGGCAGCCATGCCAAGGGTTTATGTTTGTTTTTGAAGGGTGACTTGAAAAATTGTGGACAACCCCATGCAGAAATATCTCTGTTATCCCTGAAAAATGGGGGGGGGGGGGGGGGGGGGGGGGGGGGGGGGGAGGGGAAAAAAATCTCTTTGTGCTTAGTGAAATGTTTTATCTGATCTTCTGGCAGGGACAGACATTGAGAGGGGACAGGGCAGGTATGGGGAGGGAGCAGAAGGGCAGAGCCCATGCCAGAAGGAGAATAGGTCCCAAGACACTGGGGATGAGGCTGGTTCAGAGGTTGGGGCCACGTTTGTCACCAGCACAAGGACGGGATGAGGAACAGAAGAATGACCTTTTCCAACCATGTGGGGAAGTCCAGGGAAAAGACGGGAGGTGGGAATGTGGAGGAGTAAACAGCATGCAAAAGACAGTCCAGAACCAACATCTAACTAATCTCTGTAAAAGATATTTCTGGGGCCATTCTGGTAATTTGGGGATTTTTTTTTTAAGACTGCCCATTCTGGGATTAGCTCTCAGGAGAGCAAGGACTAGAAATATTTTTCAAGCTATTTGTGACTCAGCAGCTGGGAAGCACTGATTACTGACAGCAGCTGACGTCCGAAAAGCATCTAAGTCTTTATTATATTATCCAAAAAGGCCACAGACTTTTTTTTTTTTTTATTGCCCCAGCTTCAGAACAATGAGTACCCAAGCCTTCAATGAGGACTTGGAACACAGGGCAGAAGAAGGCGGTGTACGAAAACTTTAATCTCTTTCCCAAAATCACGTGAAGTTTTCCTTTCCTATGTGCCTCCGACCAGTTTCCTTGCAGTGTTCCCTTTGAATTTAGGCAAGAGGAGCAATCCAAAATCAGCCAGTCTGGTGTCCCAGCTGCAGTTGGTAGATGAAGTTTGAGATGTTTCTAGAGAGCATCACTCTGTGTTTTCATGGGAGAGCACTGTCCTTTCTTGCATGTCCCTGGAAGGCTGATTTCCTTGAGGGTAGCGTCATCCAGGCCAGAGGAGACTGAGCAAGTTGGGTCACTGTTCTGTGGCTCAATTTCCCAGCGCTTGCAGACTCAGTAGTCCACATCAGCTGAAATATCTCCTCTCTGTCCCAGTCTTGGTCATCAGCTCTAAGCACAGCTATAGCATTGCTTCAGTGGTTATTTATCAGTACCTCACCAATCCATCAGGGTGCTCTGGCCTTGGCAAGATCTTCAGGTAACACTTCAAGTCCAGGGCTGTTCAGTTTTGGGCCCCTCACTACAAAAAGGCCATTGAATGATTTGAGCGTGTCCAGAGAAGGGCAACGGAGCTGGTGCAGGGTCTGGAGCACAGGTGTGATGGGGAGCGGCTGAGGGAACTGGGGGGGTTTAGTCTGGAGAAGAGGAGGCTGAGGGGAGACCTCATGGCCCTCTACAACTCCCTGAAAGGAGGTTGCAGAGAGGGGGGATGAGTCTCTTGAGCCAAGGAACAAGCGATAGGACAAGAGGTAATGGCCTCAAGTTGCACCAGAGAAGGTTTAGACTAGATATTAGGAAGCATTTCTTTCCAGAAGAGGTTGTTGGGCGTTGGAATGGGCTGCCCAGGGAGGTGGTGGAGTCCCCATCCCTGGAGGGGTTTAAGAGTCAGGTTGACCCAGCGCTGAGGGATCTGGTGGAGTTGAGAACTGTCAGTGTTAGGTTAATGGTTGGACTGGATGATCTTCAGGGTCTTTTCCAACCGAGATGATTCTGTGATTCTGTTATTCTGTGATCTGCATGGCCAGGTCCAGCAAGTGGATGGCCACAGTGAATTGCTTTGGTGCTGCTGTGTCAGGTCAGGGGCGAGGAGTGAGACCTGCCTCCCCCTTCTCCAGAGCTCTTGACTGTAGTCCATGCAACAAAGCAGGTCAAGCCACTCTCACTACTGTTTATCCCTTTTCCCTCAGCCTCCTCTTGCCTTTACAGATCCTGTTTGTCATTCAGAGACAAACTCCCCTGCAGCTTTCCCCTCTGTTGCAATTATAGACTTGCTTCCTCTGTTTGTCTCCTAACTCAGCCTGCCCAGTAAAGCTGATAGCCAGGAAGTTCCCAGGATGCTGCAAGTCCAAGCAGCCGATCCACATTAGCAAATGAGCATCGGGAGCGAGCCAGACGCACGGCCGGGTTCCATCGGCCAAGCGGACTCAGCAGCACGTCAGCAACATGCGCCCTGGGTGCAAAGCTCCATATGGATGACAGCATCCCTGCAGGTCCCATCACAGGGGCTGAGCATCCCCGCTGCCTGCTGGAGAAAGAGTCCTGCCAATGCCATGGTGGGCAGCAGGAACGTCCCAGCTGTGGCATCAGACAGGCACAGAAGAGGCACCAGTTTGGGACTGGAGCTCAAGAGCACCTTTGCTCCGTCTTTGTTGTCCCCAGCAGTGAACGGGAGCGAGGATAAAATGAGGGGAATAAAAGGGGAGAAGGTTCCAGAATAGAGGAGGGCACTTTGTACTGGAAATGAGTAGGAGTGGCTTGGCCCGTTTTGTCCCCAGGGTGCATGAAGGTGGGCACAGCTGGTTGGAGAGTGTGGGCAAGTCACCACGTGAGTTACTGAAAATGAGAAATGCTTGGTGAAGATCAGGACTGAAGCTAAATGAGGTATATTTGACATAGCGCTTAGGGATATGGTGGAGTTGAGAATGGTCAGTGTGAGGTTAATGGTTGGACTGGATGATCTTCAAGGTCTTTTCCAACCTTGATGATTCTGTGATTCTGTGATTCTGAGGTCTGTGCCTGCTTTAAAGGGGGCATAGGTGTCCTCCTCACTACCAGGGATGGTAAACCTGCACAGCATCTGCTAGGGTTTGGTTTGTGTGGCAGGAGCTTGCAGAGGCTAAGGTTGGAGCCCTGCTGCACTATGTTTTTAGAGACAGAAGCACACATTATAATCCCTGTCCTGAAGGATGCGGGTGACACAAGAGAAGCACCACTCTTTAAAAGGTGAATAGGTAATTTTGGACTAGGACTTGTGTCTGATTTGGGGCTCACAGCCTGGGGCTGTGGACCAGGTGCCTCCTGAAGACTCAGTTCCCTTTAGGATGAATGACTTCAAGGAACAAAGGGAATAGTTGCCTGAGACTGTTGTCTAAAATCATGAATTTTCGCAGTGAGAGAACCAGGGGCAATCAGTGACATGATCAGGAACAAGCCTCAAAAAACCATGTGGTAGTGCGGGGTGTTATTCCATGGTGGCACTTGGTGCCGCAGGGTGCTGTGGAAGTTGGGACTGGAGATCTCTTTGAAAAGGGAGCAGACATCCATGGAGGGCACATCCATCAGTGGATAGCAATGCAGCCTGTACGTCAGAGGGTTCCTGAGCTGCTGGTTCACAGTGTCTGGTGGTCACAGGAGAAGGTCACCTTCTAAAGCTAGCCTAGGCACCTGCTACTGGTCACTGCTAGAGAGAAGACACCTCTAAGTGGACCTTTGCTTTGATGCCTGTCTCTTCTATTAGGTCTCTCAGATGAGAGTGGGAACAAGAAGCAGCACATGGATTACAATAGCCCCAGCTTTCATGTGGGTACTCGTGAACGCCCGTAACAGAGTGTGTCCTGGAGCCTGTGGTGTGAATCAGGCCCTTGAACACCAACAAGAGCTTGCTATGGACTCTTTCCAAACCTGCTTTCACACACTTGTCTTCAGAGACACACTGTATCTTAAAACTTCTCAGATCTTAAAGGGGACCTACAGGAAAGGTGAGGAGGGACTCTTTATCGGAGAGTATAGGGATAGGATGAGGGGTAACGGTTTTAAACTGAAAGAGGGTAGATTTAGATGAGATCTAAGGAAGAAATTCTTCCCTGTGAGGGTGGTGAGGCCCTGGCACAGGTTGCCCAGAGAAGCTGTGGCTGCCCCCTCCCTGGAAGGGTTCAAGGCCAGGTTGGACGGGTCTTTGGACAACCTGGGCTAGTGGAAGGTGTAGCTGCCCATGGCAGGAGGGTGGAACTAGGTGATCTTTAAGGTCCCTTCTAATCCAAACTGTTCTGTGATTTTATGATCTTTCTTATGCAGAAACCAAGGGCTCATGCAGAAAGCAGTTGTTGGGTGCAAAAAGCAGTTGATGGGTGCAAATCCAGCTAGTTTTCCTTTGTGCCTTCCTAGGCATGCAAACTCATTGGGGAAGACCTTGAGGGACCATGGGCATGTCCCTGCTGGTGAATCTGTGGGAAGGTCCTGACCTATATTAGCACCATCACATTTTTTTGTGGGGCCTCTGCTCTGATTTTTGTGCCGTTTTGATTTTGCCATGAGGCAATTATGACTAAGAAAAGGCAACGCCAACTCTCTATCAAACCTGCAGTGGCTGCGTGTGCCCCTGTGATTCCTTCTCCAGCCCCATCATCTAAGAGCAGCCAGCGTGCCCTGCGGCATGACATGCTCATCCCTCGTAGAGTGGCCTTTGTGAAGTCAGGGACAACATTTCAGTGACGGTCCCCTGAGATTTATATATCCAATATGTCGTAGGAGTGGGATGAGTGATCTCGACTAGAAGGCTGGTGAGATGCATGGGAGAATCAATAACTCCCTGAACAAGCCAGAGCAAAGGCTCATTCCCCTCTCTAAACTTATTGGTTTTATGGTCCCTCTTGTCTTTCTTCCGACGTGAGCACGGGAAGTTGTTTTAGGACAAATCTCAGTCTGTTCATACGCATGTCTCGTTCATGAGGATGAGTTATGTTCTCTTTCCTCCCCCTGCTCTGCTTTCAGCCCTCACTTTGCTTTCCTCTGTGCAAACAGCTTGTCCAAAATATGTAATTACCACCGGTGGGGGGGGGGGGTGGGGTGGGAATTGGAATATCCAGACTTTGTGTTCATACCAAATGGATGTAAGAAGTTGACCTTTAGGATATGCTTGTGGAATTGGATTTCTGAAATAGTTTGCTTCAGAAATAATGCTAGCAAAATTTATATATTTGTGTGTGTGTGTGTGTGTATGCATAACTGTGTGGATGTGGATACAGATACAGATATATATAGAGACATGTACATATATGTATTTTAATTGATATCCAGGGCTCATTTTGCAGCTGCTGCTATTTTGTTGCTATTATTGCAGCCTTCTGATTCCGAAAGATCAAAACATCATCCTGTAAAATAAAAACATTGTTTTAGAAGTGAATAGTCCTAATTAAAAAAAAGGAAGTCCCCTATTTTGGTTACAGGTTTCAAATATTTCACAAGATGGGAACACTTTAACAGCCGATTTTAACGATGCAGTCCTTGCCCATGGACAGCCACCCGGTTGGAAAATGAAATCTCACCAGCTGTGGCGACCTCCGGAGCTTGGTGAGGAGCAGCATCCTCGAAGCCGAGGCACCACGCTGAGTCATGGGAGTTGGGGTTTTCTTGTGGGGTCTGACACCATTTCACACGATTCGTCGCTTCCCCATCGCTGCAGTGCACTACTCCTGTGTCGGAGCTGGGAGTCATCCCTTTGTAGGACTTAAGCTGAGATCACCAGAGCTTCTGTACTACGGGAAGATGTAAATGAAACTATTCTGCTAATAACCATAAATCATCTGGGGAGGACTGACTCCAGCTGTGTGTTATCCCTTCTCTGAGGAGGGGAATGCAACTACTATCATAATACAAATAATTAAGTTCACACTGGTAAATGAGACGTAAAGAGACCATCTTCTGAATTAGTAAAATTTCCAGAAATGGCAGAAAATCAGACTCCATCCAAGAGTAAATGTTAACATCTCATCACTTATTTTCTTCTTGGACTGGGAGAAGGAAGTTGAGATCCTGTACCTATTTGTTCTGCAGAGCAACCTTTCTCTTTGTGGAAAATCATTTGACAAGTGGGATTTTCACCTTTTGCATACTTATTTTTGGATAATCTATGTTTGACCATTTCAGGTCTTTATTGCATCCTTGGGGATGAAGCCCCGGCTTTGACTGTTTCACTCCGCCCACATTAAAATGGATGACCCCAAATTTTTCAGAGGGTGCTTGCTCAGGCAGTGGCTTGCTCAGTCTGTGAGCTCCCCACCTCTCATTGCAACAAGAATTCTTCAGCAGAGCTGCTCAAAAAATCAATCAAGTAACATAATAAAATGCTGAAGCGATTTAATACATCTATTTCCCATTAAATCAAGACTTAATAAATGGTCTCTTTTTTCCCCACCCTTTTTCTTTTTTCCTTCCTTCTTTTCCTTCTTCCTTCTTTTTTTCTTCCTTCCTCTTAAAATTGCATACATTATTGAAATTGTTTGAGATGGAGCGTGTTTCAGAAGCTGTATAAATCTGGAGGAATTCATTAAGCACCACGGAATTTATTGAAAGTTATAAAGTTTTTAAATCTACAAATGTTTGACATCTTCAAAGAATTATTAATTAATGCATTCCATTAAATACTGTTAAAACTCATGTCGCATTTATGAAGCATTTGGGCTTCATTGAATATGCAGATCAGGTAATTCATCTTTTTAAGCTCCATCAATTTTTTTGTTCTTAAAAAAGACAGGGGGTTAATGGGAAGGAGGAGAAACCAAAGTTTGCAGTTCTTCAGGTGGGAGAATCCACAGCCAAAATCAGCATTTCTCTATTTCCAGGAATTTTCATTGAAGGCTGCTGAATGCCCTCTTGATTTCTGGTGTCTTCTGCTTTGTATTAGCACAGTGCCTGGGGGTGTTGCTTGGGGTCATGGTCTTGTCCCAAGTCATTGTCCTTCAACCATTGGGGGCCAGTGGGTTCTGTTGAGGTAGGACAGTGACACAAGCTTGAGAAAAGCAGGTATGCTAGGCAGCCACCTGGAGGTGTGAAGTTTCTCAAGGAGGCTGGGAAGTGTTTGGAGTACCTGGGTGGAAAGCAGCTGTAGGCTGCACGGATGGCTGACAGTGTCTGCTCTGTATGGATATTGAGAAGGTTGCTAGGGAAAATGAGGGGAAGGTGAGTCACAGAGGGAGTGAGGTGGCGTATCCTGGATTTATTGTAGAGAAGTGTCCTCTGTATACTCATACCTGACCTACAAGGAGGGACCCCCATGGCAGGGGGGTTGGAACTAGATGATCTTTAAGGTCCCTTCCAACCCAAACCATTCTATGATTCTATGACTGAGGAAGCCAGGTGAGCTCAGCCCAGGGAGGAGAAGGTAACAGGCAATTGAATTGCTGTCTTCTAATATCAAGCCTGGAGAAGATTAAAACAGGCTTTTCTCACAGATGGCCAATAGAAGGATGACAGGCAGTGGGCACAGGCTGCAGTGAGGGAAATCTTCAGTTATCTTCATCTAATGTGCGAGCTGCCCCTGCTTTGGGTGGGTGGGGGCTTTCACAGGAGACCTATGGAAGTCCCTGTGTGTGTGCACGTGCGTGCAGGAGAACTGCTGATGGAGACCTGACATCACAACCCTTCTCCCTGAAGTGACATCACTGAAACCCCAGCCCTTGCCAAGAGCACACAGGGATCCTAAGAACAGGAGCAAGGGGATGTCCTGGCAACCTCTCATTACAGGGGAGGTCAGGGGGTGCCACCACCACTGGGAGCTGAGCAGACAGTCCCCGTGTACATTTGGGGTATGTCAGATTTGCAGCCAGGGGTGTATGTAGAGGGGCAGGCAGAAAATACAGGCTATGTGCCTGAAGATGGCTTGATATTTGATGAGCCCCAAGGACAGGGTTGGTGTTTACTTGTGAAAAAATGGAAAATCCTCTTTTGAGATCTTCACACTGTCACCTGCTGTCCTGGTTGTAAAATTGAGGCTTTCGCTGGGCAAAACTTGTCACATGCTTCCCCAGGGTTAATCCCAAGGGTTCTGGCAGGTGAGGAGACACATCTGGCAGCAAAGTTGTGGAGGAGATGCATCCCGGACCTTCTCCCTGCAGAGATGACACCTCCTGGAGGAGACCCCCTCCTTAGCCCCTTCCCATATAGGGGATGGGTGGCATTTTGCATGCTGGCGCAGCTCTGCAGTGACCACCACCAAGTCTGTCGTTGCTGTTAGATGCCAGGAGCTCCAAGTTCCACCACTAAGCTGGTGAAGAGTTGTCCCAGCCACTCAGAATCTGGAGCAAAGCTTGGGTTGATATTGGCCAGAGGTTTTCAGTTGTTGTTCTCCAGACCAGTGCATCCACCCAAAACCTTCCCCATGCCCTTCTGGCTCTTCCCACCCCAGCAGCAGATGCATCTCTCAAGCAAACACAGTGCCGGGGAGCTGGATCTCCGCTGCCTGGATACGACTTCTTGAGAGATGCGCACTGCTTCTGGCAGCCCATTGCTGTGAAATCAAAGCATCTCCCACAGCTTCCCCAGCTCGTGACACGTCCATCATGTCTGGGGTGGGGTCAAACATCTGGAAGGAGAGGAGAGCAGTGAGCGAGTGTCCTCTTTACATACGCCCAGACACAGCAATCACTGCGTCCTGCCCTATTGTGCTTCATAGCATCGTGACTACCTGCGGAGATAGATGTTGGCCATCAGATCGCATTAATGTCCAATTAACTGTTACTTTTGTTAGGTTTATTTATAACTAGACACACCAGAACCATTAAAGAGACTCACGGGTTTACTCAAGCAGCAATCAAGACACAGAATTCCTCACCGCTAAAATCAAAGCAATAATTTACTTCGTTGAGTTTACCAGAGACTGCACAGTCTGACACAGGGGCCAGAAACATCACCTTACATCTGGGAGATCTCCAGAGGATCTGCCCAATCTGGTGCCCTTATTTTATGTACCGTCCATATGTATTTTTCTAAGAATGTCTTTACCACATTTGTATGTTACAGCATCGTTCTCGGTGGCTCTACAAATCACCCCAGTCAAACTAAGTCTAGTATTTATCCTTGCTTTGTCATGGTTTTATTGCAATTAGGAATTGCCCATGCACTTCATCTCTAACTGAAAGCAATTTGTGCAAATAAATGACGAACAGAATTACCATGTCTGTATCATGGTCTCTAAAAAGATTGCTGAAACTTTCCTGGCTAAAAGGGTAGTTTCTGTATGCCAGCATACCCACAATACAATGCCCTCATGCCAAGAAAGTTTCTCAAGTTTAAATTTCACCTTCTTACACTTCTGCAAGGCTAAAACTCTTCAGTGCAGCAGCACAGGGGGTTGCTGTAACAGGGCAGTGTTTGCACCCAGAGCTGAGCAAAGTTTACAGCTAATGAGGTGACCATCGGGGGCATTTGGAGGATGGGTGAGGAGAGGAGAGGGCTCAAAGATTAGCTGTGCTTTGAAATGAGTGATTAGTTCACTGATCTTCTCAAGATGCTTTGGTCACCTGGGGACCTCCCTGTTGGGGAAGGGAGCTACAACCCCAGAGGTCCCCATCCCTCTCAGTGGGATCTCTAGGGCAGCTGTGACTGAAGTTGGAGCCCAGTGATGATTTCCGCCTTGGCGTAATCCCGCTTGAGGGTTTTCATGGATGGAGAGCCTGTAGCATATAAATTAAACCAGGGTAATTAAAGACAGATGAATTTTAGTGCAGGCTTAAGACGCTGAATTTACATGGGGACATGGCAGAAAGTCTGTCTTGATGTCTTCCTAGATAGGTGAGTTAAAACTGTAGATATACATATTCTGAACAAATATCTCCTGTTAGACACAAAATTAAATTAAATAAAAATAATACTGGGAGAGGAAGTATGTATAGGGCACTGAATGCAGAATAATTCACTGTCTTTGAAAAGCACGCTTCCTGGATCAGTTTTTGAGGCTGCTGCCATACAGTCAGTCTTTAGGAAAGCTTGAGAAGCTCTGTATTTCTTTGGCTGAACTCTGATTATGGAGGGGACCATGATCTGAGTATCTTGTTTTAGACAAAATAAGCCTAGTGACTTAAAGGGCAAGATCAAGCCCTGAGTGTATGAAGGACTTTGCACACTGAGCATCCCGTTCTCAGAGCTGATCTTGTGTGAGCAGGGGTTGAAATGAGGTGAAGGCAAAATATCTGTGTGAGTATTTCCTGATAGACAGATCAAGAGACAGACCAAGAGAAAACAAAATTGCTTTTTAGAAAAATTAGAGATGGCCTTAAGCCTCATCTATCCAAGGACTTATTCCGGACTATGTATTTGACATTAGTGGTTCGTAATTAATTCCCTGTGTTGATGCTCTTATTCCAGAATCAGACACGCCTTATTTCAAATTAGTTCAATCCACCTGGGACCCTACCACAAAACCAGGTTAAGAAATTAGCACAAATCAGCTGAGCTTTGGTAACTAACTGGATAGACAGGCAAGCCCATAGAAAATACAAAGGAATTCAGCTTAATTTTACGTATCAGAGACAAGGGTAAAGTCATGTAGCAATACCTGCCTCTGAGTAAAAAACACACACGTGAGCAATAACCAAGTCTCAGCTGATGTACGGTAATATTTTAAGTTGCAGTGATGTGATATAGCGTAAGAGCCCCCAGCACCACTGGGAAATAGCTTTTCCACTCTAAACTCTCTTCCTGCTGTAATCAGAGTGATTTTTTTCCCCCTGAAAATAAATCTGCAGAGAAAATTTCATAGATTGGTAGCCTGACTAGGAGAAGGAGGTGGGAGAGCTCCGTTCTGGGTGTAGTGCTGATCATTTAGCAATTCTTTTACTACTTGGTGTATAAGTTAACGAATCACTAATTTAGTGTTTCTGTATTTTTGCTGATTTTTTTTTCTATAGCTGAAGAACTTTTAAATTTGAAACAAGCATGAAATTTCATCCCAGATGTCATGAACAAATCTATTTATCTTAAGAATCAATAGAGGTGGGCAAAAAAAAAAAAAGTACCTATTTAGTAGCAATGTTGTGTGGCTGGTATAAGCTGCCTGAGGAAAGGACCCTGAGGTATCGAAGATCTGATGGGGATGGTCCATATTTGGAGACTTGTTTGGGTCAGTGCTAATTCACCTACTGTGTGTAGGCATCATTCCAGAAAACCAAAGCACCAAGTGCACAGGGTGCATATCTGAAGGGTGAATGCACATTTTCGGGGGAATATTTAGCTTGCAGAACCAGAAGTGACAATGCTGAACCCCTCTTTTCTCTGGCCCTGCAACCGATGTCATGTTGGTGAGTGAGGCAACAGTTTGGACCTTGGCAGAGAGACCTTGTGGTGTCCATCATCTACCGCAGGAGTGTGCCAAACCACCCTGGGGAGTGGGTCTTCCCTTTCATGTTGCTTTCTTCAGCTTGATGGGATTGTGATATTGTTTGTTGGAAAACAGTCCCCACTGGCATGAATTAAACAAATTCCTGCCTGAGTGCAGGAAGGGGCTTGCTGAACAGTCCCAAAGGAGACTGAAAGCAGTCCTGATTTATTCATGGAGAAAGAACAGGTCCCGTCAGTAATTAATCTGGAGTGCTGAAGCACAGAACCCTGTGCTCTACCACAGAGGTTTCCAGCTCCAGAGCAGCATAAAGAAAACCACTCTGCTATCAGAAAAAGATAGGGAAAAAAGAGAGAGGTGAAAATTTCTTTGAGAGTTGGACTGTGGGGCATGGATGATAGGAAAAGAAGCAGACACAAAGCAACGCACCTCTAATTTTGACCCTGGTAACAAGTGTTCTTCCTAAATTACTGGGACTTGCTTTTGATTCCATGAAACTCCTACAAGCTTTACAGATTGTGTAAACTGTGGTTTCTGTGTTGTAATAGCCCTTTAAGATACTTTGCCACCCAGAGGTTCTCCATGAATCAGATGCTCTCTCCTAGTCCTATGGTCTTCAGACCTCCTGGCCTAGACCTCCTTCAGACCTCATGGCCTCCAATGACCATGTATAAAATCATCAACGAGTCCAGAGTTGTACCCCAGCAGTCACGTGACCAGGCTGTATCAAACCTAAGTCTTAAAAGTGCCTGAAAATGGCTTGAGTTATGAACTGCTCCATCACTTCAGCAATCCACCTGCATACTACAGCTGTATGGATGAACTAGGCAGTGCCAGGACATGATTTGGGGCCAATAGCATTGGCCCAACTGATTCCTAGGTGCATTTTTGGAGTTAGCACAGATCAGGGATAGTGCTGGACTGGTACTTCAAAGGTGGAAGATCAAAGAGGTAAGTGCTTCTTCATGGACTGAAACTCCATCCACATTTTGCTCTGAACAAGCGGCAGGAGCTGTGGTACACAGGGAGCTCTGGGGCAGTGGGAAGGCACCAGGATTAGTGAAATACAAAATACATGGTCAGGGAGAGAAAACTCTCTGTAAGATCATCTGTCTCCTGCCTGCATGATGTGACCAACTGAGACAGCTCAGCTCCCCAGGGAGGCTGGTGCTAATGAGGCCTCAGGTGAACTTCTCCAGTGCAGTAAGGTCGGACCTCTTGCATAGCTGCCTTTTGGCTGTGGGACTCAATCCTCAAGAGATTAGGATGACCACAGATCTTTGTCACTTTTAGAACAGATGATGGTGAGGCCCATCTCTTCACATTAACTTCCTCTTGATGTGCTCCCTAGGGGAATGATTATGGTGATGATGCTAATGTGAAGATACTAGCCAGGCTTTCTCAGCCACGTCTGCAGCAAGAAGAGGAGCCGTACTTGCTGTGTGAAGGGGTGGTGGTTTGAGGATGGAGTGTGCCGAGGTGGTGGAGAGGCCACATGTCTTCTCCCAGGAGCCAAGTTGCAAATTTAGCTTGCTGTGGTGGGAACCCATCTCTCACAGATGCTCTTCCCTGAGGACCTGTAAGTACTTTACAGCACAAGGTGCTTGTGGACAGGAAGGATGGTCCAACTGTGAGCCCACTCACAATGCAAGACACTGCTTTTTCCTTGTATTTTTCATAGTAGGTTGATTTGCTTGCTCAGATGATTTGGAGGTTTGAGCTGTATGTTGGAGAGAAGAGGGATTAAGTCACAAAGATGGTGAACTAGCCTTGCTAAAGTTGCTCTGGATCAAGCTTTAGACAGAACTATCCATTTTAGCATCTCCTCATTGAGCTCTTAAAAGCAGAGTTGCATATGTTGGTCTCTCTCCTGGTACTCCCTCTGCACTGAAGTTCTGTACCTCACACCTCTGCAGCCCACAGCCACAGCTTTTCTGCTGTCCCATGAACTGGTGTGAGACTGGCCAAACATCAAAGCTGGTGGCTTCAGTGTGGAGGAGAAGTTGTAGTGCAGTTGGTGGCTGGGGAGGCTGATGCTGTCACCTGTCTAGCAGCATGTGTCCTGAAGTGCAGAAATGTGGCATGTGGCTTGACAAGACCTTGTCTTAGTGGACAAAAAGTGGACAAAACTTGAACAACATCTCCATTTCTCCTTCCTAAGTCAGAGCAGCTTCCAGAAGAAGTGGCGGGTTTTTTGAACATCAAGCACCAATCGAGAGTGGTTGAGTTTGTGGTCACTGTGCCACGCAAAACGTTTAGCCCAAGGCCCAGGTTCAAACACTTGAAGTGTCCCTTTGGTTCAGAGTATGTGCAGGAGTTTTGCTAGATCGCAGTCAACATGATCGGACCACCTACGATGTGAGACTAACTTGGTCGTCCTGCATTACCTGATCACCAGGTTCAGGAGATGCCAGTTGATTCAGGTGGTTTGTGCTTCACACTGGCCCGACCTGTCTTCCCATACAGGCAGGGGTGAGATGCCACTACAGTGCCAGCAACAGCATGCTCCAGGACATTGTCCAGCTGCAGGTCCCGGTGTTTTGTGTGGATGACCAGGAAAGGGTTGTTTGCCCAATGGGAGAGATGCCCACTGCAGGTAAGTCTGAGGCATCCACCAACTCTGGGCAATGTGACCAGGGGAATAGGGACAGGAGAAGTGCTGGTGCCAGAGGGATGTTTACAGCAGTAGTACTGAAGACTACATCTTGCTCTGATGGGGTCTACCCACCCTTGTAGTCAACAATTTTGTTCCAAGTGTCCAGGGAAAACTCAGCATCAGGGAAGACAATATGACAAGCAGTATTCACCCATGGGAGAAGGAAAATGTCATTAGCTGTCTAATTCTAGGTTTTTCTCCTTGTGTCTCCCGTCTCAGCAGCAGACCATCAAAACAGCCAGAGTACAGTTAGCCACATATAATGTGCGAAGTGGGATGGACAGGGCTGATTAAATGAGAGTGCATCGTAGCTGTAAATAAAGGACCTTAAATGAAATCTGTCACAACTGTTAGGCTACAGCCGCAAGTAAAGGACAAAGAAATATCTACAAGAGCTCAATAACGCAGACAGTAGGTTCTTTATGACTGCCTCACAAGATGCAGTGAAAATGTCTTTGGCTTTGTGGGAGCTGTGCTGAAAGCCCATGATAATGTGTGCAGCAATAGTTTTTATAAAAATCTTTAAAAAAAGGATTAATAGAATTTATGCTTTTAGGGCTGGATTTTCAAAAGCAGTTCAGCACTGGACTATCTCAGCTGCCATTGAAGTCAACAGGGGTTGTACCTCTGAGATCAATGAAGGAGCAGAGTGTTGCTGATTCTGAGAGCTTTTGAAAAACTCATCCGTCTTATATTTTTGGCTAAGCAGGCGAATAAATAAATAGCCCCACCAAAAAAATGAGCCCTATCCCCAAAAGCCCACCTCCTCCCATCCTGCCTTGTGGGGAGAGAGGAGAGGAAGATTTCAATAATCCTGCTCTAAACCTGGAGAAACACTAATCATACCAGTGGATTTACATCCGTGATCGAGGGGGGCATCCGGCTCCCTGTTTCACGGGGAGCTGATGCGCAGCACAACGTCAAGGGATGCTTCACCACATCTCCTCCTCCCATGGCAAAACCGGGGCTTGTGAGCAGTCCAGCTGCTGCTGTCTGTTCCCATTGCATCTCCTAAAGTGCCTTTGCAGCTCCAGGTGAGCCAAGGGGATGGGTGGAGGACAGGAGGAGATGGAATTGGGAAGCAGTGCAGTCCTTTTAGATAGTGCAAATAGACAGAATAGGAGCCTTGGGAAGAGTGGTGCTTGTAGGTGCCTTGGCTGGAGCAAAAAGAGGAACTCAGGGCATGACACAAGTAGGTCATTCTGCCTCCTACATCATTACAAGAGGCAGAGCAGAGAGGCAAGAAGTCTTCCACCTTCTCCTGCCTGCAAGGCATGTGGAGATGCCGGCTTCACCTGCTCTTGCTAGCGAGCATAGACCAAGGGCCACCGCCTGGTCCGCCCTGGGCACCAGCATGAAAAAAGGCTTAATGCTTCTAAAATGAAATGGTTTCATCTCTAAACGCATCCTTTTCAGGGTGGCCAGGAGTGAACACAGCTCTCCAGCCTCAGGCAGGCAAACAGCCTTAGGACGCCTCCTCCTTCTGCAACTTGACTTCCTCTGTGCTCCACATGGGCTGTTACACCTTCCTTTTTCATATTTTTTGTATTTTTATCTTTCTGTTTGCAAGTGATTGGTGGCTTGAAGGGACCAGACGTTACTAATGGAAATCTGGCTGATTTGGCTTTCTCTTATGTGCCTCTGTGGACAGTCTGTGCTGTGCCACCACGTTGCAAGGAACCAACTTCTGTGGGAAGAGGGGTCTTGCTTCTTGGCCTGCCTTCATGCTAAGCTGTTGTCTAATTCCTGGTGGGAAGCAAGTTTGTGGAATTTCTCTGCATTTTGTGTTTGCTATCAAACTTTTGGCTGTCTTTCCAAACAAGGCCACCTTCCCATTGCTCTGCCAGTGATTCCTTGAGCCCACGTTTCCCTTTGGCTTTGGACTACGTGGGTTTGACCACAGGTTGGAGATTGTCTGGTCAACTGCCCCATGTTTTCTTTGGGTCTCAAAATCATCAAATAGCTGCTTTTGGGAAGTTATCACTGGCACCATTCTTAATCACTTCTTGTATGATTTTGTCCCCAGCAAATATTTTTTTCTTATGTATTGTTATAATCCATGTTCACCTGTGCAGTTGGTGTCAGTTCTTCTTCCTGTGCCTGTATGGGGGCTCTTCTCCCTGGCAAGCTTGTGCCCCTGGCTGCCTTAATCTCTCCATGCTGCCTGTTCAGATTCACTTTCCGGATGCTGGGTTGTTTTCTTGTTAATTAGTCTTCCCCATGCTATAAGTCTGGCAATGCTGCCTTCTGCCACCATGTTTCATGTACCACCTGCTGGAATACAGTATGATGGGACTCTGTGTTTGCAAAACTAAATAGCCTATTTATTAAATGAACTATTTATAGAAATGCTGAAGCCTGGGAGGCAGCACCAAAGCCTGAGTATCCACTTAACCTTTGTGTCCTGCTTGACACGATGCCTCCTACAGCCATGGTGATTCCCCCTCCTGTCAGGTCAGTCTTGCATCTGAAGCACAACCACGTTTGTTTTCCTAACAGCTGAGCACTTTGCATCCTTAATGTATTTATCCTCCTGACACTTAGGGACTTACTGATAGTGGAACCTTAATGTTGCTGGCCACTACTATGTCTTCCCACCCAAGGGATGCCTTGGGATACAAGCGTCCTCAGTTTGCAAACAATTCATTTTGTGCTGTGCTTAGTTCAACCCAATGGAAAGTTTAACAGAAGTGTGTCTTTTGTGATGGTTTAACCCATTCTTTCCTGGTCACCCCCTTGTTTGTATGCTTTTCTCTCTCTGGTGACACCTTCCTTCACACCAGCGGGAATCCCAAGGCAAGCAGGACCAGCAAAATTTCCCTGTCAGGCTCTCGAGCTGCACACTTCACCTTCAGTCATGCATTTGCACACAATTCTATGGATTCATTTAATCTGGCTCACTAAAAAAACGCCAGGGAGATCCCCTGTACTAAAATTTATCCTTAATTTATCAAGTTAAATCACAACAAGATCCTAGGTGCTGAACCCAGCAAAATTCAGCCTGGAAGTCAATGCAAAACCAGATACTTGCAAGCAACATGGTTAACGTGGGGAGTTTGAGCTGACCTATGTGACTTTTCATTGCAGTGGGGCCAGGGCACAAGCATGATCAGCCCTTTCTCTGCTGAAGGGACAAGACGTTTTTCTGTCTGTTTACAGAGTCACCTAGAAATTTGGTCCCCAAGAGTATGATTTGGACACCGAGGGGTGTAGATGGTCTGTGGATTTGGAGTTACTGAAGGGAGAGGAAAGTGGTTTGAACGAGGGAGTAGCAAAGAAGTAGATGGCACCTGGATGAGCGTGACTGTTCCTGGATGTTGTATCAGAAGGTGGTTTTGGGGCTTTGCACAATGGTCTGATCACCCCTGGGACATCACTGCTATCCTTCATGAAGCAAAACTGTGGCCATCCATGTCCTGAAACTCGTACCTGTGGCCAGGGTATCCAGCAAGGCTGATTTCAGGCTACAGATTTTGAGATGGAAGAGATTTGCCATAGATATGAACAGCCATGTATGGAGTTAAACTTCCCTTCCTAGTTGGTCTCAATGAGAACAGTACGTATTTGTATTACTAGTGCGTATATCAATCAACCATTGGCCAATTTCACTAACCAGTATCCTTTCCAAATTCACTCTTTTGTTAAGTAATATATTACCTCTTTAGGAGACCGTCCAGACAACCCAAATGAGCTTTATTAACTAACTGCCAATAATCCCGTGCTTTTCACAGGAAAGGAGCCTGAGGAAATCCAGGCAGGACTTTCTCATTCTCATTGAGTTGCTCAGACCAGTGTTTCCTGGGTCACAGCATGTGACCTGCCCTGCAAATCTGATCCCAATCAGATGCTTATAGATTTCATTTCACCACTGTTTTCCACTGGAGCTACACCAGAGGATAAGCCACCTCCTCCCTGCAGCTACCTGTGCTTAGTCCTTCCTGTGCCATCAGCTGGCCCAAAATTCACCCACTGGCTCACACATCTCTTTGCAGATACTGTTCTTCTGTGAAGTAATGGTCCAATAGCCAGACGTGACTTTATTTACAAGCCACTGACATCATTCACTGAATATTATTAGTAGATGTAAAACTGCAGGCACACTTTGTATGCATCATGGTCAGTGGAGACTGTTGGTGAGTACCACCCATGCTCTGCAAGACACTGCTGTGGCTTGTCTTGCTGTGATCCTGTTGGCCTTTCTCAGACATCTCTTGGACATATCACTTATTGGCTCCCTTCTGAGCCTTAACTTGAGTAATTCGGGATGCCTAATCATGTGAACACCATAATTGCTGTGTACGTCAATCACGTCGCATGCACGGTCGGCTGTCACAACTCCGCTCCTGCTTCCTAATGGCGTCTGCTTTCAGCCCCATTAATGACCGTAATTATTTTCCTAAGCATAAATTGTTCCTAATGACCGTAGTCATTTTTAGCATGATAGCACAGCAAATGATGCATCCATGGGACAGGATGAAGCCAAGGAACAGACCTTTCAAACCCCGTTAAATGCCAGGCACACATACTATTTACAAGACGCTTTAGACTGTGCTGCGTTGTTCCCATTGTTGGTTTGGAAGTTCAAACAGATTGTGACTTCTCCTTGGCCTTTTTTGGCTGTGATCAAGGGCAGTCTTGGGAGTGTTTCACTCGCCCACAGCTCAAAACTAGGTGTTTTGTTCAGGCAAAGTGAGAGACTCAATAGGTCTCTTTCGATTGCTGGTCACTGAGTGGTTTGCAAAATTATTAGATATTTCAAGGGAATCTGTCAAATCAAATTTTTCTCAAATAATTCAGCACTCCAAGCTGCAGATTATAGGTAGCCTTCTTTTTTGAAACCTATGCAGTTTTGTTTTTTCATACCCATCACTCCGTCTAATCTTCCCTATTTTAGTCTCTGCTTTGGGGCTTTGTCAAAAGTATCTGCAGCTCAGAGAGAATGTAAGTCTTTGGTGTAATTTTCTTAGAAGACTTCATCACACATGATTAACTCATTTGTAGTCTTAATTAGATCTTGATCCTTCATGAGTATTGAAAGATCTATAAGTTGATATTTGATTATTGGAGTAGTTAATTGTTCCCTGGGCACAGGCACCAAGGACTGACTCTGCAGAGTTAGCACTGTAAGCAAAAACACCCAAGGTAACGCAGGAGTATCCAGGTTAGGGACAGGGCTGAGTGAGAGCTGATACCTTCTGCTCTTGGGACTTCATCACCAGTCAGGATTCGCAATGTTTTTCCTCAAGCTCCAGCATCCTAAAATCACACTGTTGTTGGAGAGTCTTTGCTCCCATTAAAGAGATATTTCTGTCTGTCACACTTGTTAAGAAAAGCAATTCAAGTGCTGCCCGTGAGCTTGAAAGTTAAACAAAGTCTGTGGTGTTATTAGTAATGACATCTATTTGAAGAGGGGAAGATACATATTTCTGAAGAGTTGGGGTTAACTGTATTTTCTGTGCAGGACTGAAAATCCCAGGGAAGCAGGAGGCTGTGTGTAAGAGGAGGTTTCTGGGTCTGAGTGACTTCCAGACAGCAGAGCCTGCCCGAGGCTCCCGGTGCTGTCAGAAGTGGTCTCAGCTGCCATTTGTGAAAGCAGGCACGCTTTGAGCACCACTGTTGATTGGGAATGTTGTGACTGTGGTGACTCTCATCCACAAACTGAGCTCAGCCCAGCCTGGGAGGAGGCAAAGGTGGTCAGCATGTGTCTGTGCACCCCTAGACGCCTGCCCCATGCCTGTAATGGCGCTTACCACATGGTTGTGCACCTTGGGAATGAATTTCTAGATGTGTTTTCTGACCCTGAGGCCAACTGGTGCAATCTGGCCTTTACTACCATGCCTCTTGTCCCTGTTGTCCTTGCATCCTTCTCAAAATGGAGTGTTTCCATCCAGCCTGCCGACTGGGAACTGTCCGCCATCCAGGCCACCTCCCAAACCAACCTCAGGAATCGGTTTTGGTCTTTGCTTCTTGGTATGGGCCAAAAGGGTACTAGGAACAGTTTAACAAGGTAGACCGCCGAGCTGTAGTGCTGTTGTCTTGGCACTGGAGATGTTTGCTGACTTTGAAGCCCAACCTGCACAACTAAGTGATGAACAGGCTGGAGAAGGGGTTTAAACTCAGCAAGCTGCTTAGGAAGGGCTTAGGAAGGGCACAGACTGCATGAAGGAGGGCAACAGGCTGCTGACTTTATTCCCTCTCCTTCCCAGCACAGCTTCCTGGGGTTTTGGGTTGAAGGGCTATTTTTCGGCAAAATTCAGGGACTGCTAGGTCTAGTCATGACAGTGAGCTCAGACTAACCCTCCATTAGCTGACAGCGTGGATACACCCCAAAGGAGTGCAGAGACTCTCCCAAGGACCCTAAAATGAAGAAGCCCTGCTCAATCTTGCTTTACCCACAAATACCTATGTACACTGGGATGTGCCCTGCATCATTTCTGCCTGGAGGGAGCTCCAGCTGCTTGGCATTGCATCGCGATACGGCTAAGCAAGAAGGCTGCAACCAGCTGCACCACCTGTTTTTCAAATAGGTCTCGTTTTGTGCACTGATTCATTGCAGGCAGTGCTAAATCCAAATGTTAGGCAGGAGGTAGGACTGATCCTGTGGATTTCCTCAGCCCGATGAGTGTTAATTTGATCCATGCTGCTGTGGCAGGGGGAAAACATGGGGGCGGTACGGCTGAACATTGAGATTCTGAAAAGGGTGATGGAGAATTTAATGGATCTTGGCGGCTTAATGCTCCATTTTTCTTGTGATTCCCCCTCGTTTCTTATCTCTCGTATTTACATAAATTATGTGGACTCCAGGGAAGATGCTAGGCGTAGAAATTTAATCAACCTGATTCTCAGGAGCCCGGTCACTGTGCAGCAAAAAAAGAGGAGTGGAAAAGGGAAAAAATAAAAAAAAGAAAAGAAAAAAAGAAAGAAAGAAATCATCAGAGCACAGGATGTGTCAAAAGGGACTGTTAATAACACCAACCCCAAGCCCTGTTCAGCAAGGGGCTGGATTTCAAGAGCGGGGAAAGGATGACATCACCTTTTGCTGCACACGAGTTTTCTTGCAAGTGAGAGCGAGCTGGCTATTACGTGCAGCAGGTGAACAGCAGCCAGGGAGGCAGTTTAACCACTCTCAACCCTGCACCGCAGCACTTCTAATTCTGGGATGCTGATCAGGAGATCCTGGCATGGAATCTCCTCTTGTAATACCCTTCCCCTGTGGCCAGGCTCCTTTTTCCAGTTCTTCAGCAATGCTGTTAGAGGAGGGATTGAATAAAAGGGCTGGGAAAGAAGTCGTTGCAGAATTGCCCAGCTCCTCCTCGCAGGATGACATAATGCATGGTGTGGTCTCTGAACTCATGGTTTGCAGAGGAGGGGTCTGCTGGGATGCAGCGTGGTTAGAGGTATTACCCACATATTAGTCAAGGGTGGTGGGTGGATTCAAGCAGGGGTGGAAATTCAGGAGGAAAACTGAATGAAGGGGGATCCACCCCTGATTTTACTACCTGATTTTGAGTGTTTCTGCTCTCTCCACGTTCGACAGACAGACCCTCCCCTTCCCAATGCAGCTCACCCTCTGCTTCTGGATATATAAAAAAAAAAAAAAAGTTCCTTTGTTTCAGGATGAGTTTTCCATTTTTTTTTGAGCTAACTGCTGACATGAAACACTTGATTTTTAAAGTGTCAGATTAGAATTCTTATACTTTCCTGCTCTTTCTTTGATGCCTTTTTATTTCTATTGCAAAACTCAAAACTGTTACCCAGATTCATACATCACTTCCCTTGGCTCTAGCCATTTTTCAGTTAAGTATTGTTTCTCCAAGATGTTGGGATGTTCAGACTGAACATCGGGAAAAGCTTTTTCACAGGAGATTGTGCAGCACTGGCAGAGGTACTCAGGAAAGTGGGGGAATCTCCATCCTTGGAGGTTGTCAAGACCTGGTGAGCCCACACCATGGCTGACCTGATCAGGTGTTGGACATAGTTCTGCTTCAAGCAAACAGTCAGAGACCTCCAGATTTCTCTTCCACCCAATGTTTCTCTGATTCTCTGAAACCTCAACCAGGCAGAAGATCTGCTGGGCTGGTTTTGTACCTGAATATTGCATGTCACAAAGCCAAGTACTTGACAGAAGTCCTTTGCAGTTGCCCTTATCAAGCAAACCTCATGTCTGAGCAAAGACAGATGGGACGATTTTGTTGGGGGGATTTCAGGCTGCCATTGCACACTGTACCTTGTTACTGATCCTGGTCTTCACCTGCCTGCTTTTCCCCCACTGATGGTGGGATCAGCAAGCCCAAGAAATACTTTGCAAGAGTTCCATTAAATTTCTTCCTATTCTTTCGCTGCCGACAGTCTGGGAAATTACACTAGCTGTCAGCGTTGGAGACAGCTTTATCGGATGTTGGGCTTATCACAGCTCACCTTATGCATGGTGACAAGCTGCATTGACTGCATTATTAATCTGACAGGCAAATGCTCCTGCGCGAGGGGGAGCAGGCCAGGATATGAACCATTAGATCCAAGGATATTCCTTGCCAGGGTGTGGAGGGGGAGCATCCCTCCCTGTCTTGCCCATTAGCTGGACTGACTGCTGTCTAGGCTACCGCTGCCAAAGTGCTAAGGAGAATTGGGTCTGATGACTAAAGTGCTGCTCCAAAGTCCATGGAAGCATGACGAGACCCTCGTTGGCACCAGTGAAGAAGTGTTTTGTCAGTTCATTCTGTTCAGTGGTGTTTAATGAGCCAACTGAGGAGGGTTTGAGGAAGCCTTTATCGTTAGTCTAGAGAAGAGGGCTTTTTTTCTTTTTTTTTTTTTTTCCTTTGTTAGTTTTCTCCTGAAATATCCCTCTTCGAGGTCTTTATAGCTCTCCATCCCAGTTCTGGGGTAGTGTTGATTCAGCCCCTATAGTGTTGGCCCAGCACAACAGCAGAGCAAAAGCAGTAGGAGCTCCACAGTGACACTCTATAGTGAGAGACATGATACAGAGTAAGGTATTATTTATTAACAGCTGATGCCTTCTCGTCTGGTGTAGTAACCCATCCCTTCCACTATGGACAGGAACAAAGCTTCATTTTTCTGGGTGTTTTAGAAAAAAAAGATCAGGGCATTCATGTTTTTGATACATAGGCAGTGGTGGCTACAGCATACCATAACTGGAATTCTTGGATAAAGAGCATGAACAGAGCAGAGGGCCATCTACCTTTGAGAAATTCAAAAAGATATAAATAGTGGGAGGAGTCATCTAACCAGAAGTAAACCTCCACAACATAGACATTTATTTCTGAACTGTTACCTTGACCTTCTTTACAGTTAATGAAAGGAAACATGTATCTAAAGTAGCACAAATGCATTTCTCTCAGTTGATTACAGAAAGGACCTGGGGCAACTACCTCAAAAGTAGACACACATATTTTAGTCACCTAAGGTTCAGTTCAGCTTGTTGCATTATTCATTACTTACTGCTTTTTCAGCTTCAGCATTTTGCCTAACTACAGATGCCTAGCACCACTTGAGATACCCAGATACATCCATGTGGGGATGGCGATTTGGATATAGAACCTATGGGAGCCCCATGCCCTTCTGGACCACCAGCAAGAGGCTAGGTGACATCCTCAAAGATATCTCAAGGGGTACAGCACAGGCTACTCAGGGAGATGCCTCCTTGCAGATGTATAACAGGAGGGTGTTTTGGAGCCCACCAACAGGGCAAGTTTCTGCCATGTTGGGCCAGTCAGACCTTCCTTCTCGTTGGCAGTGGCTGGTGATGCTGTTAAAGGTAGCCCAGCTCCACCCCCACAGCAGCGCCCTGCCTTCACACCTTCCCCCTGAGGAGTTTCTTGCAGGTTGCCTTCATTTTTCCTTTTTTTTCACCCTTTGACTACAGTGTGGAGTTGTGCTTAGGGATAGACCATGGCCTCTGTTCCATCTGCTTGCACAAAGAGCCACATCAAGTCCAGGATTTTACCCACAAGGGTTTCAGTCAGCTCCAAAATGACCATCCTGGCAGTTGCTTCTGGAGGCACAGAGACAGAGACAACAAAGTCTGGGTGCCCCAGGAGCAGAAACATGTGTTAGGTGTCTCCATGTCTGCTTCGTGGAAGGACAGTAGATTTTATGTCCATAATGTCACATATGCGGGGAAGAACGCTGGTACATCCTGGAAATGAAAGTCTGCCCAGACACCTTATCCCGTTGAGACTAAAAATGTGGAGTATCTGAACCACAGCTCCTAGGAAAAAACATTCTGACATTTCAGTAATCCTGTGGGGTTTTAAGCTTTCTCTTCTGAAAAGTTGAATTTTCCTTTGAAAAATGTGGATCAGACCCCAAAACATTTAGTAGTTTTAGTAGCTGAGAGTTATATCCCATTCCTTGTTCCTCATATAGTCCAAATTTCTACCAGTCACTATAGGAAAATATTTCCTAGAAGAAAGCCAGCCACGTGAAACTGCAGATCAGGAAATTCTGGCTACATATATATTCAATAAATAAAACAGAGCCTTTTGGCCACATCCATTTTATTAAACTCTTACCTTCCAAAACAAAGTGGCCATATCGGGACTGCTGTCCTTGCCCATGTAACTTCCTGAAGCTTGCCAAAAATTTGTAAAAGAATGGGCAAAAACTATAACAAGAACCATCCTAAAGCAGTTCAGATGAAAAAGTGTCCGTCTTAAGAACTTGATTTACTGACACGGATGTAATCTGTCTATCCAGGAGATCTTGGACCCAAACACAGAATCTGTTGGATGCCTATATGGCTCATCAGAGTAGGATGGTTGGGGCACGCTTGTCGGTTGCCAGAGGTAGCTACGCTGTGTCCAGCATCACATTCCCTTGCTTGGTTCCTTAGCCTGATAAGCAGGTGGTGACAGCTAAGTTCATCTGGTGGCCCCCTTCAATCTGGAACCAAACTTGGACCCCAGATCACTTCTGAAATGTGATTGCACTGACACAACGCGCCAAAGACAGTAGGATAGGCAGGGCTCTTTGAAACATTTGCAGTTATTTATCTCCTGTAATATAAAGAACAGCTCCGTATGATAGTTTTCTTCAAAAGTTTAATTAAAAAGTTCTCTTTCTTTCTTTCCTTTTGTCCTCTGAAAATACAAGGAGAAAGGAGATGGATAAAAATAAAATAGAAGTGAAGTTAAAGCATGTAAATGTTGATTAAAAAATATCAACCCACTCTACTGTGAAATGCTAACAATGGTTCCCATGGCTCCTGTCTCCCAAGTCAGAATAGCCCCAGTGGGTGAACTTTTGATTTCTAAAAGCACAGCCACTTCTTGAATGGGCACTGTTAGTTACTCATACCCAGAAACGCAATATCAGCTGTAGGAGATTAGAATTGCCTCGTGAGCTCCCATGTTTGGAAAGCGATGTCAGTCAAATTCCAACTTGAAACAAGTTTCACATCTTAGAACAGCGTGGGTAGGTAGTAATAGGAACAAATCACCAACAGGGACCATGATTTTTTTTTTTTTTTCCCATTATTTGCATGGATAACTCAAAGCTGGATAGCTTTCTGGAAGCCAAAACCCATGATAGGGATCTGATGATGTTCTCAAGTGAAACTGCCTACCCCAGGTGCTAAGGGCAATCACTCCAAAAGCTCATTACTGTCGTTACACCACCTCCCACTCTGTGCATCTGTGAAGAAAAAAAACCCCAAACAGTCATTTATTAAGTATTTAATTGTCACTTTGCCCACTTCACGTCAATATTTAGCACTAACACAGCACTTCAACCAACCTGTGGAAATTTAATAGTGTTTATTTTGTCTAGTGACTGAAGAGTGGTAGTAACGTCAGTGTGTTTCTCTAGAGTTTGCTCTTTTACCTCCTCCTCCTCCTTTCTTTCCAGCAGGTCAGCAGATTTCTACTCACAATCAATACGATTACTAGAAAAACATTAGCCTCCGATAAATCCCTAATCTATTCAGTAGCCAGCATGCAAGGCAAGGAGCAAAGGTCAAGAAAGTGGAAAGAGTTGTAGGTTGTTTATAAGATCTTGGACCAGCTGCACCACTCCCTGCTGAAGAGACCGTAGCAGATGGCTTTGATGACCCTGACCACCTTCCTCCCATGATGTGGCCCCAACACTCAATGAGTGTGTGATGACATTTGCCAGCAGAAGATGGGATGTGGACAAATCAGCCTACACAGCTTCTCCCTGACCAACTCTGGGGCTTCAAAAGCTTCAACTGGGGCAGCCTCTGAGGGAGCCCTGGAAGAGCCAGGGCAAAACCACCCCTGTCCAGAATTTCAGAGCGTCGGGTACCTTTGCTGCAATCACAAGCAGCAGGCTCAGCAGAGGCTACCCTGCAGATGCTAAGTCAACTTCTGAGTGGTATTTGCTGAGAAACTTGAAATGAGCCAAGTTTGGCATTGAAAAAATTAAGTTGTGCTGGGCCAGTCAGCTTTGAAGTCTACCAAGTGCAGGTTGAGCAACAGCAGGATGGTGTAAGAACAAGGCAAGCACACAATGCTGCATCCCAGGATGCTCCTGAAGGACCTTCCTGAGCTAGATGGAGTGCTGTCAATGGAATAACAGAATTTTCCTTAGTGGTTGAATTTGTCTATTATTTTTTCTAAATGCTTGGCAGCATGAGAAGGAGTTGCCCAGTTTAACTGTGCTGTTCCTTTTGCTAGGTTTGAACTGTCACCTAGCCATTTCATGTGGTGCTCCTAGCTCTTGATAGGAAAATCTTTCATTGCAGGGCACTCATGATTTTACAGCTGTTTATCCTGTACCACAGCAGTTGTCCCTTTTCTGGACTGAAGAGCCTTGGTCTCTATGACAGCTTTTCATATAGAAACTGCTCCATCCCTCTGATCACCTTCACCACCCTTCCCTGAGACTTTTCTAGTTCCGCTCCATCTTTTTGGAGATGAGTGGGGACCACAAACACACAGCACTCAGCATCCTGGACAGCGAAGCAGTAGCATAATTTCTTGATTGCTTTCTCCCTTTCTCAGTCCTCCCTTTTATCTGATTTTGCTCTTCTGACCCGTTCCCGGGCTATGCCGGTTGCACAAGCTGCGGTGGTTGCGGGGCTGGCAGAAGCACATTGCAGCCGTCTGGCTGGAGAGGACACGGTGCAGTGAGAAGGTTTCCAGCTCTCCCTTTCCAACCTGCAACGCTTTTCCCCCCTCTCTGCTCTGTCTAGCTGCAATTGCTCTGCCTTCTCCTGCTTTCTCTGCCTGGCACAGATGGTTGGATTTTTTTCTGAAGCTGAAAACACAGTGTAAAGACACTGAGGCCACCGTATTCCTGCGTGAGGCTCAGCCTTACAGAGGGAGCAGTTGGCCACTGCGGCCATCAGGCAGTGGCAGCTTCTTCTCCCCATCTCTTCCCATTGACCTGGAGTGGTTTTGTTACAAACAGGTTGGTGGATTTAATTAGAAGCAGCAAAACATTTTGATTTATGATTCCTACCCACCTTACCTCTCCCCTCCCTCTCTGCTCTCCAGCTTCACGCTTGTCAGAGCAGATATTTTTAATATATATATATTTTTATCACAAGCCGCTCCTTCAGCGCTACAGGCAAAGCTTTTAGCAGGGGAGAAGATGCCCAGCTTACAAGTAGCTCTCCAATTACTATTGCTTGCTTTAGTGATTTTCTAGGAGAGGCAAAGCGCTGTATCCTGGCTGTTTCTCTTTCCTGCGCAGTGAGATGTTCACCTCTTCTCATAGCATCATCCCCCGGCTCTCCTGGGTGGCATGTCCATCCTTTGCCATGGTGGAGAGCTGTTCCTCTTTGTCCTGGCTTGCACTTGGTCCAGGGCTGTGCTCTATGTCAGCTTTCCTCCCTTACCAGACATCAAGACATTAATAAATTAGCCCCTCTGGCCAGCTACCCTTGAGTTTATCAAAAGCTGGGCAGGGGCAGCAGGAGGGGAATGTCTCTGCAACCACTGAGTTTGCCAAATCCATGTCTCGGCTTAGATTTGATTCATGAATTAATATGAAAGAGATTCCTTTATATATACATTGGGCTGGGATGCATGTGTGTGTGTATATAATCAAATGAGTCATTTCCACGCTCATTTGTAGATCAGATATAAAGTCACACCTCCCAGAGCAAAGACTGGGAGACGGGACTTGCCGTGAAGGGGATGCAGCTCAGGGGTGCAGGGATGGGGCGGCTGAGCGCCGGTCCCCGTTGCACGGCCACGGCAGGAGAGGCTCCTCCATCCCTTCCGAGCAGCCAGGAGCAGCGATATGATCTCTGCTGCTGGCGTTGCTGCAGCTGCTGTGGGGAGACTCTGTCCAGACCCATCGTCTGCGGTTCAGGAGGGAAACCAGAGAAGGGCAGGGGAGTAATGGAAGGACTGAAAGAAGTGCCAGACGGTGAGCAAAGTTCAGCTCATGTAACACCTCAGAGAGTGTGGGGAGGGGGAGACAACAGCGAGAGCTTGGCCATGGTCTCTTGATGCCTCCATGCAGAGCAGAAACCTGATAAAGTGACTTTTCTCCTTATCTTTAGCTGCCACAAGGAGTACCAAGGCCTAGCTGCTTCCTTGGATCACCAGTGAGAAACCCTTTGCCTTTCCAAAGACAATGATTCAATCTGTACTGAGTTACAGCCGACCCTATTTTATTTTGAAATAGCGTTTTGCCATGATAATAAGTTATATGGTAATGGATCATCCCATCCAGCAGTACAGATGGCGAACACTGAATATGAAGTTTAAAAAGTGAAATACAACCAGGGTGAAAGATTTCGCTGAGAAAGGACATTTCCTAGGTTTCTAAAAAGAACTTTCCCAAATCATTCCAAAGGTCTTTTACACCAAATCTTCAAAATACTAATTTATTTATTCCAGCTTGACCTCAAAGCTGATTTCCCATATTTACATCAGACAGGAATTCCTCATTTGACCTACTCCACCAGCAGGAGGTTGTTTGTATAGATGTATGAATGAATAAATACACCATGTATGTGGTTATATATGATGTATATACACACATATTGTTTATTTATTCATATAAATATATTAATAATAAACCAGGCTTTTATTAATTTATTTATATATACCATATACTTCTATGTGTGTATATATATACATATATACACCTATAATGAATAAGTAAGCCATAGCTATGTATGCATGTAGGTTTGTACATATATATGAACCTATATCCATGTGTAAGAGTATGTATGTATATGTGTATGTGGTTTATTTATTCATTATATGTTTTTCCTCGGGATACAGAGTCCTGTGTGATGCTCATAAATTTAAAAACAAAATCAAAACAAAGTTTAAAAATTCATTCCAGAGTCATTACATAAAGAGACTTGTGGGCAAAATCCAAGGAAAGATGAAAGTGGGGCAACAGTCTAGTGTCAGAAAACAGATTTGGGTGAATATGTAGATGATTTCTAAATAGGAGAACAGTTGGACCAGAAGGATGGGATTCAGCTCACCTGACTTGGCACTTTGGCAATGGAGACATTTCCAAATGAGGTATATAATTTATAATTAAACTCATAATTCATCTCAGCCTAAAGCAGACCTCTGAAGCACATCAGATGGCTCTCACTGTTAAAAAACCCAACTTTTTCTTCCTGTTGAATGTAAAGGGCACTGTGCGTTACCAGTGTGGATGGATGTGTGGGTAGCAGGTCCCTGACTGCCACCTAGAAGGAGCCCCATCCCCTGCAGCCATTGGAAGCATTGACAGTGGTTGCTGCTCCTCTGCCCATGAGTTTTGTGTACCACCCCGTCTTCCCACTCACCACCCAAGAGAGAGGTTCCTCCGGAGGATGACTCAGTGCAGGAGGCTGGTTTTGTGAGATGAGTCACCCTCTGCAGCTGCCCCTTGCTCTCCCTTGGCCGCAGAGGAAGCCCAGTTGACATCAGATGTCTGATGTTGGAGACACGAATAACCTGATGCCCTGGGCACGCACTGCACATCCGCTCACCACAAACCCCAAGGGGCTACCAAGGTCTCACATCAAGCTGGTGACCTGGAGTACCCAAACCGCTAGAAAAACATGTACCAGAAGGAGAAACCAAGGACATCGCCCCATCCCACCAGGGCTGGCTGCACCACAGCATTGCCACCATCCACCTAATAAGAGCTTTCCACATAGCCCTCCTCATCCTTGCCTGACTCCTCACCCAACCTCTCCTACTGCCTCTTTGACCCAACCCTTGCCTTCAGGGATGGTGATACCATCCTGCAGCCATGTCAGGCTGTGGGGACCAGGGGTTAAGCCACACCGGCTGCAGGTTGGGCTCCCAGAATGTCTGTAAAGGGGCTCTTTCCCATGAAGTCAGTCACGAAATCTTCCCCTCACTGAATGATGAGCCTAAAACTCTTTGACAGCATCCCTCGAAGGCACTGTCAGCCGTGATTGTCTTGGACATTGCACCCCAGGCACAGGCAGCCTCTTGCTGATTTGGGATGATAGAGAATGGGGCAAAGAAGATTTTTCTTTTTTTACTGTACTTCCTTCTCCACGTGCCTGCCCATGCAACTTCATAGTGGTGTGGCATTACATGAGTAATCCCCCAGGATTTACTGTATGCCGGGCAGCCTATGAGACACCCTACCAGCTCCCAAGAGGCTTCACAGAGCCCAGACTTCTTAACATATAGTTGTGCTTTCACCAATTAACATGGCAGGGGTGGGGGTCCCTGCATGCCTGCGCCTGGGCAAAATATTCATATACACAAGCAAGGCATTTTACAGTGAGGCTGCTTACTCTCCTCTGAAGGAAGATGCCCATTTGTCAAAAGCAAATGTTTTAGGTGTGAAAACACCGATGTTGGGAAAGCTTTCATGGGAAGGGTTTTATTTTGGGTCCAAGGTGGTCTTCTGTCTCCATATCCCATCTTCTGAAGGAGCTAAGTGTGTCCATATGGGGATGGGGTGCATCTCCCATACTCTGGCATGTATGGGAAAGAGGGAGACCAAGAGGTCAAAGGCACTTTTGGAGGTGTAGACATAGCCTTTCTCTTCCATCTGTCACAATTTTACCTTCTTGCCCCAGATTTACAAACGCTACCAAGCTAAGAAAAGCAAACCAGATCTCTTGTCTGATGTGGATCCAGGATTAGACCTGGATTAGACCAGGTTAAGACCACTCTAAATGTCCACCCTGGCTTGTCCGTTTGCTGATCGTGCCATGCACCTGTGGTGCTAATCCCAAAGTCATCTTGCACTTAAAATTCACACCTCTGCCTACAAAATGCCTCCAATGAAACAAGGGGCAACACATGGGCTAATCAGAGGGGCTTTCTGCAACCGGGCTCTGCAGGAGCCAGCTATCCCCAGCCCTTCTCCTTCTCCATCCTTTGGATCAGGCTGCACCTGCCTGTGCATGCTGGTTTTGATGAGGTTTTTTTGGAGCCTGGGAGGGGAGTGTTTTTCCTGTGAAAGCCACTGAATGGCAGGTTTCATCTCCCAAGCTGGCTCTCAAACACAGAACAAAACCATCCCCGACTCTCCCTCTGCTCATTAACGTGCAACTGGGAGAGAGGCAGGAACTTCCTAATGACTCGTGGCTCGGGAACGAGGAGCCGGCACTTTTGTTATTTGTCATGTTGGAGCCAGTGTCACCTTTGATTCTTCTGATGGTAGGAGGGGACTGCTGACAGCAAGGGCTGAAAGCAGGCATCGTCAGGAGAGGAGATGAAGGTCCAGCCTAATGCCTTTTCTTTTTTTTTTTTTTTTTTTTTTTTTTGTCCTGTGCATTTAAAGAGCTGGGCTGGGTAATCTGGAGATTTGGACAGCATGAAAATTCTCACTTTTGAATGGCTGTGACAATTTAAATGGAGGAACTCAGAGACAGGTGACTTTTTTTTTTTCCTCTTCTTTTTAGCATATTTTTATTGAAGTGTTGGTCTTGGAAAGGGCTGGAGGTAGCTGATATATTCTGCAGTTTCTGCTCCATCAGTGGGAAAACAGGCAGAAAACCAGCCCCATAAATCCAGGAGTGCTAGAGCAGTTCATTTGCCATGAAAGATGCAGCTCTAGCTTTCACGCCAGCATCGCCACAGGGTTTGAGCATCATTCCCCAAACGCAGGAGGATGAATAGGGTCCTCCACCATACCTCGTAATCAGTTGGTGACCCCAACTGACAGCCAGCAGAAGATCTGGGTTTAGATCATATCCAACATGATTTGCAAGGCGACAGGCTGAAGTGAGCTTTATTTATCACCTCCACCCATTAACACCCCCTCTGGGGCACTGGTTATGGGGCTGGCGACCATCATGCACACAGCAGAATGATGCTTTGGCCATTCTGGCTCCTCCAAAGGGTACATATGGGCAGGTGGTACCTGTCCTTCCGGAGCCCCATTACCTGACCCACATGTGCAGGCTGGGCACAACGTCCTTCGGGGATAATCTCAGATCTGCCCATGCTCCCCCCAGGCCTGTGTCCAGCCCTGCCACATCGGTCTGACTTTTGAGCAGGGATCTGAACTCCAGCTCTTACCCACCATGGGCTACCCCATGAGGATCTGCTCTCACCAGCTGCCTCCATCATCACCTCTCTTTTAGTTACTTCTTTGGTTCCACCAGTGAACTGAAAAAAAAGAAGTTATGTGTATTGCTTTACTAGACCTCTATTTAGTAGAAAGGACACCACAGTGATTTTAGAGGGATTTTTTGAATCCATCTAGGTAGGCACAATATCATCCCTCACCACAGTCTCTGATCACCTGATCATAAAACCACCCAGAAGATTGAAAAATAAGTTGATTTTCAACCCAAAGATGTGCTTCCATCCCCTATGTGCTTTCTTTGGTTTATGGAGAAAGGTCTTCTAGAGCCATCCATGGAGTTTCCTTATCATAAGCCTCACACCTTTTAAAAGGGAACTGTCTCTGTTGGCTTTCAAGTAAAAAATAGGTAAAACATGGGACTCAAAGCCCAAATTTTGTGGCTATGTTTAAACCAGTGAGGTAATAAATGACTGTCCTCTGACCTTGAGACTGACCTGCATGGTCTGCTCACATTTGCACAATCAAATCTCTCAGCCATCAAAATGATGTGGCAGCACCCAAGATGTTTCATTGTAAATTGTCCCTGGCTTCAGCTAATTCCTCATCCATGCCCGGGAATTGTCTGGAGAAGCATAAAGCTGTGGCAGGACCACACTAACAATTTAAGTGTGGACAGTCAAGCCTCAGCCCTTCTCCACATTCCAGTGTGCTGCTGAGTTTTCTAGAATGGATGTAGTCATACAAAACATTGAATGGAAGTTATTAAAAGTGATAGCTGAGGTGTGAAAAATCCCAGTTGTACAATCACTTTATTTTTATACAATTCAAGAAGATATCTCAAAGGGTACCTTTTGTTATCAGGTGGCTGGGCATGTTCCTCTCCATCACTGAGCAGATGTTGTGGTCCATTCCAGATTCACCTACCTTCCCTGTGTTTCTCATAGTTGATGGGTTACAAACGTAAATATTTAAATTATAATACATATATCCATTGTTTTTTCATTGAACCAAACTTTGCAGTACTACCATTTAATGTGCTTTGTTGTTTTTGCAGACATTATATGATTTACTAAAGCGTTAATTTCCTATAGCAAAAGTTATGATGGGATACGAAAATAAAATTGATTTTAAATTACCATGGCAAGCTTGCAGAAACACTCCCATTATTCAGTAGAATGGGTGAAGGCACTGCAGTTTTCACAGCTGTGAAAGAAAATACATTATTTAAGATCACAGGCTCTTGAGTGGCATTGCCAGGCTTTGGTGACACCATTATGGTGGAGTCCTGTTATTAGGGAACATGCTCTTAAAACCTTGATTGAGAGCGACCCAGTCCATAAAGAAAAGCTGTATTACTGTAACTTGGTTTGCTTTGTGTTTTATTGAAATGATGCTGGTGGGAGTGGTGCTGTGGCAATCACCAACAAGCTCTCTGACTTAGATCAGTGTAACAGCAGGAGTTTCAGCCATGACTTTGCCCCCTGAGGACTTGTCCTTGATATTACTAAAAGCAAGGATTGCCCTTTCCTTGCAACCACCTCTGTGCATGAACAGCTGCCCTCAGTCCAGTGCTTCCCAAGTGAACACCGGTTTTCACTTGAAGGCTGGCATCCTAAATCAGCTTTCACCAAGGGTGGCTGAAGCCAAGGGAGAGGGAGGGGGACAGATTGCAAAGCCCAAGGGCTCTAGCTCAAACACAAAATGTGCTTGAGCCAGGGAGATATTTTTCAATGCTGGGATGCATCGGGAGTGCAATGCACAAATAAGCAGTCTGTGTTGTGAAGAAAATTA
This sequence comes from Strix uralensis, assembly GCF_047716275.1. Taxonomy (NCBI): domain Eukaryota; kingdom Metazoa; phylum Chordata; class Aves; order Strigiformes; family Strigidae; genus Strix; species Strix uralensis. The sequence continues at coordinate 3,581,746 of NC_133974.1, read as the reverse complement.
GGGCCAAGGACCCTCCTAAAGTCACAGTAATCATAGAATCATAGAACCATAGAATGGTTTGGGTTGAAGGCACCTTAAAAATCATCTAGTCCCACCCCCCTGCCACGGGCAGGGACACCTTCCACTAGCCCAGGTTGCCCAAAGCCCCGTCCAACCTGGCCTTGAACCCTTCCAGGGAGGGGGCGGCCTCAGCTTCTTGGGGCAACCTGTGCCAGTGTCTCACCACCCTCACAGGGAAGAACTTCTTCCTTAGATCTAATCTAAATCTACACTCTTGCAGTTTAAAACTAGTACCCCTTGTCCTATCCCTACACCCCCTGATAAAAATTCCTCCCCAGTCTTTCCTGTAGCCCCTTTCAGTCCTGGGAGGCCGCTCTAAGGTCTCCCCGGAGCCTTCTCTTCTCCAGCTGAACCCCCCCAACTCTCTCAGCCTGTCCTCACAGGGGAGGTGCTCCAGCCCCCTGATCATCTTCATGGCCTCTGGACTCACTCTAACACGTCCATGTCCTTATGTTGGGGGGTCCAGAGTTGAATGCAATACTGCAGGTGCGGTCTCACGAATTAATTGCGGGATCCCGTAATGAATTGTGGGGTCCCATCCTGAAGGCTTTACCGTTCTTCAGGGGAACATCCAGGAAGAAGCAGGCTCTCTGCCCTGGGACAGGATCCTGTGCAAGACTAAGGCTTTGTAGAGGCAACAGCTGTCTCAGGCTGGCTTAAACTCACAGCGTCAGAGATGCTTTCCCATGGGAGAATACTGACAATATTAAATGTTTACAATAAATCGACATAAGGTGTTATTACATCCTGCCCTTCCTGGTTTATGAGAGCACACTGCACGGTTGCAGCTACAGCATAGCTGCCCTGCTCTCTGGACCTTCCCTGCTCATCCCATTCCCTGCAGGCACTGGATGTACCCACCCTGTTTGGAAGGCTCAGAGGGTTCAATAGCACTGGATGTGGCCAGATCCTGCCTGTTGACCTCAGGGCAAGAGAAGGACCCTGAAATGTTTAGTTGATTACTTTATATGAGGCCCCAGAGACCAGAACAAATCTTGGTGTTAAAAACAATCCCGTTTATTGGCCCAAAAAATGACACGAGCACTAAAACTGCTTGTTTCTCACCTAATGCTTCTGCTCCGTAAACATTGTGTAAGAAAAGTGCTTGTTTGCACTCGGGAGCACACAGGGACTCTATGATTTGACACGAATAATTCATGGGAATGTTTGCTCCCGTGACGGCGTGCTGCAAGGAAAAGATGAAATGAGACAGATCATTTGAATTCCCCCTTGCCGTGGCTGGGTACGAAGGCTTACATGCAGATGTTGAGAGCACCCACAGCAGTAAGCTATTTATTGACATCATAACCATTTCTAATCCAGCATGGATTCTAGGGCAGCGAGTAAAGAAAAGCAGTTACACAACAGGATGAAGATATGACCAAATGGAGGCAGGGTGATCTCAGAAATAGGGGTTTTGCTGTGTATGACCATGGGCAAATTAACATTTTCATACATTATAGCTATGCTTGTCTGAGGGCTAGACCCCTGATGATGATAGCTTCAGAATAGAAACCAGTGTAATGACCACAAAATATCTGGTATGAGCCAGGGATGTTAGGGCAAAGTCATGGGGGTGCAGATACAGTCCTGAGTATTTCGCTGTTTCTGTTTCCCCTCCTAAGCAGTGTCACTCAGCAATTGAAATTCTAAGTTGTCTCAGTAGGACTTGACATTTACTTTTGTTAAAAACCAGATTTAACTGCTGAAACCACTATTTTATTTTTTTGGTTGCCATTTTTATTGGTGTTTGTCACTTCTGAAGAGTCCAAACGTCAACCCTATCATGCTTCTTCCTTGCCTCTTTCTCCCCTGCAGATGTGACATTATGATTTCTGGACAGTTAGAGAGTTTGGGTCACTTTGAAGCCAAAACTGATCAGAATGACAACGAGTAACTAAATAAGACACAGGGCTGGATGTGACAAGGCAAAAAACTAGATTTACTGATGTTTATCAACTAAAATCAAATCCTTCCATACCTAATCTTAAAGTCTTCAGAGTTGGGGGTTCCACTGAATAGCTGTTCAGTATAAATCTCCCTTGCATCACTGCTATGGTTCAAATCCATTCCTGAGAGTCAAGGGGCTTTGATAGGCTAATGGAAAAGGAATTAATGTCGGAGGCCAAATCTACAAAAAATAGCAGAAGCCTCTGCTTAAGCAGACAGAGTAAATATTTGTCTTCATGTGCTTTCTCACACACATGTAGATGTGGAGTGTTGTAGGGTATGTGTGCACAGACAGGTGGGATAATCTCATCATGCTTTGAGATGTGCTGACAAGACTCAGAGATGATCGACAAGTCTCACCAGAGTCTTAGCACGGTGTTGTGCCCAACATAGCAAACTGAGGGTCACTCTTTCAGGCAGGCATCCCCTGAAACCTGGTCTTTCAGGTAGGTTTCCCCTAAGGAAAAGCGATTTCTGCTTCACCTTCCTTTCTTGTGAGTCTGTACCTGGACTGGTTGATCAGCCTCATCCCTGACCACTTTAACAGGGCTTGGAGGTGACCTCTCTGGGTGAACCAAAGCCAGTTGACAGGGGATGACAATGACACTGGGGTGGTGGTATCACAGGGAACTTTTCTCCTCCATCCTGGTCATGCACAAATAAGGATGGGGCAGGGTCAAGAATGCATTTGTGCTGGGCTGGGGTTTTTTTGGCAGGGGTCTTGGCCTCACCTGAACCATCAACGAGGTTCCCAACTCACCCAGATTCCCAGTGTGCACCTTCCCTGACAGCTGAGACAAGATAGCATCAGTGGGAAATCAACGGTCAAGTTTGGGCTCTTCCACAAGCTCCCTGTGTGACTGCAGGCGATTTATTGCATCTCTCAATGCCTCAGTCCCCTGCTGTTAATAACACATCCTTTCCTTTGCTGTGTTTCTGTCCTTGTCAGTTTAGATTGTAAATCCTTTAGGGCAAGAACTGTCTCTTACTATGTGTATGAACTGGACTCAGTACAATCAAACTCTGATCTCAGCAGAAGCCTTTTAACATTGCTGTAATATAAATAACAGTGATACCTGGGAGCCAGGACTCCTGGGTTCTGTGCCCAGGTCTCTCAACCCTGCATTGCAGCCAGGGACAAGTTACTTTACCCCTTGCTGGAATAAAGCACCTCTAAAATAATGGTCAGAAGAACTGCCTGAATGGCAGAGGAAAACAGGATCTTTTTATGAATAACTTTAATGTAGGGTTGATGGGGTGCAGGAGTTGAATAACCAGTTGTGAATGACTAATATGAATTAGATTTGACTTCCTACAGAACTGATCACTAGTCCTAAGGGAAAAAAAAAATGAAAAGGGGTTGCACTTACTCATAGGACTGATCCAATACCAGAGCAAAGACTTTGTGGATAGTGTCTTGGCTCTACTACATGACTGTTATCCTGCTCTCTCGCACTTTCCAGCCTTCTCTGTTTGCTGCCTTAATGAACAAAGCTGTTCACAGAGATGTATTCTGCCCATGTACCACTCTCTGCTGCCTACAAACCTACTGAGCGAGCTCCAGAACCTCTTTTATATGCTGCTTCTCTTTTCTAAGCACTGAACAGTGACATCTTTGTCAAAGGGCATAGCTAATGACAGGAGGACTAGCAGCCCTGGAGGTTGCAAGGACAGAGGGTCCCGGTAGCTGTGGCTTGCAGGGACATGCAGACTCTGCTGTCAGTCTCACAGCGAGGGTTTCTTCCAGCCGGTGCATGCAGTGGGCAGCAGGGGCCAGGGAAGGGCAAGATCTCCAGGCGTGCGGCGAATAAACTGGGTGGCTCCCTATGGGCAAGCATAGATGGAGAAATGAATAACACGGGGAGGAGGACAGCCTGCTCTCTTGTCTGTGGCAGGGTGGAGTTGGCCTGTCTGGCTCGGTGGCCTGTTATAGAGATTCCCCCTCTGGGCTGAGACCCAGGAACTCCATTCAGTTGTCTAAACTGGGCGCCCAGCACCATTCAAGATGGTGTGGGTGTCCCAGTGCAACCCCAGCTGTGGGTCTAGAACAGCACAGGTCTTCTGCATGCCTTGTATCCTACCTGCTAGCAGTCCGTGGATATCTTTGATACCCTCTGAAACAGTCCCAGATGCCTATGAGTCTTGCGTCTGGTCTCCAGCTTCTTCAGGGATGCCTTGGAGAAGTCTCTTTGGGAATTATGCATGGGATTGTCCTCCATGGGGACTGTCATTGAAAGTGGGGGGTGGGGAAGGTGGGGAAGGACATGGAAGCTATGGGACAGGGTGTATTCTAGACAAGAGCTATTCATGGCATGAGTCATCTTCCCAAGGCTGTGTATTTGCGCCACAAAAAAAAGAAGGCCAAGTTAAGAGATGGCTGGAACAAAAAATACCCCAGCCAGCTCTGGGAGCTCCTACTCCAGCTGTCAGATGGGAATGCATTCAATTTTAGAGTGAACTTTACCTCCCACAGGAAAATCCTTTTCTACCTGTTAGCATAGTCCCTGGCCCTGCCCCAGCCTCCATGTGCCCGAAGTCTTTTCCATGGGGAAGTATGTGCATCCAGCGCAAGTGAGTCCTCAAAATGGCATATCAAAATGATGTCAAGGAGGTGAGAGGCATCTGATAGGCAAGTGATACCAAGAAGATGGGAGACATCTGGTATCAGCCATCAGATCTCAGCTAGTTGTCTGGACCCTTCTGTAGCCGAGGGAAGGAGACAGGAAATCTGTAGGAGGTGTAGACACTTATCTTGGGATGGGATGAATGGCTTTCTGGAAATCTCTCTCTCTTTCTTTCCGTTTCTCATGTTGATAAAAGATGGAACTGAGATGATGAGTTTAAATTAGCTTTCCTACTTTTGGACAGCTGAAGTAAGGAAGGAAATCCCATTCAAGGACACTTGGGTCTACTTCTGTAGCTCCAGAAAAGATTTTCAGACACAAGAACTTGAGCTTCAACAAAAAGCTGCAAACAACTGGAGCAAACTCCTACTGCATCTAGGGTCACCCCAGAGACTTGGGGGTATCAGAGGGAGAAACATTTGACACAAAATACTCCTTACAGCCCAGAGAAAAAGGTTGTGTGAGGAAAGCAAGGGAAAAGGGATTTATTCACAAAGCTACCTTAAAAGGTGCAGAATCGGTGTCTCGCTTTTAGCTGTCACCTCAAGAGGCAAGGCATGCAGGCAGTGGGGGGTAGAAGGTGAAGGCTTAGTTCCCTCCATAGCTTGGAGATGACCCAAGCCTGCAGCATCCTCTTTCCAACAGGGTGTCCACATCAGACCGTGTTCGTAACTCAGCCCACTGGCACCCAGCCACCCCATGCAACTGAGGAAGCATTTCCGGCTGCAGGGAATCGAACTTTGGTGTTATCCTCTCCGGGCCACCCTTTGAGCCAGCAAACGAGAGTCTTCCTGACAGGCTGCCATGTCTCAGGAGATGTTTAAGTGTTAGATATCCTACACAGCAGCCCCAACACAGGAATCTGAGAGCTTTGTCTCCTCAGTTGGCTCGGGGTGGTTAATGGGTTCACCTGTGATGTTCAATGGTCAAGGTCAAGCCCTTCCTTCACATCTAGCAAATAAGGGATTTGAACCCACAAGAAAGGGTTTGAACCCGCAAGAATGGGTTTGAACCTACAGGAAGGGATTTGAACCCACCTGGGCACTCTCCTGGGTGGCAGGAGAAGTCACAGGGACTGTTCCTAGTTGGGTGCTGAGGCCTTGGCCAACATGTGGGATGCTGTGTTGGAGATAATGGAGGATGGAAGAGAAAATCATGAATCTTTTGGTGGCCTTGACCTGTCACTGGTGTTGGACAGGCCCTCCTGTGTCTGTCTGCCTTAGCTTACCTGCTTAGGGGACTCAAATACCTGAAATTTTAGACCACAATTTGAGGGATTTACATCCTGGATGGAGATGCTTAGAGTCAGACGCAACTTTTTAACCAGTCAGGGCTTAACTTTGGAGACAAAGGGCAACCTGAGTTGGATTCAGAGTTTGAAATGGAGGGGTGATGTCAAATCCCAGCTCGCTAAGATGGCAGGTGGGACACCGAGCTCAAACTGGTTCCTAATGGCAGGTCTCCAATATCTTCTCTGCAAATGTAGGAGGTGACATATGCTATGTCCCTTGATGTTTGAGATCCTAACTCCTGTGAAGGGCAAGGCAGGACTTGTGGGGGCAGGAGGCCTAACATCTGGGGACTGCACCTGCAAAAGGGCTCTTTTGAACATGTGCGCAGGTAGCTGGCACGTCCCTTAGCTGCAGAGCTGTTCCCCAAGCTGTGGCCAACAGCAGCTGGGCAGCAGGTTGCAGGGAGGACAGGTCATTTGAATGTGGGGTGATGTGAAGAGCAGGGTCTCAAAAGCAGGAGACCAGCTGTGGCACTTCAAATAAGCTACAGAGGTCTGTAGCTGGGGAGAAGCAGATGGAGGGAGGGGGTTACCGAGGGAGGAGCCAGAGCAGGCAGGGAGAAAGGACATTTTGGGGTTGCAGTGAAACTCCTTGTAGCCAAAAGAGGACATCCCTTTGCTTCTCAGCTGACCCCAGTGTACACCAGGGTTTTTTTGCTTCAACCCTTAAGGGCAAAACCTCCGTCTGTATTTCATTCAGCTCCACAATGACCACAATATCTGCTCTGCTCCTGTTTAAGAGCAGATCCCTAGAGTGCAGGAACCTCTTCCAGGCCCATCCTAACAGGCAGCTGCAGCACCATTCCCAGCCAGTTCTGCAGCATCTGACACACAGCCTGAGCTTACTCCACCTCTCTGGCCACACGCCTTCCTTCCTGGGAGGAAAACTTCCATGTTCTCCATTGCCTGGGATTCTTGCCTCTCTGCACAAGGTTAAATCCTCTCTCCAGGAGGCAACACTCTGCAGGATCAGAGAAGGCAGGAGAAAACAGAGGAGCCAAGGCCAGGGCTTTGGAGACAGCGCACACTGTCAGCAGGGAAAGGTCGCATGTTTGCACTTTGGAGAGGCATTTGGGCAGTAAATGACAGAGGTGCTGAATTATTCCACAGGAGAGGGAGGGGATGTGAGCACAGGAGGGGAAAATCCATTCATTCATTACAGAAATCAATAGCCCCCACGTGTCATTTAAGCTGGCCTTCTCCTGGAGAAGTGCAAGATGGAAGAGACCTCTACTGCTTTGCTGATGAGAGCAGAAACTCTGCCCAGGCTCAGCCAGAGGAAGGTGCCTAAAGAGATTATTCAGTGGTGACTCCTGAGTCATGTCTAGATCAATGCGTTCAGCACTTTATTGGTGCTTCTGGGATATATCTCGTCTAAGCATTTACGATAGTCAATGTTAATGCAAACATCCTCCACGCAGTGCAGGGCAGCTGCGTTGGCTGTTTCAGGCACGCAAGAGGCATTCGATTGGGCCGGGAAAGCATTCTGAGTAGCAGGAGGTCGAAAGGACGTGTGTGAAAACAAAAGGCTTTATTTTCTTTTGTATTAGGCATGTACCTTGCACTTCCAAAAGGAGACAAGGAGCCCATCCAGCAGGGACAGGGAGACAAGGACCTCCTGAATTGGCAGTTGGACTACATGATCATTGTAGGTCCTTTCCAACTGAAATATTCTTCTCTCCTCCCCTCCCCTCCCCTCCCCTCCCCTCCCCTCCCCTCCCCTCCCCTCCCCTCCCCTCCCCTCCCTTCCCTTCCCTTCCCTTCCCTTCCCTTCCCTTCCCTTCCCTTCCCTTCCCTTCCCTTCCCTTCCCTTCCCTTCCCTTCCCTCCCCTCCCCTCCCCTCCCCTCCCCTCCCTTCCCTCCCCTCCCCTCCCCTCCCCTCCCCTCCCTTCCCTTCCCTTCCCTTCCCTTCCCTTCCCTTCCCTTCCCTTCCCTTCCCTTCCCTTCCCTTCCCTTCCCTTCCCTTCCCTTCCCTTCCCTTCCCTTCCCTTCCCTTCCCTTCCCTTCTCTTCTCTTCTCTTCTCTTCTCTTCTCTTCTCTTCTCTTCCATTCCATTCCATTCCATTCCATTCCCTTCATTACAAAACACCAACCCCCACACCGATTTCCCCCAGTAGCTTAGGGACAGTTACTTAACCTCTCTGCCTCCATTTCTGCACCTAACTGTGGAGGCACATCAGTCCCTTGGGCTGGGCTGCAGGATCCTGTACCTCACAGCCCAGATGCTGTTCACCGGTAGAAAGCTCCTGTGACTGCATTTGTGTCACTTGGATAAACTGTCCACTGGCATGAGAAGACTCAGCTGTACCCAGAGGGTTGTGGAATGAGGACGTGGTCAGGTGGCTTCACTTTTATTAAGCTCCAAGAAGAAAGCTCCTTTTAAATCAGTAGGAGAAGAGGGGAAAAGAAAAATTACTGTAATACTGGGTAATACTGTACCTGAGCTGTTTCTTCTCCTTAACATGACCACTAGAAAGTAGTCCTCTTTGTCATGTTATTTAGAGTCAGTCTTAATTAGGAGTTACCTATTAAATGAAACAGCTGCAAGTGCAGCCGCCCATAGGCTCCTGCATAGTTTGACTTGCTTCGTTGTGTTATATCCTTACTGGGAGCACCCAAGCCCCCCGCAGCTGAAAGAAATACTGCAAGTAGGCAAAGCTGCTTGGCAGGCTTGTGGTTAATCACAGGGCTGGGAGGAGACTTGTAAAATAACTGCAAGTAAAGCAGGGAAGGATGCTCATGTGGACTTCCTAAGCATGCCAAGGGGGAAAGGGGTGTTTCTGCAGGGATCAGCACAAATACGCTGAGGTAAGGGCTCCTATACCTTCCAAAAGTGCTATGTCTCCTCTCCTGATGGCTTACTACATCCTTGTGGCCTTTGAAAAGCCGCTGTGTTGGGCTCGTTTGATTCTCTTGTACCCAGTGCCTCAAAAGCCCCAGGAGACTGCGATGCCCAAATGCAGTTCAGCATGTGCGTGTTTGCAAGACTGCTGTTGTACTTATAGCCCCCTTAAAGAACAGAGTACGTACACGCTTCAAAACCCGCCAGTACATTTCCTCTGTCCAGGAATAGCTGATGAGTAATACAAAGCAGCAGAGGTAATAAATATTAAAGAGCTGGAAAATGTTAAAGTGCATGGGCAGCGGAGCTGGCATACACTGTGGGTGTGAAGTGCAGAGATCGTCTGCGTGCACCTCGCACAGGCATTGCTTTTCATCCTTTCATGAAGGAAGAAACAGAAATAAATGTTGCAATTATTTTCTGTTAATAGTGTGTTGAAAGGCATCGTGCATTTCACCAAGCTTGTGATCTCATGTCCCATCCCTGGCTTCATCCCCTTTATGGGTCCAAGCAATGGTTTTCCTGGCGTGATGTGTCTGGACCAGTGGAGACACAGCCAGTGGGAGGAAGGAGATGTGACACCAAGCCTCTGAGGAGCCTGTGTGGTGATGAGGTCTTATTTCTCAGGAGATTGCGTGGCTAGAAGATCACAGATTTGGGTTAAGCATCTCATGGTGGGTCCATTGAAGGTAACACATGGCACTTCACAAAGGGCATCCATCTTGGCCATCACGAAAGGTCTTTGGAGTTGAGACATCAGCTCCTGAGTCCTGACAATGCTCTGAACTCCTTCCTGTACCTCTCAGCCTGTAAGTGTGGCTGTTTCCCAGCAAGAGCTGATGGTGATGGGAGTCAGATGCCATTTCTGTGCTGGAGTTTCCTTCCAGTTGTCAACTGATACCAAAGATCCCTGCTCCTCCAACCAGATATAATGATATAAGGGCCATGAGGCAAAGACTCCCCCAGTTCTTCCTCCACCTGGCTAGAGCCAAAATGGCCATGAAGATCTTTCTACCCCCTTTTCTGGTACCCATTAGGGTCCATATTAAGGTGCAGCTGGATGGGGCCAACTGTGGCAAGATGACAAGGGTTAGACTCTTCCGGGGCAGGCTGGGAGGATGCTGTGTGATTTCTCAGAGCTGTGCACACCCAGAGAGGAAGGCAGGCCCTTACTAATGTATGCACAGCTTCTGTGAAACTAAAAATAGCTGGGATCTGAGGCTGTTCTTCCAGGATTTCACAGACGCTCACCCAATTTTTAGCTCCTTCTTCTCAAACGGATGGCAAAATGAAGGCGACAGTCTCAACCCTTGTGCAAAGCTGCTGCGTCGGGAGTCTTCTTCCAGGGATGCCTTTGACCCCTGCGGCACAGACGAGCCGGGGATGTGCTGCTGAACGTATAGTCCCAGGTCTGCATTGGTCCCTTGTGAGGCTGGGGTGGACCCCAGCATTCCTGATTGCTGCTGAGCAGCACCTGGATGATTTGCTGGCCCCGGGGAGCCCTAAAGCTTTGCTGGGCAGTGGTGTGTGCGGGGAAGGGGGTGAAAATGGTGGGGAGAGCATGCTGCAGCTGGCAGCAAGCCTACAGCTCTGACCCTGGCAGCTCTGCAGCAGCTTTTTTTCAGCCTTACCAGGTCTTCAGGAGTCAGTCCCCCTTTTCCTAGGAAGGGTCCACTCCCCCTAAACTGCTCCTGGCTGGTGTTTTTCTAGTGTGCTGTTAAAAAAAATACCCTCTCACTGAAGGAGTTTTTCTTGGAACATCCACCTCCTCAGCTCTACAAAGCCACAGACCATGGGGGTTAGGAGAGGCTTTGCTGTACAGAAAAGTCTTGTCTAGTGATTTCAGGTCCTGCTTCAGCATCAGTGACCTTGATGGCCAGGGAGAGAGTAAATACTGTAAATTCAGTGAATGCTATCCTAGAGTCCATATCAGTTCCCTGATATCCCAGAGGGAGATGTGACCCCCTCATATTCCTCAGCAGCCAGACCCTGGGAATAGGAAATGTTTCCTTCTGAATGAGGGGACCACCTCCCAGTTGTGTTCCTCTTTGGCTCTGGGGTCCACATCAATTTTTGAAGGTTTAGATGGCAGATAACCTGCTGTCTCTGTTCAGATCTTCGGACCTGCTACCCCAAACTGGTTTGTTAAATCACTCAGGAAGTGAAAAACCCTTGGAAGAGAAAACTACCCTATTATGTCTCCATATGCTTTCCCCTCAGCTCCTCTGCATCCTCCCCTAAGGGATCTTGGAGGCTTGCAGACAGCTGTGAGGAGATGGAGATGTGTCCCTGTCTCTGACTGGCCTCCCAGAGCAATGCAAACTTCTCCTCTCCTGAGATATCCTGTGGTTCTGGTGAGTCCACATGATGCCAAATCACCTCTCAAGACCATCTGGGTTAAGTTCTGCAATATGGCCCATCCTTTAGAAAGGGCAAGGTGACTATTGCCATGTGTCCCTGTAGCATCATGCCCTTGAATACTCACATTTTGGGAGCCCTCAGGCATTTCTCCAGATTTGCCCTGAAACTTCCCTTGCATGGACCCAGGACAAGTCAATCAAAAGACCTCCACTTACTTTCAAGGCCTTTGGCTGCATCTGTTCCTTTAGGGCTTACTGGACTGGGACCCACTTTATTTCCAAAAGGAGAGCCCTGACATTAAACCTTATTAAACCCTTCAAACACACTTGAAGCAAAAATTCAGTCTGAGTTCAACTTCTCTCTTTCTGTGTAAAGCTATTTAACAACTTTGATTTAAAACAGAAGGCTTTGCCGGAGGCGATAGCACTAGGTGTCGGAATATACTTTAAGTAAATAAGTATGTGTAAAATAGGAAGGGGACTGGGGCTTAAGTATTCATAACCAATTTGGGGGGGAATCTGTGATAAAAGAGGGCATTTGGCTCAGTGCTAGGATGTGAGACCATCCCACGTGTGATGGATGCTGTGACATGTCTCTGCAGCACCCATCACTTTGATACCCTCTCCAGCAGCCCCTGATACCCTGCTTGCTCCCTTACGCAGCACGAAGATGCTTCCCACATTAAAATAAAAAAAGGGCATTCATACCCTGGTGCTGAAGAGGTCTTTGAGTTTTTTTCTGGTTTAGGACTCTACACCTCGCAAAATAATTGACAAGTAAAAACATGAACATGATTTCCACAAGCCTGGCTCAAAACTGTAGTAGCTCCCGCTACAAAACTATTCTCTGATTTACTGAGCACAGATCTGGAAATAGGGATTCTGCAACCTGGATATCCAGCGGAGCCCCACAGCCCATGGGGACACAGGCAAAGAGGGGCTGCCTGGGCAGAACTGCTGAAAAAATTGGGGTTGTAGTGAATATACCAATGACATATTCATGACTATTTTTGCAAATAAAAAAATGTTAGCCAGGCTCTGGCTAAGCATGGATATTTCCATAGCAGCCCAGATTTGGGAAAGTTTGAAAATTAGTGGCAGAAAGCAGGGCTGTTTAGGGCTAGCACTTTCTTATTATTTGTTTCTCTTATTCTGGTTATGATCTTTCAGTCTGTGAGTCAGAGGAAACTACTCTGCAGCTAGGAAAGGAAAATAGTCGCAAAGATGAATCCTAGAAACATTCCCCGGATTGAGCAACACGGGTACAGGCAGCTCACGTGTTTTTGGTCTCCGGAGCTTTAGCTGCAGTGATGCCCTTGCCCCAGTTTTCTGCCCCATGCATCTGCTGGAGGTTATCACCCTGGTATCTGTCAGCAGGATGAAATACACACCTGCAGCTCTGCCATGTGGTTTCACAGTCCCAAATATCTGCTTAAACCATCAGTAAAAAGGAAATTGAACAAAGACCGTGGACGATGTCCTGGAGGAAGTGATATAGGTATATGTCCCATTCAGCTGGCATTGCAACCAAAGCAATCATTTCAGAGGAGCTGGGAACATTACTCTGAAATTATCAATCACAGCTCCCTGTTTTATGTATCAGAGCCCCCAAATTACCAGCCGCAAGTTAAATCATCCTGCAAACTTCAAAGCTGAGGGAATTGGAACCTAAAAATCCTGCAGCATCATTCTTTTATTGTCTCTCTCCAACTATTTGATGGATTTGACTCTTTTCAAAGAGGGGTTGATTTGTAGACTTTCTTTAAATAGTGAAAATTATCTCGGGCTGAAAATAATTTCTGCAATGATTGTGGTTAAGTGCTGGAACAGGTTGCCCAGAGAGTTTGTGGAGTCTCCCTCCTTGAAGATTTTCAAATCTCGACTGCACAAGGCCACGAGCAACCTTCTCTAACTTCAAAGTTAGAGGGGAGACTTGCTCCTGAGACCTCTAGAGGTCCCTTCCAACCTAAATTTTCTTATCAGTCTATGATATGATCCTCCCCAATGTATAGTTTACAAAATAAATCATATGCGTCTTTCGTGGTTGGTGTATAGTAAAGCCATCTGTGCTTTAAAACAGCTTTAAACTGCCTTAGAATATGAAATGATTACAGTTTCTCCTGCACAGAAGACAACTAGCACTATCATTCTTTCTAGTAGATATTTCAGTAGCTAATAGTATTTTGCAAAAAGCAAGACTTTCTAATGTAAATGGACGTTTGAGTATCATCTCCTCTCAAATATGTGCATCTAAAGAATAGGGTTTTGAATTCACATAAAGACCAGTATTTTCTCTGAAATGGTGGTTATCATGTATATGAACTAGAGGTATTCAGAAATTTTGACTTGACTTGACCCTTTGGCTTTAAAGGCAATAGATCTTGGCTAATGCTGTTGAGAATCTCACTCACGGAGAAGTTTAATATAGGACTCATAAGGATAAGGAAATAACAAGCCAACAGGAATGTCTGGATGCTAGAAAACATGAAAAGAGATTGAAGCAGGCACCAGTACAGTTTAACTCAAAAATGTTAATATAGGCCAAGTAATGCAATTTTCTCACCTTGATGAAATTACCGTTGTGTAATCTTGTTGTGAGTGACTCCTAAGCGTGATCCTGGATCGCAGTGATGTTGCGGTAAGTTAGAAGGTGGATAAAGGCTCATATTGGAGTTCCAGGTTTAGCATCGAGATGACAATAAACTCTGTGTCCGAAGAAAGACAGTGTCCTCTGTGACCTATTAGTCTACAGAGCTCATTAATGATGTCATGCTGCACATTTAAGCTTTTAAAATGTCTCTAAGGCATGGAATAAGCTTGTTTTCTGTTCAGCAACATTCTCCTCCAATAAGCAAGACAGGGCATGGAATGGAGATTATTAATTGTTTAATAGGAGCTGATAGAAGCAATTAACTAATATGGAGTAGTTGTACACTGAAGCACATTTACTGGGCAGCAGAGGGCAGAAACTGCAACACTCGATGAACACACTTTTTGCTGCATTTTATTCATTCTTGGGTATAAACCGTATCAAGAAATGACAAAAGAAGCAAGATATCAGAAAGCTCTGAGAATCCCAATTCTGAAAATCAGGGTGCATCAAAATTATGAGAGATTTAGTCATATGTGGTTGGGATGACGTATGAGGATGCTGGATTAAAGGAAGGGTTTGTGCACTGCTTGCTTATGAGAAGATTTAAGGTGCCCTTTCTTGCTTTTGAGATAGCAAGTGAACTTTCCCAGTTTAGCAATGGTCCCCAGCATGGTTTTAGCCCAGCACAACTAGCAGTGGTGTAAATAAGTCCTGCACACCCTTTGAGGATTAGCCCAGGCCAGGAACCATTCCCTAGAGGTGGTTTGGATGCAGCCTCTTGTTCAGGAGGAGTTTGATGTCGTGGACGCAGCCAGACAAAGCTGTGGTATATCAGCACCTGAATGGGGCCCTGTAGTTACTCCTTTGATACTCGAGCTAGGAACAATAATTATCCATCTGTGAATCCTTATTGCTAACTTGCAACATTATAACAAAGAAAAAAATCACTAACAAATGTTGATATTGAGCACATTAATTGTGATGGCAACTGTAAGTTTGATTTTGATTTTTTTAATAGACAGCATTTTACTTTCATGCTCCCCTGTTGCTTGAGCGCTGCATCTTATATCCCTTTTATATCTGTTAGAATGAAAATAATTCATTAAAATTAAAAAAGCGGGCCAAAGCCGCAGCTGGTGTAAATTGCTAGAGCTCTGTGGATGCCAGCTCGCTCCAGCTGAGATCTGGCCTTACATAACCTCATTTTAAGGGTATGTTCAGGCAGCCTCTGCTGCAAGCCTTCCAACCGAGCAGTTACACATGTCCTCATTTCCTCCCTTCCAAGGAGTGGGCTTTTAAACTGTAAACACCCTCTAGTGCATAAGGATAATGGCCCCTTGCAAGAGTTAGCAGGCGTGCCTGCGGAGGAAGATGGCAGGAGGGTGAGCTGTCAACTGAATAATGCACCCAACCCACCCTTCTTCTTCCAGGAGTGGGCACCAGGGAGAAGGTTGGTGCCACGGGATGGTGAGGGAGGTGGTGTCCATCCCTGCAGTGTGCTTTGCTACCATGACACCTAGGATATAACCATACTGCCATGGCAAAATAGGGTTGTCCAGAGAGAAGTGGAGCAGGTTAATGAGATGCTGGGAAGGGTGTTGTACCTGTTGTCCTTCTTGTCTTGATAAATCCTGCTCATCCAAAAGGGCGTGAAAGGTGCTGCAGGTGTAAGTTGTAGCAGAGTTAATTTTCTGAGCTCCTCCTTTCCCTCAAGGTCTGACTTCTCAAGCATGCTCTGCCGTTTTTTAAGCCAGGATTTACTTCTCTGAAAGCAGTAGTAGGCTTGTCTGTGCTTGGTCAATAAGTGTTCCCCAACCTGGAGTTGCTGGGAGTGGACTGAGTACCTCAAATCCTATTCCCTTCCATCTTTCTATATACCTATACTAGTAAACTGGGCAATTTCAAAGCCTGCTCATGGTCACTGTACCTTCATCATGCTGCTAAATTGTTAGTATAATCACTAGATTGGTCAAGACTTATGAGCACTCTCCCAGGTAATCATAACCTGGGCAGGGTTCAAGACTCTATAGGGCCCAGGGATCATTCCCAATACTGAATATGAAGGCAGCCATCTGGTTTTGGAGGATGAGAGAGTTCATTTCTGTGGTCAACCTTGGACCACTGACCTCAGGAAAAGCGATCAGGCCGCTGTCCTTTGTTGCCTACTGTAGATATAGTCTGAGATTCCTGACCTTGGTCAGCTTGTGGTTATGTGGGACAGGCCAGCAGGACTCTTCTTTCCTTAAAACATAGTCCAGGGCCTGTGCTGACATGCCTTTCTGTGCTCCTGCAACCCCCCCCTTACACATCAGCATCCTCTTCGTTTCAAGACAGCCTGTTGCCTGAGGCATCCTCCTACACTTTCTGCTGCTGATATTCAGAGCCACCTCTGTAAATTGAACAGTGCCAAGGCACAGGCACGATCCTGCAATAGTTCACCCTGTTAAATTGTCAGCACAGTCTCTGGCAATTTTGGCCAAGGCCGACTAGCATGGACATAGCCACGTGGAGTCGAGTCATGCCAGCTGGCCAAGGACAAAGGCTGGTCTTTGGTCTGCTTTGTTTAATGGTGCAGACAGAGCCTCTGACTCCATAATTCTATCTCTGGACATTTCTGCTACAGTCCTCGCTGAGACAGCTGAGCAGCCTCTGTCATCCACATGAAGCATCTTTTTCCACAGCGCTTAGGGTGGGTTTTGTTTTTACAGTAGGAGTACCTCTTCTTCTCCCTCCTGGTGGCATCCTGGGGCTCTCTCCAAAGGTTATTTGACCATATTTATGGAGCTGATGGCTTTGGCTCCTTAAAAACGTGCTTAGATGCAAGGACAGCAGTGACTTTGCCCCACGCAGTGTGTGTGCTACTGCGACATACGTAGTAAATAAGCATGAGGGTAATTATACCAACAGGAATTCTGGGAACTCTGCCAGAACGAAGGGGACAGCCAATCCTTTGTGCATTTAAAGAAAATCACCCTGAATCCCCCTCCCAAGCCCAAAATATTTCTATCTTTTGAAGCCATGAAGGGACTTAGAACTAAAAATATACACATACATACAAATACACACACTCGTATATAAAAATAGCCAGCATTCAAAAAATAAAAAGCCCAAAGTTAGGCTCCTGTATCCAAAATTAAGCAATTAAATAAATAAATTAGCCTGATTTTCAAAAGCACAGAGCGGTGAATGGCTTTCACTGACATAAGAGGAAGCATCGTGTTGCTGAAGATTGAAGATCAGGCCTCAATATGGATTTGAAAGTCTAATTATAGAATCCTGTTTGCTATCAGCTTGACCGAGAACAACAAATTTCAGGTGAAATGACATTGATTCTTTTTTCTTCAGAGTTTGTCTACACATAACCAGTGTTAGTAAAGGTAGGAAAAAGCCCTCAAACAAGTATGTAAAATGAAACATATACTGGAATAAAACCACTTACACCAGCGCTGCACATTCATGTTCAGAAATATAGGCATTACCAATGTTACAGCTAGGTGAAATTTTATGTTGGTTAATTAGACAGGTATTTATTAGTTGTTGAAAGCCTACCAGGTAGAAATACTGCTTTTCCCAGTTACTCTTGCACTTTCTCTGCTGAATACTCACAATCGACTGGCTTCAAGGAGGAATGGGTTTTCAGTCCTCCCTTTTCTCTCTTTGTCAGATTTGGGTCTGAAGGATGCTAAAGAGAGAGCACCGTCTTTTTGCATGGACCTAAAAGAGAGTACAAAGAGAAGTTAATTTCCCTTCAGCTGTAAATGCTCCTTGAAGCTGTTTTGCTCACGTGCTAGTCACTTGGGAGGCTGTGACCTTTTGCTGGCCAATATTATGTCAAGGGATTCCCAAGGTCACAGTCCCGTGTGGCAGTTGGGTAGGGATTTGTCCTTCTGGGTCTTCCAGCACAAATCAGATTGGGCAGGGCTGGGCTTTATGGTGTCAGGGAAATATGTCCACCCTGGATTGAGGACCATCAGCAGGCAGTACTCCACTCCTGTGTTTGTGTGGTGGTGTTTAGAGGCTGGGGACAGCACTAAAAGAGCTGCGTTCTGAAGCCAGAAGACTTTGGGAGTGCCCTTTTGGTGCTCTGTGACTCAGTTTCCCCTTCTATGGAAGGGCCACAGTACAGCTGGCCTTTGCAAAAGGTTGTGGGCTCAACAGTCAAAAGACATTTGTTGTTGGTCATTGCCATTGTTCTGACCATTGATGGAGACAGGATCAGGGCATTATATTAATCCAGTGCATTTTTATGTCCTTTTATGCACGCTGCCTCCACGAATAGGTGGCATATCCTCTCACTGTGGCCAGTTAGAAACATTCATGCTTAAACTGTGTGGATGGTGGTGAATCCCTAGAGATCAAGGAGAAATTATTGCAGGACATAGTGTCCCTTCTGTTAGTTTCTTCTTAATTTTTTTGTGTGACTCAATGCCGTTGTTATAGTTTGGTTCTGCCAACCTGGAGTGCTTGGAACAGTAAAGCCAGTCTTAAAAATAACCAAAAACTGGAGACAGCTGGTGGGGACAGCAATGTGGAAGAGTAGAGGTCTAGCAAATGTGAGCTGTGAGAAGGGACTGAAAGAAATTGTTTGGGTTTTTTTTTTTTTGTCTGGAGAAAAGAAGGTTTTACAGGGTAACTGTGTGAAAACAGATAAAAGACTGATGCAAGGTGAAAATGAATAAATTCTTCTCCTTGTCCGTGGCTGGGATGATGAGAAATTAGTGGCTTAACCTTCAGAAGAGGAGTTTAGGTTTCATGTACTAGCAGGAATGGGAGCTCCTGGGAAGGGGAGGCCATGCAAGACTGCAGGACAGATTAGGTGAATATCTCTCTGGAAAGAGTTTGGCAAAAGGTGATGCTGTCTTTGCCCATGGGCAGCACCTTGTGGGCACCACCACCTTGGGTTTTGCCAGCCATGTGTCGCTGATAATATAAAAAACAGTTACATGCTCATTTTCTCTGCTTTCTTCATGAGCCATTACAACTTGCTCTCTCCAACCTTGCCTTTCCTGCTAAACTGTATTTATTTAATTTATTGCATTCATGAAGGGAAGGCAGGATTCCTGTGTCATCCTGCAGCTTCTGGGGCTGGGGTCTTTCAGAGAAATGCCGAGTACAGGTGGTGGCCTTGGGCATGTTGGGGACTGGTGTCCATGGGAGAGCAGATGATCCACGGGCATTTCCACCCCACTCGGGCTCTGCTGGGGATGTCACACCAGTGTCACCAGTGTCGTATGTGACTGGCGTAGCATTTTCTCGGGTGTCGAGCCCCATCTGGTGGCTTTCCTGCGTCATTTTTTGTGTCCTTATGTCTTCTTTTGGGATTACTCATCTTCTGTGCTTGTGAACTGCGAACGGGAAGGAAGGACAAGGTGCCTGAGAAAGGGCAGGGCTTGCGGAGGTGCCTCTGCTTCTCTCCCAGCTCCCTGTCCTTGGGTGTAATTCGGGGATACAGATGCAGAGGCTGTCGAGGTTTATGTCCTTTCCTCCTGCTCTTCCTTGCTGTGCAATCTCGCCCCGAGTGGCAAGGAATGATCTAATCATTTTGGCGAAACCCCAGTTTGTGCTCTGAGCCCCTCCCAGAGCTCCAGAAGGCACTTCATCCCACCGTCATGCTGGCATCTGAGGTGGGACAGATGAACAGTCCCGGGAGGGGATGTTTCTCTCCATTGACTAGCTCAGATGACCAGCTTTAGGGTCGGCATTAGGTGAAACGATTGCCACCCCAAATTTCAGAGCACAAGGTTACAGCCACCACTCATGTTGAGAAGGAAAAAGATACAATATTAGATCATTAATATCAGCAAGCATTAGGAAGGACCCTGTTAGGAGGTGCTTCCTTTCTTAAATATCATGAGTCCTGTGACATCTGGGCACCTTGTGCTACCCTGACTGGATCATCTCTGTTTACAAAGATTGGCCAAAGGTTCCCTGAAGGACATTGTGTCCCCAGGGTGAGGTTTGCAGGTCTCCTTGCACACCTGATATAGAAACAGAGGTGACAGAGCAGTACCTGTCCATGCACGAAACACCTCCTTCTAGTCCAACATTGCCCAAAGTCTCAATAGCTGACCGGTGGCAGGTTGTGGCCTTTTGCATTTGTGGGTCACATGTGCTGAAGGTGAAGGTGGTGTCTCATTGCTCCAACTGTGATGAAATAGGGTCAAATCTCTGGTGTCTGAGGGGGAAGCTCCTTACTAGAGTGCTGAAGGAGCTTAGACAATCTGTCAAGCCACCACCAAGTGTGATGACCAGTATTTGTCAAGTAGCTTCTCTTCTCATCATGAAAACAAAGTGAGGGAGTTGCTTTCTTGTGCAAGTGCTTCATGAGTATTTCCTACCCCGCGCTTCACATTTGGGTGGTGCAAGTCAAAGGTTTCCTACTGTTGCAATACAAAAGCAGTCCTCAGATCTCGCAGGAGGTTGTGTTAGAGCTGTGCAGACACCTGTGTCTACCCCAGATTCCCTTTCCCCCAGACAACTCTCTCTCCCCATACAATTGGCCCACATCCCCATCTCCTCAGGTTTTGATGCATACCGAAGTCTCACACTCAGCTTTTCCTCCTTTTTCCTGCAGGTATATCCGAACTATGTACCTGGGGATCCAGAGCCAGAGGCGGAAGGAACACCAGCGGCGTTTCTACTGGGCTATGATGTACGAATATGCAGACGTAAATATGTTGCGCCTCCTGGAAACCTTCCTCGAGAGCGCCCCTCAACTGGTGCTACAGCTCTGCATAATGATCCAAAAGAACCGTGCAGAAACATTACCATGTAAGTGGCCCCCTCGTCCCCTCCTCCCCATCCTCCCAGCCTCCCCCCTCTCATCCCATGCTCAGCTACTGAGGGGTGTTTTGCTAACTGTCCTCCCTACGCAACCTGGCATGTGAGGGGCTGCCACTTTGGACAAATCTCATTCCAGCTCCCCGCTGCGTTCGCTGGGTAAAATTTCTGCTCGTTCCACTGAGAAAAACAACAGTATCCATGAAAAGATGAGATTCAGCTCTTCCACACCCAGTCCAGTGTAAAAAAATGATGATGTGGTCAGGAGGAGGCAGACAGTCTCTGCTGCTATGGCAAGTGTCACCATTCATTTGCCACCTGGCACTGTGCAAACACAATCATCCTCTGCCTCAGTTTCCCTCCTTACACAAGTAGGATGATAAAACTGGCCGGATTTGAATTTGTGTTGCGAGGACAAACGGTTCAATGCCTGTGCAATGCTCTGATGGTGTGAAGTGTAGTATAAGCAGGGGTTTTTTGAATAGCTAAATGCTGTAGGACCTTTTCTGAAGAGTGCCCAGGAATTGAGGTTTAATCTTTGGTACCATGGTTCTCAGCAAGTTGAAGAAAAGAGAGGGGGAAGGCAGTGGAGGGGATTGTGTATGGACAGAGATGTTGTCGTGCAGGTATCACTGCAAAGGTAGATAGATGAGCAGAGCCTTGGCAGCAACCACAGAGAATAGTTTGCCAATTCTGATGCCCTTTGCTGCAATGACGTCCTGAGCATGGGGCATCCACCCCAGTTGAGAGGCATATGCCCCTGTCCCAGCCCTGGGGTAAGCAGCTCTACCAGTCTATGCCCATGAGCATGCTGGCTGCCTGAGGGTCACCAGCTGGAGGGACAATTGTCCTTTCCAAGGACCAACAGTGGTATCAGCTGATGAGCTGCTGAGTTATTCAACCCCTGCTCAATTCACACACCAGGGATGACACTCAGCTTCCCAAAGACAGCCTGTTTGTGCCATGCCATTTTTTACAGACCTGAGGAGTTTCTTGGAGCTGAGATTGGAACTGGGCAGTTCTTCAGGGTTAAGTTTTGCTGGTTGGACCAAGGTCACCACTATCTACAGCATCAATAAGTCAGACTGCTCTCCCCTTCCTCCATACTTTGTACATGTCCATCACAGTTGTTTATAGGAGAAGGCCTCCCCTCTCCTATTTATGCAGGTTTTTTTCTGAAACCTCTCATCACGAGCTCGCCAGGCCTCCAAAGTGCTGACATGATGAACATGCCTTTCTACAACTCCTGCTAGAACTGCTTACATTTGCCAGCACCCTTTTCCTGCTGCTTCCAACATTATTAACCCTACTAAAAATGTATAAATGATAACCTAAGAGTCTTGCCAGGGCATTACGCAGATTGTTGGATTCGCTACAGAAAACACTGGGTGAAATTTGATGGCCTCTGTTGTGCTGCAAGTCAGACGACATGGCCAAATAATCCCCCCAGGCTTTCAAATCTGTGGCTTTTTCAGTTTGCCACTTCCAGGCATGGCTGCCTAATCCACTGAACAAGCTGCATCATTTTCCAACCCCCTCCCTTCTTCGGCTATGCAGTTCCTCCGTTCCTCCACCACAACGAGCAGGCTGCGATCTCTTCCAAGGCAGCGCACGTCCCCGCCTGCCTCCCCGAGCCCTGGAGGGCTCTTTGCCTGCCACGCTCCAGCAGCCAAGCTCTCAGGGTCCCCAGTGCACCTTCTCCCTGCCTCCCCCCTGCCTCTGCCAGAGATGCGGTCACGCATCTCGGGGCTGCGTGCTGAGCAGCGAGCGCTGCTGATGGATACGAGCAGCAGAGCTTGCTCAGCTCTCCTGACTCAGGTGCAAGGTTTCCTAGAGCTCCTCCATGCCCATTCCGTGCCTCTGTCTTCCTCCTCCTCCCGGCCAGTGTGTAATTATGTAAAAGGAAATTAAATGCTGAGAATAGCCGTTATGAAAGGGAGCACCAAAGATTTCCCTTAAAGCAGGCAGAAACCAAAGGAAGATGGATATTGTGAGGAAGGCAGTGTGTTTAAAAATCAAATCAAGTCTCTCCTGGCTCATCATGTCTATGTGAGCATGGCTCGTCACAGGAAGAGGCCAGTTCTGCCTCTAAACAGGGACAGTATCAGCTGCAACACTGAGGGATGCACACTGGCGAAATGGCCCACAGCAGGGCTTGTAAACCCAGGTACAGCCCGTGCTAATATGTCCAGACTCCAGCTATTTCCATAGGGTTCACACAGTCTCTTATGGATTCATTTAGTGCTAGAACAAGGTCAATTTACCATTTTATGTGGCGTACATCCCTCCTCCAAGCCCCAGTCCTCCCTGCACTTAAGACTGCAATGCTAAGCCCAGTGCAGGAAGCCAAGCCAGGCTCCAGGCTTCTCCAAATGGGTCAGAAGAAGGTCTCCTTCTTCTCTTTAAGGAGTTTTAGAAAGGGAGTTACTGGAATGACTATCAGGAAGTTTTGCTTTTTTCTCCTAGTCCCCGTGTTAAGGTAGGTGTTGAGGTAAGAATAATGAATACACTGGAGGTCTTTACTCAAACCCAGAGTTTGTTTGCTCCAGAGTTGTTTAGGAGCATGGTGATAGAAGGAGCTGATCTTGCCTATAGTAGTTGCAGTGAGTAGGGGGTACTGCGCGGACTAGTAGAAAGGGATGCAATCAGGTTAACGCTTAATTTCCAGGTTTCCATATCTATTGGGTGGGCAGAAGAAAGAAAAGCCTCCCCATACCTTGCAAGAACCATTTTACCCCGAGAGGTACCTGTTTGAAAGGTTTGGGTGGAACCTGTATTTATTGCTCCTTCAGCACTCAAAACCAGAGCCGTTTCACTAATGGGCCCCTGCTCACCCAAGAGTTAGCATCTCCTGCATCATCTGGCACCACCAGCAGCAGAAGTGCTGGAGCTGGAATTTGAGGTCAAGTCCCAGCCTCAATAAAGCTTGGGACAACACCCCTGGGTTTTCATGAAGGTCAGGATTTGTTCCTTCATCATATCCCTAGCACAAGGCAGACCAGATCCCAGCTTAGCTGCCGTTGCCCGATGACTCGGGAAGAGCAGAAAATAGCACAGAGAGAGGCAAGAACTCAGCGTACTCCATCAGATGATCAGATCTGACCTGGAAGGTGCACGCTGAGAGCCTGAGCTGGGGTACTTTGTGCTGTGGCTGCTGGGACAAATGAGTCGACATCAGTTCCCGAATGTGCACGTGGAAGGAGCTGATGTTGGTACGCCGGCCCTTAGTGAGCCATTCATCTGCTACAGCCACAGATATGTGGGTCCAAAACAGAGTCAATGGACGGTGAGGTTGGAAGGATGCCTCCAAAACATGGACCCAAAGTGGCTGAAGGAGGTGAGGTGAGATGCTCACCCTCCAGCAGCAACTTTCTCCAGGGAATCTACACAGAAGCTAGGTGATGTATTTAGACCTACCCTTAGGGTTAGGCAAAAGAAGGTGATGGGACTCTGTAGAGGATGCACTGCTGTCCCTTACTCGCCTTAACTGTCTCAAGATTTAGGAGAGGATGGGATGAAAGGGTGTCCATCTCTCTCAGATTGCTGGACAGCACTGGCCAGAAGACTTCCCCTGATTTAAATAACATGGTGTATTTGCAGGGGGAAACATAATATTAACAAGAAAAAAAGCCCACCAACCCAGATCTTAATTTCATCATCAATTCTAGCAGATAATCCACCTCAGTCCTTGCAGAATAAACCATCCTTAACCCACTTCACCCTGCAGAAGTGCCTGTTCTTCTGCACTGAATGGAAAGGAGCACATATAACCAGCTTAAGGGAGACACCCAACTTCTAGGCAGTTAGTGAGGTGAGAGGGATTCCAGTTTTTCAGCATAAATCGCCTCTTAAAGAGATTTCCTTTTACTTAATTTTTTCATGTGGCTACTTTAAGACTTAATGAGATTTAGCAGAACCTCTAACGTCCTTCTACTCATGTCACCAGTTCTTTATGCAAAGCTTTTGCTGGGAATTTGCCTGGACGAGGCTGCAGTTTTCAGGGCAGGGTTTCTCCCCACAAAAAGGACTGTCTATCCACCGATGGTGTGCCTGTCTCCTCTGTAACCCTGCTGTTGATCTGAAAGAGATTTGCAGCATAAGCCTTCATTTTGCAAAGTACTGTTGAAATCTCTGGGATTTTGAGAGGTGTCTGCACTCTCTGCAGCCCCCAATAAGTAGTCTGAAGCTGCTTGTATATTTGAGAAAAAGCAACACCAGCTTCAGTTTTTCTGGGGGTGTTGCTCTTTTAAACAGAGTGACACAAGTTAGGCCTAAAAGGGATTTTAGACATCTCAGCTACAAATATATGTTTGCCGTAGAGTTATCCTGGTGGAGTTTGTAAATCTTCTTGTCCCTCCCAAAGCTAAGTCCGATCTTTTATCATGTCCTCACTCCTTCTGTACCATGTCTGGGGGCCATGTATGATCAGGGCTTGTCCTTTTTTGCAGGGGCACACTAAGATGCTTTTCTGTCACTTAGTTTAGAAGACTTAACTGGTCTTTGCAGGGTATTGAGGGACAAGCAACATTGGTGGATTAGCCATTGTCCTCACTGCCCAGAGAAGGCATCCCCCATTGAGCTGAGTGAGTTCAGGATGAGCCGACCTCAAGTTAAACCCTCCTGCACCTGAGTGAGAGGATTCCTGTGTGGGTGATAATGAATTAAGTCCAATGCGGAGATAAATTTCTCAGTTAATTTTCCCCCAATGTCAGGCCAATAGTTAATCAATAATATGCTGTGAATAATGGATATGCCGTGAACTACATGCTGTCTGAAATGTCCTGTTAGATATGTTCATAGGATAGGAAATATCTGAAGGCACCACGACTTGTTGAGGAATCTGAATGGATCTGAAACCAAGATCATATCGAAAGGACAACACATAAATGGATTGCTTCGTACTCAGTCCCTGTCCCACTCAGGCCCCAAAGATCAAAGTAAGCTTCTTAGCTGGGGCAACCAACTTAGAAAGAAAGCCTTCAGCCTTTAGTCACCCAAGGGTGTGATTTTCAAACGTGAGCAACACTGGCCTGAACTGGCCTGAACGTAACCAAAGAGACTAAAATTCCCATGTCTCCACTGAAAGTGGAGAAGATACTCATTAGATTTGAAAGTTCATCCTACAAGTAGGACTACTAACCTTGAAGAAGCACTAGAAGTTATTGCAAGATCCTTCATGGATCAAGGAGGTACGAGCCAAGCAGGTACGTCCATCAGAGAGCTGAGCAGAAATGGCACCAGCAATGGACATTCATCATCACCACTGTTGCCCTGTTAGCATGGGCCTGACATGGTTTTGCCTTGGACCAGCTAACTCTGAGCCAAACAATCCCCAAGGAGGGCTTGGGAGTAAACACAAACCAGGCACCATTCCCAGCAGGCAGTTGGACATGGCCACCTTCGGATGCCAGGAGATGGGATATGTATGGGGCCAGAGCATGCCTATTGGCTGCCAGGCTGGAGATCCCTGCAAACACTCAATTCTTAGCAGAGATGAAGCCACAGAAGGCTATGGGTGGGAGATACCATGCTAGATGGAAAAGCATGTGTAGGGGAAAGTGCTTGCTGCCTGTTTTCCACAGGTCACTTTCAGTTTGGATGTAACTAAATGTGTACATTCCAACAGTGCACAAACATGAATCCAAAAGTCCAAATTCAAATCTCTGTGACCTCACTACACAAAAGTGTCCCCATTTGTGTAGAGTCCTGTATCCAGAGTTACCCATCATAAATAAGCTGTGGTTCACACTTTCTACTCAGGCTTCAGATTCCACAGGGCTCAGTACAAAAAAGACTGACATCCCATCTACAGACTCTGTTTGACATGGGTGAGACATTGATGCAGGCCCAAGCAAAGTTCTGTTCCTCCAGAAGCAGAAATCATCTTTTCTTTTTCCTGAGAACCAGCAAGATAACTGCAGTGTATGCCTAAAAAAGTCTTTGCCTCATAGAGACCTCAGCAACAGGAGATGGGGTGGCGGTAAGGTCTACTAGAGTCACACTCTGGGCTTTGACTTGGGCTGTGAGACAGATCATAAAGAAAAAAGGGATGCTAAAACTTTGCCCATGGGGTTGAAGGCATATTCTTTCTTCCTCTCTCTCATGCCATTCCTTGGGGAGTAAAAGAAATGGGAGACATCCATCACCCAGACCTGGTTCCCCGTGACAGAAGAGGCATGAGCAGAAAAGCTCATTGCCATGTGGGCAAAGGCCCCCACCAGTTGTGTGCTTGCTGAAGGGGCTTGGCAGGGAGGAACTGAGGTAATTTGCATTGAAAGCTTGTCCTGATTCAACCACAGTTTCCCTTTAAATGTTCATCAGCAGACCAAGGAGGCACCTCACAAAATGCCCAGATAGCTCCAAACACATAAGCAGCTCGCCTGGGAGGCCACTCATATGACTCCAGTGCTTTGCCAGACTGGGGCATATGGCTCTGTTCCTGCCTTCCCCTCCTTCTCACCAAAGCCGGATGACAGATAGCAATTTGGTGCCCTGCTTGAAATGAGTCGCTGGTCCCAGGCCAATTCCCAGCAGCATCAAAAAGCCATCTCCACAGTTGGCAGTGGGCACTGAGGACGTCTTGCTCTGGCATGCTGAGAGCGGGCCAAGCCCGAGGCATGCTGGCAGTGAGCGGCACGCTTGCCCTATCATCGGCCGTATTGTCCCAGCGCGGTGGGGAAGGACTGGGTCCAGGAGCCTTTGAAGCCAGTGACAGCTTTTTTTTTCCAATGGGCTTTGGAGCAAGCCCAAAGAGAGACGTCAGCCCTTAGCCCGTCCCCACCTGCAGCTTCTCTGTCCACCACCTTGCCATAGCTCCCGTTCTGTTATTTTGGAGTGCTGATAAAACCCCTTCTGTTCCATACCACGTGCCACCATCACACATATGACATGCCACAGCCAATAAAGATGAGTCACCATTCACAGGACAGCACTGGCAGGTAGCCAGTGCTGCCAATTTTAGGCTTTGTAAGACTGTGGTAATCATTGGAAGGGGGTTACATCATCAGAGCACTATACAAGCATCAGCCCATGCTGTTCCTAAGAGCTGCAGGCCAGCTGGGAAACTGAGGCACAGAGGAAAGAGGTTTGAGTAGCCTAAGGTCTTGGGGAGGATCTCTAGGCTGCAGGCTCCTGGGGAGCAAGTTCATGCCAAGCAGATTCCAGGCAGGAAATTAAGGCTTTTTCAGGGAATTTTATGCTACAGACTTTCTTGGAGGCATACCTGTCACAGCAGATTTGTGATTAGAGCATAGGAAAAGGTGGCTGCGTACTGCTGTCCAATTGGCTAGTAAAATGCATGGAAATTCAACTCTTTTTGTCTTCAGGTTGCTCTAACGTGCAGCTCTGGGTTTCACATCAGGCATCTAGGAGAGCATGCTAACTCTGGATGAACAGAGAGCACATAGCCATTGAGATGTGCAAAAAAAATGGGGAAGATGCTGGGCAGGTGCTGGGCAGGGACTTCTCTGTGCTTCTGCTCCTAATGTAGATGGAACAGTTCAGTTTGATGCAACTGGCTCAAAATTGCTGAGTACTGAAGGGAAGAACTTTCTTGTTTCAGAAACTATAAATTGTTTTATATGATTAGCTTGGGGTGACAGTCCTGAGTCTGGGAGTGCAGCAGATTTACTGAGTCATTAGAAATCTCCTGAAATGACTTTTGTCCTAAGTGGCATTTGACCAGCCTCATGCTCTCAGTGCCCTCAGTACATTCACGTCTTCACACGGATGGTCACTGATGGGGTACGTGCACCAGGCATGGCCATTTCCCTTTTACAGCCCATACCTGATATACCCTAAGGTGCAAACAGATGTTTGCAGTAGAGGAACGGATGCATGTTTTGATCTCAGCCTGTCCTTGGGGAAGGTGGTGTTCATTAATCTGTGGAAGAGGCAGTCTCAACTCCATCTTGTACACACATGAACTTCTGAGAAAGCAAGAAGACCCAGGAGAAACAAGCCAACATGAGCGTGACTTAACGGGTGGATGCTGGCGTGTCATTAAGTTCTCGCCTGCTGCACATCACTTAGACCTTTGCAGAGTGTACAAAGCATGGGAAGAGGAGAGGAAGAAACAGCTTCCTGCTGTTATCCTTGAAAACAGTGTCTCTAGTGCCTTCAGCTACCCCACTGTGAGACAGCACCAGCTGCACCACATCCGTTTTTGTCAGTTTGTCACTCCCCCTCACAGAAATGCTCTGCCAGTCTCACTTTAATGATGTCAGCCCTGTACACTCTCCAGAAGTGTTGAGATGCTCCTTCTTTTCAGGACACCAGTCCCCTCACCTGCAATTGCGCTGAGACAATTCCACCAATGGCACCTTACACAATAACAAAGATTTGTAAACCTTAAGGTTAGCAAAGTGTGCACTGCTAACGCATCTCCTCTAAACTCACTGAATGAAGACCTCTTACCTTGGCCAGTGAGTGTGAATCAAGTTGGGTTTTCTTCCTCTTCCCCATTGGGTGAAAAGCATTTCCAGAACTGGGATGAAGTTATTTCTCTAATGGCCTGCAAACTTCCTATGTTCAGGCCAAACCATTAACCAGAGGTGGTTTGCAGGATCCGTGTTTGGTACTGTCACAGACTGTCTGAAACATTGCCTTGATGTTGCCTCGTCTCCAAGGAACTGGCCACGGGAGCTGTATTTATTGCAGGAAGTTCCTTCACTAAGCCCTGGCAGAAGATGTTGCTTCCCCAATCTGGTGAAGAGTCTGTTGGCTTTCATCTATGCTGATAAACTGAAACACATCAGAACATGAGCACAGCCACCAGATCTCTGTCATCTACGTGGTTCAATTATCAGCACAGTCCTTGGCACATTTTTAAGCTCATGGCAGCTAGCACCAGCCCAAACAATTCCCAGGCTTGGCTTAGGTGTTAGCACAGGCCCAGAACGATTCCCAACAAACAGCCTGGATTGAGCCACCCTGTTTTGGAGGCTGAGACAGAATAATGACATGGATGTAGCAGTCAACAGAATTAGGCTTTCCTCAGTTACTGATCTCCAGGTCCCAGGTTCAAAAACTGACTGCCCTAGACCTATGCTAGGGAAAAGATATTCTCATGGTTACTTTCAGAAGCAGACAGCAAAACTCCTAGGGCTTTCCTTGCCAGTGCTGATGTGCTCCCCTATTTTTTGGAGTATTTTAGTCCCACTTGCAAGATTACAACATCCTTTCAACTTGTGCTAGGCAGATTTAAATTCTTCTCAATGGCTGCGGTTCTCATCTGAATTAAAAAAGAGTGCCAGGATAAAGATGCTGTAACAAATATCAAATGTACGGTGTTAAAATGCAAGTATATTGTACATGTTTGCGGACTTGTGATCTTTCATGCTAACTATCCCTACTCAGAACATAGAAATGGGTGAGGAGAGATTTTATTCTAAATCAAGCC
Source organism: Strix uralensis (assembly GCF_047716275.1). Lineage (NCBI taxonomy): Eukaryota > Metazoa > Chordata > Aves > Strigiformes > Strigidae > Strix > Strix uralensis. The sequence goes on along the minus strand of NC_133974.1, from coordinate 3,551,846 downwards.
ATGTGTTATTTTCCTTAGCAAAGGTTTTTTTTCCCCATTTCAGTGCATTCTAGTAGTATCATAAGGTGTGTTTCTCTTCTAAAAGTTCCTAGCAGTAGAGTTCAAATATCATTGGGTCTGAAAAATCCTGGTATAGGAGGCTCGTTCTGATCTTTACAGAGTGTAAACCGGGAGTGAGTCTGCTGGAGTCTGTGAAGAGATTCAATATACTCAAGAATCTGAGCAAACTGGACACTAAAAATCTGAGCAAACTGGACACTAAAAGTAGTGTCTAAAGTATCCTTCACAAAGAAACAGCTGTTGAATGTGCAATATGATTTTTTACTCCAAGAGTAACTCCTCTTGGATTTTGCCATCTTATTCTGCTCAGTTAATGATGGGTTTTTTTCCCCTGCTATTCTGGGAAAGACTATTTTAAATAGCAGAGGGAAGAAACCTAGATCTCAACAATCAACAACCACACAACACTGCACATCTAACCAAGAAGCTACAAGAGCAGCACAGTCATGCTTGGGTGTCTTTAGTCTCTAGAGATCCATGGTAGATCCATGCTAACGGTGGTGCTTCGTTCCCCATATTATCTATAACGGTAGCTTAGGTTGACTTCTTTCCCATCTCAGGTGCCTGGTAAGATTTGGATGCCTCTGGGCCATGCTGATGGCCATGTAGATACAAGACTCTGTTTAGGCTACTCTGATTTCTGAACTGAGGTCAGAAGCAAATGAGCACAAGAGGAACCAGGAAGTGCACCAATAAAAAACAATGGAAGTCTATAGAGGTGACTTGTACACTTCTGTGCTGGACACATTTCTTTCAGGTTGAAACAGGTTTCTGTGATAGACTCTACTGCCCTGTGACATTGCCTACAAAGAGGGATTTTTCTCTGCACGCATAGATTTAAATCCTGTCCTTGCTGAAGGTGTTTTCAGGACATCCTGATGGAGCATTTCAAATGAAATCTCTTGGGATCTCTTGAGGAGCTTCAAATCTTCTTGTCTGTGGCTGTTCACTTTTGGGGATTCAGGTGGGGTTCTTTTTCAGTGTGATTCCAAGAGAGCGGTTAAAGGCATTCAGATTAACAGGAATTTAACTAAAGTCTTTATAATTACAGTGATGACTGTGCAGAGTGTATCTTGCCCTGAACGGAGTGGTAATTCATACAGCTTTTGACAAAAATAAACATGTATAAGACTTCTCATGCTCTATTTCCAAACAACCTATGCAGTGCCCAGAAAATCCTGGCTGCTGCTCTCCCAGAACATTTCTGCCGCAGAATTAGCCCATGTGATTGGTATCTGAATGAATTTAGACCAGGCTCAGACCAGACCATCTCTCGTTCCTGTATGAGTGGCATTAGAAGACAGAGATGCACATAGTTGTTGGTTCTGAGCATCTCTATGAACCTCAGTGCAGCCCTGCCCACATGAGATTCAGCATGTCCTTTGGAAGATGTACTGGGGAAGGATGCAGCAGGGCATGGTGGGACGATCCTGGAGAGATATTGGCACTTGTGTAAGATAGCCTGAGTCCTCACTGCTTGGGGCGTGGGTTACTGGGCTATGTGAACACCAATTTAAGTGATAGCAGCTATTCTGGTTGGAAACACCATCAAATGTAGCCCCACACCGACATCAAAAACACCATCAGTAAGATTAATGAGATTTCTTGTTTACCAGCCAAAAATCACAAAGGAAAGAACTGTTCTATATTAACACCCTCAAAATAGCATCCACTGAAGTGTGACTATCTGCTTTTGGTGAGAGAGGGACAGTGAATTATTTTCTTTACATTTTCTTAACATTTAGGGGAAGTTTCAAAATGGAAGAGCCATTTCAAAATAAACAGCTTCATGTCATAAATAATGTCATAATAATTAATGTCACATCAAAGGGACTCCAAAGGCAAGATTAGCCTTGTTGTGTGTCCCTCCTCTCCTCTACTCCATGATTGCCTCCATCTTCTTTAGGACTGAAACTATTTACCAAACTCACCCCAGATTCCTGAGTGGTTTTACAAACCTGCCATGCATTGTTCCCCCTGAAAAGTGTGATTTTGAAGTTAATTTCCTTTAACTCCACCATTAGACTCCCATCAGAGACTCTGGTGACTGGATGCACCTTCAGAGAGGGCTTTTCTCCACAAAGCACTGTTTGCCCATCCAGCTATAGCAATAGAGTCACACTGGCATTTTCCTCAGACCTAACTTTGAGAGCATAGCTGAGACCAGATTCCTAGAAGGATTAACCTATACTGCCAAAATAACACTTTGCTGGCGTAAAGCTGTCTGCATGTCTGTATTACACCTTACCTAAGCTCTAGCTGCCATGCCTGGGCTCCCCAGAGCTGTCTGGGCACAGCAGCCACCTGGGCTAATTTACTCTGTCACAAAGCCCAGTCTGGAAAAACCTGATAATAAGAGAGGCTCCATGTCCAGGATTGGAACCACAGGGCTCCCACATTATTTTTAAAGTGATGAGGGGGATTATATGACCATGTTTGTGATAGGCAGAGGACTGTTCACAGATTGTCTATACCTGTAATGAAAGCAGTGCTGGAGCTCAAGCACTGCCACTCAAGTGATTCTGTTAACATGGTCTCTGGTACAGTTTTGGCCAGTTAGCCCTTCCCCAAAGCTTTTCCAGGCATGAGAAAATGAGTTCACATAGTCCAGGAATGATTCCCAAAAGTCAGATTGGGTACAACTACTGAGAGAGTTTAATAGTAAGGACATGGCAGACTCTGCCAGCTGGGCTCAGGGTCAACACATAGTCCTGGCTCTGTTTTTTGTTTGCTAGTTTAAATGTCTCCACAGTGACCCAGGTTCTCTCAAGGCCTGGGTTCCCATGTGCCCTTCTCCTCCCTACTGTTCTTTTATGAGCCATTATCTGGTGGTGAGCCATTATGCAAGATCAAAGATCTCAGTTAGCTAAAGGAGATAAGGCTTGTTTGAAGATCTGTGCATATACAAAGACTGAGATTTCAGCTAAGTGCTGCCAGAAATGTTTTAACTACGGAGTGGATGACAGTGGCATTTTTGCTTACATAAATATGTAAAAACTGAGATACCTGTGGTCAACATCCTAGGAAAGGAGCAAGACTATTATGGAAAGCAAATAGTGGACTTACATGCCTATGAGGACTGTGTTCATAGATGCCTGTTGAGATCAGCCTTCTTCTCACTGATGTAGCAGGCGGATATTGTCTTTCTGTTACCACTTTCTTGAGGATGGTGATAAATCTGTCTGGCTGTTCAAGGAAATGGAACTTGAAAATGTCCTCTGACTGATCATGGCACCCTTCTCTCATCAGGAGGGTGTTGGGGGAGTTGTTTTGCCTGCTTGGACTTCAGTGGTATAAAATCTTTCATTACATCACTTGAATTTGTCCATGTTATATTGGGCCTGTCAACTTCTGCTCTGCAGGAGCTGATCATCTTGGAGCCAAGAACAGGTTTCCCCCACCCTCTTTTCTGCTCTCCTCACCTTGCTGGGACTCAGGGCTCCCCTCTGAGCTCTTGTGGGGAGTTGGTGGATGCCAAACCACTGCTACCTAAAGCTACTTTTCATCTTACCCACTTCTTGTTTGGTCATTTCAGTTTGATCATCCACACTTCAGGTAGAGTCAATGGAGAGACAGAGAGGCATTTCCAGAGGACAGCTCATCCCATGTCTTGGACAGCTCTCCTTGGGTGGGATAAACACTGATGCACATGCATGATGCAAGGAAGATCTTCATTAAGAGTGTTTTAAAACAGGAGGGAAGCTTTGCCAGTCCTTATGTGGTGAGTGATAGCCAACATTTTCAACAGGAGATTTGTCACTTTGCTGAGGTTATTCAAGGACAATCCAAAACAGAGGGCAGATTATCCCATTTCTGCTTGGCCTGGGGTGCTTGTGCCTCCTGCAGAAGGATCAGTCGCTGGCTTGCATCCAGGAGAAGATACCAGACTAGATGGCCCCAGGGCCTGAGTCGGTTTGGCAGCTCCCGAGTTCACAGAGGAGACGAATAGGAGGAGACATGACAGAAGCAGCCGAGATAATGAGAGCACAGATCAGACGAATGTGGCCAGTCACCTCTTCTAGCAGTAGAGAGAAAGGGGCATTCGGGAGAACTGAAAGGCATCAGGATGAAAGGGGAGAAAAGCAAGTCCTTTTGAAACACAATCCGTAGTGAACGTGTGGACCTCAGTTCCTCCAGGCAGTGCTAAGGCGAAGGCTGGGGGGAAACTAAAAAGAGATCCAATGTTTCTGGGGTCGGTGAGGACATCTTGATTTAGCAAAAAAAAAAGGTTTTAGGAGGCATTCACATTTCAGGACATGAGCCAGCCTTTAACTTGCAAGGGGTGGGAGAGCAATTCTCCATGTAAGCAAGCTGTTCTGAAGTTGCCTTGCTATGGAATTTTACAATCTCACAATAAAAGGTTTGGGAACATGGCTGTTCCTATGGTCTAATGTGGAAGAGCCTTTCTAGTGCTAGCTTGGACATGGACTGTCCTGTATAGAAACTCAAAGCAAGCCTCAAGTCCTGACAAGTCACAGTGGGATTGAATGGTAGAAGACCCTCTTTGTGTTGTCCAGATCTACTTGGAGACTGGTCCCTGAATTGAGTTACTTACCGTTGCTTTCTGCCTTTCCCAGTCACCAGCAGTTTTGCATTTCTTATGGACTGGTGAGGCTGTGTCCTGTGGGTGTCAGGTCCTGGAGAGAATGGGGCTGTGCATGCTCCTTGGAGGAAGGGCTCAGAAGAGCTCCCTAGCAAGAGAGCAGATGCTGAGGATTTGAAACTCACCCCTTGCCCAATGAAACCAAAACATTTTTCATGAGAAAAGAGGGAAGGACAGGACACCAGTGTAACATCCCTTCCCAGTGTAAGGCTCTGGTTTTTCATCCCTGGTCACTCCAGCTCTGAGTAGAGTACAGAGGTGTCCCATAGAAGTGAGGAGGCCATTCCTGGGTCAGACTTATGAGTGATGTTCACCATAAGTGGAACAGTGCTCATCTGCCATAACGGACTGGTGGCACACTGGAGAAACTGGTTAAGGAAGTGTCCTGAAATCCTGTGAGGACAACTAATGGCAAAATGGTCTATGCAGCCCTTTATTATTTATATACTGGTAATAGTCCATATTTTTCCATGATCAAAGTGAAAAACAAAGAGGGAAAATGAAGGAAAGAAGACAAAAGTCATTCCCTCCTCTGAAAGGAAAGAAAAAAGAAAGATCAAGCATCAAACTCCAGCAGGAACAAATTAAAATCAGACCTGGGGTCTGATTCTGACCCCTTTTCTTTGGTGCAAATAAATAAAAACAGATTAAAAAGTAAGGGGGAGAGACTTTCAGGCAACGTTGTTACAAAAGCAGAATCTGGCTCGATCTGTTTTGTATATAAATGCATTTTCACTCTGTGTGCATCAAAATGAAAACCTGTTCCTTGATTCATACTGAGCTTCAGGGAGGAACGTGCCACCCAAAGGGGAAAACACGATAACAGGGTTCACAGCACAGAGGCCTGAGCAGTCAGCGAGTGATGGGGAGGAAGCGAGATGTGGCACTTGGCATTAAGCAAGCGTTGCCTTCACACAGGGGTTGATGGAAGGTTTCATGTTGCACCAAATATTTGCTGTCCAGCTCACCCAGGAGAAATGTTGGTATCTTCCCATTTTGTTTCAGTAGAGTCTTCAGGAGAATTAATGTCAAAAAAAAAGAAACAGAGCATCATTTAGGCATCGTTTTCAGCTTTAAAGGGACAGACACCACAGTGAACACTTAGGGAATATGCTACAGTAAGTGCATTCAAATTACTTAAAGCCGATAACCTGCAGCTGGATTCTTGATGAAAACTGTACATAGCCCTAGTGAAAAAAACTCTCTCTTCAGCTGAACAACACTGTGAGTAAGAGAAAAGTGGATGTATTGTTCGTTTCAAATATTCATTTTTGTGTGTGTGTGATTTGTCTACAGCTTTTATTAGACTAGTTGTAAAATCATGTGTAATTGCATAGCATGAATAGGCCAGATAGACTGGGATGGCTTCCATGCGCTGTTTTTATTTCTGCACGTATATGGGCTTTAAAAACAGCAATGGCGATGTAAGGGGAGTCATTGTTTTGAGTCTCTCTTGTGGATGTGGATTTTTCAAAGACCCTCATTACATTTCTGACATGGCCTTTTCTTTTTCTGGGCCATCAGTAGGAACTAGAGGATGAAAACTGAAACAGGCTGAAATCCAACTTGTCCCTGCAAGCTTCAGAAAGGTTCCAGGAGCTTCCCTTGAACTGAGAGTGGTTCATGCTCTTCTCCTCTGGTATCAGATCATTACCTGCATTATACTCCAGTCCACTCATGTTTTCACGATCCCAAGCAATGGCTCTATTCCTCTTCTCAGAAAGTTTAGTCTTTTATACAGCTGCCTTATTTCCCACTGCTTTCTGATTTCTCTTCACCCTTTACTGTTGCTTAGTGTCCGTGCCACGTGTGTTTATCTCTGAGGACTGTTCATTAACTCCCCCTGAGAAAGGTAAAATTACTAAGGCAAGAAATCAGCATCAAGGCGTTGAGTGAGTTCAGCTCCAGATTCAGACACCTAAACAAAGGTGTCTCCGATGGAGGTGTCTCCACATGATGGGGGTGTCCAAGCATCCCTTCTGTTCAATGGACATATAGGAAATACAGCCACAGGGACTAAACAACAACCTTCATACAGCTCTGGGTCCACCGGCCGTAATGACTAAGGAAACAATTTGTTTGACTTTTGCCTAGTGTCATTTGAGATGTCCTGAGTACCCTGCCTCACTCCAGCTCCCAGCTGAAAAATGTTCTTGTCTTCTGTATGCAAGTTTGTCACATCTGCCAGCTCCACATGGAGGTCTGGAATATCCTAGAGCATCTCAAATGTTGCTGGATTCCCATCTGTGATGGTTTCACTAAGCCTTGGTTCCCCATTGAGTAAAGTAAGAGACATTGCTTACCCATGGACACTCTGAGGTGAGCCTCTACAGTAGGAGCTGAATCCTGTCTGAAATGCCTTGGTAAGGTGCACTGTGATGTGAGGGAGATCTATTCCCTGCTCTAGCATGGATTTTATATGAGATCTTGGGTAAATCCTTCAAATCTTAGTGCTTCATCTGTCCAATGGGGACATTATAGAGCTCTACCTCACTGTGCCGAATGTAGATGAGGAGATGTCTCACCGTAAGAACTTCAGGGCACCTTACTAAAGGGATCTGAGGGACTAATTTTTGTGATGTGTCGTTCAAGACACATGGGCTTGACTCCTCGGTGGTGCTGACTACAGCCTGTGAGTCACTCACTGCTTCCTAGCAGGTGACAGGAGGAGTTCAAGGGCTGTTGTATAGGCGGGTGCAGAGAGTTTGAAGATAACCCCAGTCTATGCCAGTCTGACTTGTTACAGGCAGGTGGGATACAGATCCCACAGATGCAGCCACAGGGCTTCCAGCCCCATGGTAGCTAATGTCCCCCTGGCTTGAGAATGCCCACAGGGATGTGGCAGTGCATGGCATGTATTTTGCGCTCCCAAGATTAAGCACAGAGTGGGAGGAGTGGGAGTGGGTTTTTTGAAGTTACTTCAGTTTTAAACCAACCCCAACCCTTTGACAAACAAACCTTGGAAGGGAGTTGAAACCCACTCATGCTAGATGAAGGTGCGTCAGTCACCATGTGCAAAAGTCAAAATCAAAATAAAAAATTACTTCCCATGTGATCCAACTTATCAGGACTTTTTGTTTTAGTTACAACAGGAGAAGTGGAAAAGAAAAGCAACAGTTTATCCCACAGTCTGTGAGAGCTGTACATTGTATGAAGATGTCACAGACTAGAAGTAACAGGGAAAGATGGGAATGAGAAACGCATGGTCAAGATGACAAAGGCCAAGGTGTGCTTTGTCATTTAAGTCTGTAGGAAATAGCCAGGGAATAATTTCTGTAGCAACACAATAAAAAGTACTGGAGAAGTTTTGTATCACTCCATGGTTCCCGTTGACGTCCACCTACTGATCGCACTCCCCTGACTCTCAGGTGCAGATTCTGCTCGTCACTAGGATGCCAAACTTCACATTTGCCACAGAGTTGTGAATTTTTAAACAACGCCAGGAATATGTCAAACTGTCTAGAGATACTTCATTCCCCCTTCAGATCTTAGTACAAATGAGGAGGCAACAAACTGTTTTGTAAGGGTAGGACTCATCCCGCCTGACTGCTGGTGTTCGCGTGTCCCCGCACTCCCCTGTCAAGGGATGGAGTCAGACACCTTGGGAGCATGAGTCAACCCCTCCCTGTCCCACACATGGATCTTAGGACAGGGTGAATCACTTTCTGGGGGTGTCTGCCTCTCTCTGTTGACTCGAGGAAATGTTCAGATGACTATCAGTGTGCAATGTGAGTGACTCAACACACATACTCTCAGCCAGCTCTGTGCAATTTACAGCAAAGACTGTGATTAGTGTAGGTTTCTGCACTGAAAACATTACAGTGGGAAAAGCCTTTATGTGTATACTGGGTTTTTGTTTCTGGTGTATTTTATTCCTCTCTCTATTCTAGAATAAATGAACCCAACAGAAACATTTTTAAGCCAGTGTGACACATCTGTCTCTTGTGGGTTAGCGCTGCTTAAGTTTGAGTACTCAGGTATATCTAATGCCATACAAGTTTCTAGTATAACAGTACTAAAATAAGGCAATACATTACGTATTTTTTTCTGCTAATCATGGAAAGTTTTTAAACTAAATAGCTAGAAGATACTGCAACTAACAGTACTTATACACATAGCATCACTTAAACATTGTGTGGCATTGCTTAGCCTTCCAAAATGGTTATTATGTCTACCAAACATGTAACACATCTGGTAGGTTAAAAATAAATATAATCTACATGTGTTTGGCGCTGAGGCTATTCACTTTCAGAAGTTTCCATCCATTAGAGTCCCCAAGTCTTATATGCAAGTGTTTCTTATTGAGGACTTAGAACTTGGGGAAAATTGTGTTTTTCGTAAAGATGGTGGCCTAAAGCTTCCCTCTTTGATAAGGCCACCGATCTTAATGGTTTGTGGTTTGTTGTTTTCTAAAATTCAGTCTGAAATGCTCACATGTGAGCCCAAAGGCAAGTTATTCAGAGACTTGAGAGGTGATGGAAAGGCAGACTTTTGGTGAACCTACAGCTAGGAGAATTTCAATGAGGAGCAGAGATGGAGGCCTGCCCTCCTTCCTGGCCGCCTTCTCCATCACCTCTCCTCCAGACATAGCTAGGCTGGAAGCAGGCAAATCTAACCCCCACTGCACTGTGGGGAGGGTTCTCAAAAAGAAAAAGATAAAGTCTCTAGAGTGAGGTCTGAAGAGCCAGTAGATCTTCTTTCCATCCCTGTGGGAGCCAGGTAGAGGGAAAAGAGAAGAAAACAGGAGAAGAAGAAATTCAGAGTTTTCAGACATTTTAGCTTTTTAACTCTGAGCAGCTGCAGCAAGCTGCTCCTTGGGTTTTCTTCAAGTAGTAAAAGGAAAAAGGAGCTGGAGGTATCTTCCAGTACGCTACAGATCAGAGATGGAGGGGTATTGGTTATTGCTTGTTTTGCTTGAAACCATTATCATTTTCCCTTTAGATTTTATAGGTGATGCTCCCAGACAAATCTTTGGCCAAGGACCAATCAACCTAATCATTGAGCTTCCCAAACATAGTCCATCATCTGTTCGCTCACCTGCAGAACAGTTGTCCAGTGAGCAGCAGTGGGAGCAAAGGAATAAGAAGCCAGTGGCCTTTTCTTTTCCCAATAATCTTTCAATTAATTTTTATTACCATGCTTTGCTCAATGAATTGTTCAATTTAGCCTTGCGATAATCAATGGTATTATATTTTTAAAAGCTCCTGAAATGTGATGGGGCACTATTTTATCCCTCGGAGCTAATAAATAGTTTAAGTGTTGGTTGTGTTGGGGAATAAGATCAGGCCCCTTTGGAATATCATGGGGTGACTGCCCAAGCCAGGGTGCACGGGGATGAGTTGGGAACTGAGCCTGATCCCAGCACAGGCACTGCCCTCACTGATGGGAGCAGTACCACAGGGTCTGAGTGCACTGGGCAGAGCTGCCTGCTGGTAATGGCTCCCTCAGCAGTCCCAGACAAGGCAAGGACCTGATCCAAGGTCTCTTCAGGGGGTCCCACCAGGAGCAGAGTGAGACAAAGCTGGCGACATGACTGTGACTTGGATCTGTGGTCCATCCAGGACACAAGGCTGGAGATAAGCTACCTCCAACATAGGTCTTCAGTCCATCCTGGAAACAGGGCAGGGGAGTTGCTGGAGGGGTCAGATTCTTTGTTTTGGGACCATTTGGAGGGTATTGATGAGTCTTGATGTTCCCTGTATTTATATATTCATCTCCATGGGACCACAGGGTGACAAAAAAACTGACCAAGTGCCTGTTTTTCCCAAAGGCGAGTGCAAACGGGGATTCCTGATTAAGGCAGAATCAAACACAAGTCAGTGTGAATGTTGCTTGTATGAAAGGATTTTAGAATAAAAAAGATCCGTGCAGTTACAAGGTATATAGATGTCCTGCTCTTGTGATGGTGCACTCCAAGATAGACCCGTTTCTACAGAAAGTAACCTTCATACTTGGGCTGCAGCATTTAGGTGGGATCTGGATTTCAGATTCTCAAATGTAGATCTAATCAGGATGAGGACAGAGGCCGTTCCCTGTAAGAAGAGAAGAGCTGGGGTGGGGTGGCAGATCCAGCAGCTCATGAAGATAAGCATAATGTGCTGTGTCAGAGAACTCCTGAATACAGCATCGTTTCCAATTCCCACACTGATATTTCTGTATTTCTCTCCTCCAGACTGTAAGGACAACCTGACGTGAGTTGAACCTTTGGGCTACTGAGCCTGCCCCAGATGCAATAATTTAGTGAGCAGATGATGTTTTCAACCAAACCTCCTGTCTAACTCAGTGGATCTGTGTGTCTTCCGGCAGGTGTGTCCTCTGTGGCCTCCCTGATGTCCCTGGCTTGGGTGCTAGCCTCCTATCACAAGCTTCTTCGGGACTCTAGGGACGACAAGAAGAGTATGAGCTACAGAGGGGCCCTCATCCATGTCTTCTGGCGCCTCTTCACCATCTCATCCCGAGTTATTTCTTTTGCTCTCTTTGCTTCCATCTTCCAGCTCTACTTTGGGATCTTTGTAGTGGTCCATTGGTGTGCCATGGCTTTCTGGATCATCCATGGTGGGACAGATTTCTGCATGTCTAAGTGGGAGGAGATCCTCTTCAACATGGTGGTAGGGATTGTGTACATTTTCTGCTGGTTTAATGTCAAGGAAGGGCGGACTCGATACAGAATGTTTGCGTATTACACGGTAGTCCTGACGGAGAACGCTACCTTGACGCTCCTTTGGTATTTTTACAGAGATCCTGACACTACTGACTCATATGCCGTGCCAGCACTGTGTTGTGTCTTTCTTAGCTTTGCTGCTGGGATAGCTTTGATGCTGTTATATTATGGTGTGCTGCATCCCATGGGGCCAAGAGCTAAGATCTTTGCCAGCTCCTGTTGCGCCGAGCTGCTCTGGGGCATTCCTTTGCCCCCCGATGTTGAGCCCATGGCACCCCAAACCCCTGGGTACCGGGGGGCCCAGGCTACGCCCACCAGAGCGGTCACGGAGCAACAGGAGGAACTCACAGCTGACACTTGCTTGCCCGTTTTCCAGGTGAGAGCAATGGTACCATCTACTCCATCTGGGCGACCCTACCCCCCTGAGGGGCCTCTCATTAAGATTGACATCCCAAGAAAAAGATATCCTGCATGGGATGCTCATTTTGTAGACAGGAGGTTAAGAAGAACTATCAACATCCTCCAGTATGTCACCCCCACAGCTGTAGGTATTAGGTATAGAGATGGACCTCTCTTATATGAGTTGCTACAATATGAATCTTCACTTTAAAGCTCCTTAAAGCAAAAGTAAAAGAGGGGACCTTATTTTTGTTTACGGTAAACACAGATCATGAAACAAACACAAACCTTCAGATAAGCTTTCTTTCTGGTTGCTGTATGTATAAAAAAAAAAAAAGATATTCTCTATGTTTTGTAAGTAAAAACAAAAAGAAAAACTTTTCTTTTGTTTTTTACACACAAGAAACAGTATTTCAACTTCCACACCTAGGATTCACAGGTGGAGAAGGAGGCATCTCCACATCAGTTTTATACCGTACACCAAGTGTAGAACATTATTTATGGGATTGGTGCTGATTGAAAAATAAAAAAAAAACAAACAAACAAACCTACAACTGCCTTATGCCCTTAGGTGCTGAGTTTCATTAAGTACTGTCACCTTTCTCATGCAAAACTCTTTGATGATTATATGCCAGGAAAAAAACCAACCAACTGAGATACAAACCTTAAAATTAAAAAAAAAAAAAAAAAGAAAAACATGAACAACAACAAAAAGAGAGAAATGTATGGAAAAAAAAAATCTTGTTGCTCTTATTGGATTTAGCAGAAAATACCCAAATGTCTAAAGATAAGAAAGCAAAGCCAAGACACCCCCAATGGAGTTTGATTTTTCCAAAAGCTGAAAGACAAAATCAGGTCTGTACCTCAATTTGGCAGTGCATTTATAACACCATTTGGCCAAGCCTGCGAGCCTTGACCGAGTCATGTTATAAACGTGATCCCACCATGTAACCGTTTTCCTCGTGTAAATGGGCCATGCATAATGGTCAGTTTGCACCAGATTAATATGGTAATACAGTATCTGATCTTGTTTTGAACAATTGCACACACTAAAGCACCACTGTCTTCAGTGGAGTAAATAACAACCGTCTGAGCCCAGAATAAGGCCTGCCACCTTGATTTCTGGAAAATAAGAAATCTGCAAACATTGAAATTATATACCAAAAACGTTATACTAAAGTACATTTACACATATCTAATAACTATTTCAGTAATAATAAAACTCAGCATAGTAGCAAAAAGCGAGTCAATTTAAAGGCACAATACTTGATCAGTGACTGGCAAAATAATTTGACCTACTGTATCATTTTAAGGCTGTGAAAGGCATACATGTATTATTTGTAATCTCGTGTAAGACCTGTCATGTCTCATTCAGTGCGAGCCTTAAAGTGATTGTAAAGCATCCTTTGTTCCATTTTGGGGTTTTTGGGTTTTGATTTTTGTTTTGTTTTGTTTTGTTTTTAAGGAAAACAAAACATGAAAATCGGGATTTAAAAAAAAAAAAAACAAACACAACCAACAACAAAACAACCAACAAACTTCTTCAAACGGTAATAACCTGTAAACTGACTCACGTCTCGAGATGATTTGGTGCTTTGTATTTTCGTTGATGTTGTTGTTGTGATTTAGCTGAGAATTCTTCAACTCGGTACATGTGGGGAACTGCTGATAAAAACTGTCTCGTGTCACCCTCTACTGTAAGTACATGGTGAGAAACACCACCAGAGGAGATTCAAGAGCGTAGCAAGAGCATCGTGGTTTAGCATCGTGGTTTAGCTTAGCCTTCTCACCGCAAGGAGATGCTGCCACCTCCGATGATGGCAAAGCCTAGACGGTCACCTGCTGAGGGTTGTGTGGTTGTCTTGACATTTCCAAATAACCCGCTCGGTGTCTGAACATTCACATCTCTTGAATTCTGTTTCTGTGCTGGAATCTCTTGTTTCAAGTTAAATCACGGGTTTGCGTCTATCCAACACCCTTTTCTGTTTCGAGAGTATTGCTCCTTTAAAGGAATATTCCTGTTTCAGGGCATCTTTTCAATCCCACCATCCCTCTACTTGGGAGGGGAAAAACAACAACAACAAAATGAGATATTTTTAAGTGAATGCTGTAGTATTTTCTGTGTGTAATTGCAATTTTTTATTCCAGAAATACTGTAACTGTCTAGGGTGCAAAACTCCCATGCTGACCTGTTCTGAAGAGAAGATCAGCATGGGGGGAATATTTTTTAATTATGATTATGATTTTTTTTTAATTTGAGGAATCGGTTGGTTTTTTTAATTATAATAGTATTTAAAGAAACTAGTACCAATTTTATATAACAGTTTAAAGAAGCTGAATGCTTTCTTCGCCTGAATATACCTGAAGAGAAACATTTTTTTCAGTCAGTGGTCCTTTGCAGTGTTCTGAGAAAACATTGGGGTTTCTTCAGTTGTTTCATTTTGTTTTGTAAAGAAAACTTTTAACTGGTGTCTGTCCCTTTTAAGGAGGGAGGGACTCATTCACGCCAAACTATAGACACACGGCAAAGTTTATAAGAAGCCAAATTGTCACTGGTACTGTAATTCCCAGTCAAACTCCATTTCAGGCAAATGTTTCTGGGCTCTGATTACAACCAATATGATGGTCACATTTTCATGCAAAGGGAGGGATTTTGTCTTGTCATCCCCTATCTAAATTCCCAGTCCCTTGTTTACTGTGCACATAAATATATATATATACACATACTTATATATATTTGTGAAAAGCTTTCATTTCCTTTCTCCATTGTCTGTGTCCCATAACCAGTCCCTTTGCAAGTGTCCTACTAACATTTCACCCTGTTCCCTAATCAGTATGCTGTCTCCATAAAAAGAGGTAATTTGTGAAGTGAACTTGCTGTCCCCAGCTACTGAGTCATAAAAACACAGAGGTGTCCATCCTCCAGCAACAGGCCTGCATTTCTCCTCCCAGGACTTTCTTTTGACTTACCTTTATTCCTAGTGTAGATTTACTCTGATGCAGTTCCCTGAGACTCATGCTTTGTGTAAAAACCCTCCTTGGTCCTTCCGTGAAGAGCTCTCCTCTACAAATCTGCATTTCATCGGCATAAGCATGAGAAAGGAATGGATGACAAACAGCCCTGCTGTTCCTCTGGGACCTTTCCTCCAGGAGACAGCATCCTCGTTTTCAAAAACACCCTCCCCAAACTTGTCAACCTTGAGGTCTGGTTTGGAGATGTGACCCCACTCCCTGGCCCCACTGAACAGCCGGACCCTGCCGCTTCGCACCAGGACAGTGAAGTGAGTCAATAAGCCGAGGCAAACTCATCAGGAGTTGAGGAGGAGACCCTTCAGTGTTGCCTCTCATGAGCATCTGCAGCCTGCCTTCCCTCAGGAACG
Organism: Strix uralensis; assembly: GCF_047716275.1. NCBI lineage: Eukaryota > Metazoa > Chordata > Aves > Strigiformes > Strigidae > Strix > Strix uralensis. Next base: position 3,536,743 of record NC_133974.1, on the reverse strand, counting down.
GGACCCTTGCTCCAGACCACCACACCAACAGCCGTCCTCTCCATCCCGTTATGGGAACAGAGGGACAAAACACTCTAGAAGTGACCTTACCTCTCAATGCAGTGCTAATTACTCACAACCAAACCAGCTTGACTAAGGGCTTGACACACCCCTGCTCCAAAGTCCTCCTTCTTCGTGGCTCGTAGTATGGATAACAACGAAGGCAGGTGCCTCCGCTGCATGTCAAGACTGTACCATTACACTTCGTTGCATAAACTTTCTGCCTCCACTATTAGTCCTTTCTTTGAATGATATCCACTGGCATCTTGATTTAGCAAAAGATTTCCAGTGAGAGCCTGTGTCAACCCTGAAGAGCTATGTCTCTTTGAAGGAGTCCATTACAGCCTTAACATAAAGCACGTGCTCTACCACTACACCCAACAAGTTCATGGTGGACAGTTTGGTGTGGTGACAACTTTCCTCTTGGGATTATCTGTGATCTTGTTGCCAAACAGCGCCTTTTGCCAAGCCAAAAGCATGGGGAGCAAAATTATCCCCATCTCTTTATTGTTACTAATCTCAAAGCTAAGAGTCTAGTCCTTGCCTCCTGGTTTTGTTTTTTTTTTTTTTTCACCCAGGGTCCCTTTGGTTTTTGGTGTGCACTTTGGCAGGACAGTCAGTGACTTGTTTTGGTTTCACTTGGTTTTTAACTCCTCAGCTTCTCCCTGGTAGCTTAGTTATACCACGTCCCACCTTCTTGCCAGAAGATACCGCATGAGGGGTTTTTCAGACTGTCACGGAGAAGGTTGAGTCCATATTTATTCACATCACAAGATCAGTGGGCAACTTCTCTGGCACATTTGTGCTGCTGGATTCACCCTGGGATCATCTAAACCAGTCAACTATGCCATGCCAGGGCAAAGCCAGGGCACAAGGGCTCCACCATCCCCATTGTTATATTTTTCAAACCTTCCCTGGCATGGTTTTGCCCCACTCCAACGAGCCCTGGGCTTGACCACAGCTTGGACGGGCATTGACACTGGCCAGAGACCATCCCTAATCAACAGTTTGGATGCAGCTGCTCTGTATCGGGGGTGAAAGAGTTTAGTAGTGTGGATGTGGCCAGCACTTGTCAGTTGGCTTTGTGGCCAGAATGGATCCTGTCAGTACTTGATTTACTAATAAGGATATAACTATATGCCACAGACCAGGATTCAGGACTTGGTGGAGTACATCAGCTCTGATCTGGCATTTTTCTATTTTCTGCCTGATTCAATGGACGAGGTATTTTTTTCAGTTCACTTTGTTCTTTTTGCTGAGGTTATTTTGCAAACAGCGTCACTTTTACCGTGCTGATGTCAACCCATCCATCCATCCCTCCATCCATGTCAGATGGCTGGCATGCTTAGTGTGATAGCGTTATACATCTGTAGGCAGCTAATTTGGAGACAGGAATGATTCAGACCAGATCAAATCAACAATGGAAATACAGGAATTACAAGGTCCCTGCCCATGCCCTTGTCATGCTTTGCCACCCACACAAGGCATTTTTCATCTGCCGCATCTCCAACCTGAACTGCAGAAGAGGAGCCAATGTCGTATAATTACCAGAGGAAAGTGCAAGCGAGCCGCCAATTTCAAGTGTAAATATATATATTTTCAGTGTTTTGGATTGGAGCTAATTGTCTGCTTTATCCTGTCCTTCTCTGCACCTGCCAAAACTCAGTAGTCATTTGCATGTATTTTTATTTAAAGCTGACTAGATGAAACAGGACAAAATTAATTTCAAGCTTTAGTCAGTGGTCTGCTAAAACCTGGCCAATGCTGCTCATAAGGGGAGTGTTGCTGTTGACTTTCAGAGAGCAGTCATCCTGTGCTCTTCAGATATATTTTTGTACACACAAGACTCACTTCACAATTTATCCCTACTCCTCGTCCCTACACAGAAATGCATGACACACCTGCCACCCACATACCTGCAGCATGACTAAACCTCCTGAAGAAAATGTGGTCTGAGGTTTGTCCAGCATGATTTCATTGAAGCTCAGAGGTGCTTTGAAAAGGAAAACTTACTACTGTGCATTTGCAAAACCTTTTAGTGCCTGATCGCTGGGCAGCTTGGGCAAGGGACAATTTGGAAGCTGCCGGAGTCAGCGGAAATTTGTGGAGACAGGCTTTTCTAGGATATTTTCTTCTTTTACTGGGTTAGCTTTTCTCTGGATTCTGTTCAGATCGAATGTGGTCATGCAAAAAAACCCAGAAAACAAAAACCCAAATAACCACAACAAAATAAGGTCTATGCCAATCCCCGTAGAAGCTGAGGTAGTTGATGTTAGATGGTAGGGATGATGTGAACTCCGTTGTGTACCCTTTGCTTGCTGAAGCTTGCATGTTGTTATTTTGGCAGTAGTCTAAAGCCCTGGGGCTTTGGGGATGGTAGTTTCCCAGGGTTATGATTGCTGCTTTTATTTTTCCTCAGAGCTCAGGTGTATTCTGGTGCAGAGAATCTCAGCCTGGTTTGAACGACAAGATTTGAGGCTATCCCAAATAGACGTGGGCAAACCTTTCACTGTGTGCAGAACGCATTTCCAGACCTTTGGGTACCACTAGCGATTGTTGCAATCCACTTATTTCTCCATGAGCACGTTCAGAATCGCTTCATTGTTCTGTTGTGTTTGAACTCGGGAATAATGGTGTGGTGACTCTTTTCTGTTGAGGTGTGATGTGAAGAAAGGTAGGAGCCTTCCTGCTGTGCTAGATATTGCCTGTGTTCAACCCTTGTTCCTTACTTGAAGCTCAGACAGTAGGATAATGAGAAAAATGAGAAAATGAGATGACAGGTAGCTGCATATGTTCCACTGGCTCTTCACTGATGAGGAGGGAGGCAATTGGTGACAATTAAAATAAATCTGCATAAACCATCTGGACCTTAATGTATATTCAGACATACACACAACCCAACTGGAAAGTGATGCTGTTGATAAAGTAATGTGGACTGTCATTTCCTGTTGTATATTCAAAAACTAAAAAACAAAACAAAAACCACCACAAAACAAAGCATTGCAAGCAGACAAAAATGATTTGAGAGCATAAACTTTACTTCCCCCCCACCCCCCACCCCACCCCCCCCCCCACCCCAGCCTTTGGGACACATGCAGCAAGGCAACTGTTTGAAAACCAGGCACTTTGTAAAATGCGGAGTTATTTGGATTTGTGCAATGCTGTGTTTGTCAGATGGTCTTTTACAGTGAGTGTAGAAAGTGGCCACAGTCTAAAACTCATTGCAGATTTCTGGGTGACAGTACTCCTGGGTTTCGACCCCAGCTCTGCCACGAAGTTGCTGTGTAACCTTGGGCAAGTGATTTAACCTTTCTGTGCCTACAGTTTACCCATCTGTACATGGGTATAATAATATTTACCTACCTCACAGGGGTGTTGTGAGGCTTAAGTAAAAGCGTGTGAGAGGTGCTGGAAGTGCGCCGTAAAAATTTCATTCTTGCTGGGTTTGTGCTGTTATCGGGAATGAGGAGTAAAGGGGTTTGTTACAATACGCAGAGGGAAAACCTGCTGGTGCGTGCATATGTGTCAAGAAAGTGATCTTAAGTCTTTTCTCTCCCCAAAAGCAAGGAATGGAGAAAATTGTTGTGCACCAACTGAATAGCCTTGCTTTCCTGGTCAAATGTAATAGCACTGTTTGCAATATTATTTTCTTATACAACAGGTGACCTTTCCCTTTTCCTTTGTGTTTCTGGAAACTTGAAACTAAAGATCACAAAAGTATTTCTGAACCGAACAGATTACTGATGAATACTTGAATTTCTTTAAAAGTTGCTCTCATCAGCCACGGTCAATGTGCACTAATCTTTCAGTCATCAGCTTCCATCTGAATACAGTGAAACATTTGCTCACGCTGTTTTGGAATAGCCTGGACTTTATTTGGAAGGCTGGTATACTGTTTGCTGAGGACTCTTGTAGGCATGGGAAAACTAGAGTCTCAACTGATAAACACGTGAAAAATCTTTTTTTTGTTTTTCGTTTTGCCTTTTAAGTTTCTTGACTGCCTAGGACAGCACAATAATTGCAGTTTACTTGGTTGTACAGTAGCTTTTTTTTTGAACTGTTTCCTTACACAAAGGGTGAAGGTGGGTTGTGAAAGGATAAGCTAGACTCAACGCTGCTCACGTGCGACTCTTCTCGAAGTATCTTTCCTGGAGAGAAATCTGTGCCACATCCAGAGAGACTAGACCAGGCCTGCCTTCACCATCCTCCCACAGGCAAAACTTCCCTTGCCGTCACGGGAGTTTTGACTGTTGATTATGTGTCCATCGAGGTGGATTCATCCCTGGTTGAACCCCAAGGCACTTGGGTGAAACCCAGGATAACTTTCTTTAGAATAGAGAAGGGATCCAGTTCATTGCTCAAAATATCTCCGCTGGTCAGATAATTTGGAAGGGAAAACAAGCATGTGATAGAAAGCTTTGGGGTTTTTTTGTGGTTTTGAGCCAAGTGTTTTTATTGTCTGAGCGTCCTGACCATTATATAATGTCTCTTTTGGAAATGCAATGAGAGGCAAGACTCCCTGTTCCCTTTTAGAAAAGCTTTTTGAAGTCTACTCATGCACTCCTTACTCAGGCAAAACTCCTGGGTTTTGTTGTTGGGTCTCATTTTCTCTCCTGAGTAAGGACTGCGAAATCTGGCCTGTTCTGGATAACCGGGTGGTGTTTCAGGCAGCCGTTTTCTTCTCTAACCCAAGACTTGCCTTGCGTGAAGCAAGAACGAAGCTAGGAAACCCTCCTCCTCTAGCTCTGTCTTGGTCTGCCATGTACCTTCCCTGTCCCTTTTCTGTATCCACCATGGGGAGGTAGTTCAGAATCTTCTGGCTACATGGGCCAGGCTCTTCCACATGACTAACCAGGCAGCTGCATATCTTCCCTCTGGGGCAAAGCAAATTCAGAAGCCCTACACTTGCAGATGGGCCACTGCTCATCTGCATCGTCTTTGGGTCTGCTCCTTCCCTCTTCTTCTCCCCAGCCATTTATTTGCCCTGTTTTCAGCACTCAGCTCAGTGCTTCTGGGTTCTTTTTACTGTTTCTGTTCCAAAAAGATTGAAGCTGGGAAAAAAACAGCATTGTAACTCCTTCGGTGCTATGCTAACTGCTTTGTTCAACCCAACCAAATGCTGGCCAACATATACAATTTCCCTCTTTGTCCTAAGAAGCACCACACATCTGTGTCTTGAACAGGGATGGACTGAGAGGGGTGAGAGAGGGCAAGTGTGGTTTTGAAAGCAATTGAAGTCTCATGTGTATCTAGTAGAGCAAAAAAAAAAGATGTAAATGCAGACTGCTTTCAAAGCTAGTTGTCACCCACCTCGTGGAAGTGGATAGGATATAGCCTATAAGGTATTATTGAGGGCATTATATATATACATATATTTAAAAAGAAAAAAGACAAAAAGTTCACCTTACCAATAAATCGCCCTTTAATTTTCCTGAAAATGTACTGTTCAACAGTAAATACACCTGGCTGTGCTTGCACCCAGATGTACTGCTTTGACCCACTTCAGCAGCAATGGCTACTTTAACTGCAAAGGTAAAAAATCAAGAGAGAACTCCTCTTTATATTAGGCCTGATGTGAAGTGGGTGGCTATGAATTTTCAGGATTAAAGGGACTAATCAACATGTATGTCTGTGTCTATATACACAGGCTTGTGGAAATATAGAAAAGCATACATGCCATGTTACTGCAACAGTATATATGTTTTAATATATATGAACACATTGTGAATTCCAAAGGGCTTTTTGAGATGAGGAAGGTAGTTTCTGGTGCAAGGTGCTAGCAATTTGGGATTTGCAAGCAGAGTTGAAATAAATATCCCTTGTATGTTTTTTTAAAAAAGTTAAAACAGAGATAAAAGATCATCAGAAGCTTAAGGTCCTTCTGAGGACATGCTGTACCACCTGATCTTCCACTTTTTAAGAAATGTGGAAGCGAAAATCAGACCAAATATGAAGGGCCAAACACAGAGTCAGTATAAACCGGTAAAGCTCCATCGATGTCCAGGTGCCTCCTTACACTCCCTATGCTAAAAACAGTAATTTCTACTGGTGCCAGGGGAGCCCAAACTGGGCCCTATTGTTCTTTTTCTTAACCTGTGATAATAGATTTCCTGTTTAAGCTTGCAGATTTTGTCAAAACCCAAGGAAAACTTGAACAGAATCAGGAGTTTCTTTCTGAGTGGAGACATCAGAGTGTAGCATACCCCTGACCTACATGGGGGCTTTGTAGTCTCTGGCTTTAGCTGAGGAAGAGATGGTTTCCCCTTCTACCAGTATGACCACTGCAATGAGAACAGCCCTGTTACTACATGCAGCAAACTGGGCCCTCCTTTCGCGGGGATTAAACCCCCCCAAATCTGATTTCCAGCCCTTAGAATTCAAATGCCACTCAAAGGGAATGATTATTGTTTTCTCTCCAGATGTCATTCCTGTTCATCAGTCACAAGGACAAGCAGCTCATATTTTCCTTTCTAGAGGTATTTACCAATAAAACACGCTGCCAGTGCCAGAGCCTCCTTCCCTCACACCCAGCTGAACACCACCTGCATGCCGCCCCCGTCTTTCCTCCCCTTTCCTCTACCTTGAAAGCAAACACTGTTCTTCCCAAGTAGCAAAAATCCAGGACAAATGCCAGATGATTACACCTGCAATCTGTTCGCTTTAGCATTTTATTTCAGTTTCTGAGGGCATATGAGTACACACAGGGACACGCACCTGCAGAAATTTCAGTAGCCTGAAGTTGGAGCCGCTTGACTTCAGTGGACTTGCTCGGAGCTGACGCTGCTGCAAGAGGAACTATACACTAAGTGTTCCCCAGGCAACCCCCCTCAAATTACTACAGTTTCACACCATTCCCATATAACCTGGTTTTTTCAACAATTACTGAAGCCTGCGTATCAATCAACAAATTTTCGATGGATAAGTAGTAGGGGAAGTGGACTGGTTCGCACTTATCCATAGATGCCCTAGTACTACTCAAGCAATTAAACAAGCCTTAAATTGGATGTAATTGCAGCCATTTGGAGGAGAGCTGTGATGCGTGTTTTCTAAAAAAGTGTCTAAATAGGTATCACAGCCAAATCCCTTGGCCTCCATCTTCTCTCTGAAGGGAGAGTGAGAAAGAAGAGATTTTACATTGAACATCAAACTTTGCCATTAACTACAAAATACGCCCCCTCCCAAAATGAATCTAAAACTTTTTTTTTTTTTTTGGTGGAAAACATGTTCCTATCAGAAAAAAAAAAATAAAAATGGTTTTGGCTAATGTTTTCACTCTGCAAACTGTTTTACCATTCCCGCCTTTTGTTACAATGAGGAATGCGAAGTAGTTTCAAAACTGTTTAACTTACTCAGGGAAGGACTATTTCACATCTAGATCTGGTGACTTCCACGTCGTCAGGCCAAGTTCAGACCATTCCACTAAAGCCGATGGGATTACCTGCAGTATGAAACCAGTATGAGAGCGCAGCTGGGGTGAGGCCCTTGTGTGGTCTCTGGTGTGTTCCCAGACTTACAGTGATGTGCTCGGGAACCTGACATAGCATGCCCCATCATGAAGCTGCTCCCCTAAAACCAGGATTTGCACAGAAAGGCTATCTATTTTGGAGGCTTTGAATGACTTTTTGATTGCAAGGAAATATCATCCCTTTGTTGTATATATTTTTGGATGCACTGTTGTATACAGAAGGTAAAATTATAATGCCTGAAGATATTCGTTCTCTCTCCATCTCTGCCACGGGCTGTTGGTTGGGAAAGCCAAGAGGATTTTAGGGTTGTCTCTGCTGGCACATGTCATATGTTCCCTAGTACCATTGGACTGTGCTCCAGGGCATATGATATGGGAATGGTCAGGCTGTTGCCTGCCTTCCATTACTGATCTCACCTCCAGCCCTGCCATACTTGCCCCAGGTGTTGCAACATGGGTTTAAAGATCCTTGTCTACCCTATGAAAGTGCTGGAAGAACAGACTAGTTACGTACTTGCAGAGCTCTTGAGCACCTTCCGATTGAAAGGAATTCTGAAAGTTCACGGTATCTTCTCAAATTAGCTTTCATCCTAGGAGCATTTTTGATTAGTGAATTTTGATAGTGCTGGGAAATTGGCACAGCCGTAGAAAATAGCACAATTTAAATACTTATATTTCAGAAGTGCCACTTTTCCCATAAACATTGAAATTTGACTAATCACTGCTGGAACTCACTGTTAACATTCAAAACGCGGAAAATACTCTTGCACTTCATTCTTCAGATAAACCTTATTCAAGGAGAACAAATTCCCCAATCACTACAAAATGGTAAAAAGAAGCTACTGAAGCAGGACACCTGGGTTTTTCTAATGTTTTTGAATGCGATAAACTGTAACCACTGAATATTGTCCATTTGCCTTGCAGTAGGCACACTGGGACTGCAGCCAGTCTTAGGACCCCCTTGTGCTAAGCTCTTTACTGAAACACAGAGGGACAGGGACCTGCCCCAAAATAGCCTTCAGTTTCACTGTGGTTGTTTGTGTGACCTTGAGCAAGTGATGTATCTGTTCAGTGCCTCAGTTTCCCTGTCTGTAAAATGGGAGGTGTAAAGCCTACTTCGCAAGGATGATGTGAGGATTATGTAGTCAGTGTTGGTGAAGTGCTTCAAGATCTTAACATCAAAAGCGCTGCAGGACTGCAGTGGTGTTGGGCAGAGCAGGACAAAGCAATGCAGCATGTCACCTTCCCCCTGTCTCCACGCAGCCCAGCAGAGACAGAGAGGCAGGCTGATCTGAAATTGGGTTTCTTGAGGAGGACTAGCGCAACCCATTCAAGATACAACGTCAAGCTTTTGGGGAGTGCTTTTCTCCATCCCCTGAAATGCTCCACTCTCCCTTTGGAAAGCATACATGGAAGTCAACTGAGAAGCCAGGCATTTAGCACAGTCCCATTGGGTCATGGAGGTGGAAAAAGCAGAGATGGAAAGAGCACGTGGGTCATCAGGTGCATTCCCAAGAGCTCATGCCACAGGCATCCCTGTGTCTTATTCTCCCACCCTAAATGCTGTCTGATTGGAAATCTTCCAAAGAAGGGGTCTGCTCACCCCAGACCCTCTCGATAAGGCACATCAGACAGAAATAAGGGTCTAAGCTTTCCTAGTAAGAAGTACATTTTTTGTTAACTAAGCTTGAAACTCAGTCATGCCCATGCCTTGATTCTTGCCTTATTAACCGAACTCAGCCCATTCTGGACCCAGGTCATTCATCTGAAGTTGTCCTTCCAGTGCCGTTCTGACCCAGCCTGGCTTGCAGGTGAAGATGCCCACCCATCCAAGTTAGGATCAAGGATCTGCCAGTTCAACTGGGAGAGGTTGGCTCCTTTCTAGGCCACTTATGCACCTGAGACATCCTTACTGTGGGTCTAGAGAGACTGCGATCCAATTAGACCCCCAAAAGTAGATCTGAATGAACAAGGAAAACTACTTCAAGTCCTGCCACAGGCAACTCCTTTTCTCCCCCACACTGGTGTTTCAACACCATTTCTAGCTCCTGCCAGCAAGTCGCACATGTGGTGCTTAGGAGATACGAGGACTGCCAACAATCCCTGCTCTGAGCTGGCCAAGAGAAGTGGCCAAGGGCAGACCTGACCCTCCTTTATGTCCAGTGAGTGCGTTTCTGCCGATCTCGGTGGCGTTGCCCTTGATTTGGTGCAATGCTGCTGAGAGCAGGGGCAGGCTGCTTGTCAGCAGCTGTCTGAAGAGCTAGGGTGGTTTGGATGAGATGGGCTGACAGGTGTCAACACGATGCAAAACTGGTGCTATTAACTTGGCATAGAGTGCCTGCGAGTCTCTTCTTTTTCTTTTTCGATCACCAAGCAATTACCTTACGCATGGGAAGCCCTTTTTTTATAGTCAGTGTCTGTAGTGACTTCTCGTTTCACAGGAGAGCTCTGAGTATGTCCTCTGTCTTATTCCCCAGCTCCTCCTCTAATTTCTATGCCTTGGAGGGCAAGGTATGCATGTGGGTGTGTGTGCTTGAGTGTGAATTTACGAGCAAAAGAAATAGAGCAAGGGCCAACCCAAATATTTAATGCAATGGAGGTTTTGACTGAGTAAGGAGTGAATGAGAAGCACGGGCTAAGACCTCGGAAAAACAGATGTGCAGATTTTGATCTCCATCTCAGTCCAGCAGGACTTCTGTAAATCCATCAAGATTGTTGTCTGTGTTCAGGACAATTTCTTCTCTGGGCTCCCAGGGAGTGACAGATTGAGATATTCAGGGCAGGCTCTATGGAGGGATGAGATCAGACTTGCTGAGTGCCTTCGACTTCCCCTGATTTAGTGGAAGCTGAAGGCGTCCAGCACATCCCAGGAGGCAGTCCATGTGAGGTTGTGCCCTGTTTATGTTAGATTATGCTTTGAGCGTTCAAAGTTCAATTCAGCTTTCCTTACACCGGTGCAAGTATGCTGAACGTGACAGGTTGTGGTCATTTTAATTTAGGAAGGCTGTTAAAAAGTGTCCAAAGTGCTAGATAAGAGCTCGCAAAATCAACATGCCCCTTAAAAGACCAAATTCTGGTCTCGATTTCACGAAGGCACCAGCCACCCTACATAAACCCCACTATTTTTTCTGGGAATGCCCTGTTTTTTCTGCCATCAGTGAGGCCAGAATTTGGCCCGGACCCACCTGCCCTCATTAACTCCAAAAAGCCCTTTATGTTTGTTGACGACAGCTACGTTAGGGCAGCAACATTTCAATTCTCAAAACCTTGTGGTGCCTTTTCTTGTGGTGCTTACCCTTCACAGGACTTCAGTCAAGGCAACCACTTGCATCAAATAACGACGCCAGTACTTTTCCTCTGTATTACGTGCCAGTGCAGTAACAGACTTTAATGTATACATATATAAATATAGATAGATAGATATATTGCTATACTTATAATTATATATATAATTGAGGTTCTGATGCCGCTGTATGGGGAATGGACCATTCCTCTGCAGGATTATACACTGCTCGAGTGAAACCAACAGCTCAACGTCCTGTAAAGCATTACAACCTTGGCAAGGAGCTTCTCTTTCCCGCGTTCGTTTTCCAGCTCCCTTCTCTCCTCCTGCCTTTCTCCTCCCCACTCCCAGAAACGCACCCCTTGAAAGCTGCTGTTTTGCACCACAGCAATTTCTCCAAATAGCTCTCCCCATCGCCAGCATATGCCGCAAGGCAACATCTTCCTCTTGCCATGGCACGTGGAGGTCTCTCCCCTTGCCGTGAAAGGAGGACGGTGGGGCCGGCGGGGCGGCATCCTCGCCTTTGCTTTGCACCGAGGCAATGCAACCTGCCGGGTGGCAAGCGGCGTTATTCCCCCACTAGCAAAACCATCCGCTGGCGAGCCTCTCCATCTCAGCTTCTCCAGCGAGACAGCAACTTGGTGTATTTTTTTTCCTCTTCGGATGCTCGGTTTCCCACGCTGCTCTGAGCAAGCCGAGCGCCTCAGCCCTCGCTGGCAGGGAGGAGGGAAGCTGGCAAAGGCGGTTTGCTTTGCTCACACAAGTAGTTCTGCCTGACTTCAAGAAGGGGGACTTTTTTTTTTGTCAAGGGACTGCTGGGTTGGGTCAATTGTCACCTTATCGTTACCTTTGAAGTATTGCTGAAACTATAGATAGATGATAGAACAGATGTTGAGTGAAGGTATTTTCTACTAAAGGGAACAACACCAATAATATTGTAAAAGGTGCTAGAATCAAACCTCATTTTATATACTTTGGTTCTTAGAGAAAAAAAAATAAAATACACAGAATTCTTCCTGTGCAGCCTTACTGTAGATTGTTATAACCAACTCTTTATCCAAAAAACAAAAAAAAGTGAAAAGGTTAAAAAAGGACAAAAATGAAGCGATCCTGTATAAAGTGTAACAAATACGACTTTCCTATATAAATGTAAATGATCAGACATATATTAAAATGCACTTGAGGCAGGCAGCAAGCATGAAAAGCTTTTGAAGTATCCTTTTTAGTGCACAACACCTGTCTTTTTTCGTTTGGCTAGTGCAAGAGGGAATGTGCCAAGTCACTTTTATTTCCTTTTAATTCTGTTTGTGATTTTTGGAAAAAGGAAAGAGGGACAGAAAGAGTGTGGGAGGTTTAGCTAGCATGGAAAGCTAGAATATTCATCTCAAATTTTTTTTGCTTTGTTTGTTGTGTTGTTAGTTTATGACATTGGTGACAATGTTTGGACTCACACTTCATTTCTCAAATGCTTTTGAAAGCTTTGTTGCCTGCCCCAGGTGCTGAGCATAACTCTTACCTCAAGAACGCTTACAAAAAAAGTCAATTGTTTTTTCCCATCTCCGGAAAATTAAAACAAACAAGTGACAACAACAAAAAAAAAAAAAAAAGAAAAAAAAAAAGAAAAAGCAAACAACCAGCAGTGAATGAAAGAATGAAAATTAAAACAGAAAGAAGTCAAAGCAGAGGTTTGGTGATCAAACCGAGCCATTCTGGTGCTTTTCCCCTTTTTGTGTTGCTAATGATCAAAATTACATGAGATGGGCTTAGACAAGTTTGTGGTCTTAGGATGTAGCAAAAAATGTATTTAAAAAGAATACAAATTTGCATGGAAAAAACTCTGATGGAACATTTAAAGAATGGCTGTTTCAATGTCAGACGTTTAATGTTAGCATGTGTGTGTGCTGTATATACCTTTTCATGTGTGACATGTACAGTTGACTGAGGAAAAAAAAACATATGGAACCGAACAAAAAATAATAATCAAATGCTATTTTATCAGATGATGCACTTTTTCACCTTGATGAGAAGCCACTGTTCACAACTATGCAATCTTCCAGTTTCTCTCTCTATCTCCTCTCTCCAACCTCAAATTTCCCAACTATTTTCCATAACCTAAACCGTTTTTTCTTTTGTACAAAGAAACACAAAAAGTTCCAAACTCTGGTTCAAGGTGAGAGTGCTACTGTGACTTTTCTCAAACAATAAGAGCTAACAAACAGATAAACAAAAGGGGTTTGGTTTGGTTTTGTTTTTAAGACAAAGGAGGTTCGGACATGACCCTCTTTATGTTCTCTAAGTGAATCGACGTTTTCTGCATGTGCCAGGCTTCTGTTGACTGTTTTTAGGTTTGATTTTGTTTCTTGATTCATTTTTGTCTCTCTTGGCTTTTATGATTTATTTATTTATTTATTTCCTTATGTTTGTTGGTTTTTTGTTTTTTTTTTTTTTAATTCTGGTTTTGTATTGTAGGTATTGGGGATGTGAAGATGAAGGTGAAATTTGGCTTAACTTCAAGTGTTTTAGAACATGTGTGTGCTATATGTATATAGTTTTCTACATAGAAAATTTTACGCGCTTTTTAACGCACTTTACGACTTATATGTACAAAGTTGTCTATATAGAAAATGTAGTGAGTGTTACCCAACCTTCAAAGAAGAGCATTTTGATTAAGAGGAGTCAAGATGTTCGAGTATCACACGCATGCACACACATGTGTGTGTGTGTATTATATACTATATTATATATTATAGAAATATATAATAGCGTATGTCCACTTTAGGGTGTGTATAATATATACACACATCCAAACACATGATCATGTCCATCTATACCATTAAAGTAGAGGTTCTGTATTTCTTTAAGCTATAATAAATAGCCTGACTCTACTGGGTAGACTTCTTCCCTGTCCTTAGATGAAAAGTAGAAAATTGTCCTCCCAGTGACAATTTTCACAGTGCATATTCCTGGGGGGATTTAGCTTTTACAACCTTTCTTTCCCCACCCCAATTTACCAACGGGTGCTGAGGAGAGAGTGTTGGTGAGGAAACAGGGTTGTCCAGTGATGAGCTCAGGAAACCACGAGACCACAAGACGTGGCTGCCATGTCCCCCGCCCACCACCGACTCACCATCCAACTTAGAGCGCATCACTCCCACTCCTCTGTGCCTGTCAAACTGGGGTTGTTAATGCTTACCAAGCCTTTAAGCACTTTGCACTCATGGTCCCTCTCTGCAAATACCGCAGGGTCCCTCTCAATAGCAGTGGGAGGTGATTTGGGCCAGTTTACGGTGAGACCTTCACCAACCTACCCCTTGTCCTCCATCTCTCTTCTGTTCAGGAAGCCCACTGCTGCCTCACTGGGCCATGCTTTGACCTTCATCCCCTCACCATTACATTTTAAATGAGCACCATTGTGCTTCTTCTGTCTACTCAAGGCTTCCCCACCCTTGAGATCCATGGCCCACCACGCTAACACTCTTCAAACCCCTTTATCGGACTCTCCTCAGCCATGGTACTTCCAGGCACTAAAACAACTTGGCAAAGGGCGAAACCCCGGGTTGCTGCCATTAGCCCACTCTTGCCCTACATACAGCTTGCAGACCTGATGGTCTTGATCCTTATGAATGCCTTCCAACTTGAGATATTCTGTGATTCTATGACCTCAAGTTTCTTGAGGTAGGGCAGATGAATCCCCATTTCTGACTCATTGGACAACTGATTTAGTGAAGCTCTTCCAAGTGATCAAGGGACAGCTAGGCTGGGTATCATACACACCTGTGGATACAGAAAGGGCCCTTACTGAAGCCAGTACAACTGGGAAGGGTGAGGGGAATGGATTTGTGGCACCTCTTCCATGTGTCACTGGGAACACAAGTGTCCACATCAGTCTGTGGCAGCATGGGCACTTCTTTCAGCCAGTCTTTTGCGCTTGAGTCCTTAACAAGAACTTCATGTCAGCCTTCCTACTGAAGTTAAAAACACAGTTATCTGAAAACAACTGTAGTGGAAAAGCAGGGGGCAGTCTTCCCGTCTTGCACAACCTCATGGCTGCAGTTGTTGGCAGTCAGTTGGTTGATCTGTAAGTCCAGGTGGGCTCAGAAACCTCCTGTGAGTGCTTCATGTAATTCAGTTCTCTAGAAAGCAGCATTCATACCTAAATAATTTATATCAGGACACCTCACCCAGCCTTACATGTTACACATTGTCTATTTAATGGTATAATATGTAACACAGCTGTATTGCCTCAAGTGTCTATGATCTGCTCTTCCTGCACAAACGTGGGCTCTTCCATCTACCTGCACTGACAGGTTTTAGGCTCTGGTTATGGCTGGTGTTTACAAGGAGCTAAGCTGTCCCTTGGACTTGCCATTAGGATGCTGGCATCTGTGGGCTATGTTAATGGTTAATCTCCCACACAAATCAAAGACAGTATTTCCCGCCCCACCCCCCCCCTCCCCCGGACCCGGCTCACTTTAAGGCAGAACACCTGATTTCCTTCCCTGAAAATGTAGTGCTGAGAGGTGCCCACCTAAGGAGGCCAAGTGGAATCATCCTCTGCCCCAGTTAGCGTTTTCTACTAAAGCCTTAAGGAAAAAAATGAAGATACTTTTCTAATTGCTAGATTCAGTGAATGGAGGAACCTAGAGGGCAAGTGTGACTCAATCCGTAATCTTGCAGCTAAAATCTTTTAAGTTCATACACCCCAATTTCTTAAAGGCTTATTTCTTCCATGACTCACCAAGAAAATCTTTTAAGGGAAAGAAATACATGGAAGCTGCTTGGCAATATATTTTTTCCTCTCCAGGTTACCCAGCCCCTTCAAAGCAAAGCAAGGCACTCATCAGAGTTAAAATAAAAGCAGACCTGTGTCTCAGTTCAAAATGTCTTTTTTTGTGACATAAAAAATCCAAATCTTTAAGACTGTGTTTGGCAAACAGTGGGAGAGGTTCACTTTGTGGACAAATATAAAGCTACTGGCAGCTTTCAGACCCTAAGAGAGAGCATATTTCTTGACACACTCAGATACACACCCCTGGTTGGCGATATTTGTCCAAGGTACTTTGCCTGCTGGCTCTATGTGCATGGTATCAAATCCTCTAATTTAGCCAGAAAAGCTGGGTGTCCAGTGAGTTACCAAGGTTCCTTCCATACTCAAGAGAGACAGGAAGATACCTCCAGGTAGGGGTTCATCCCAGTTGGTTTCCAGTTTAGATCTGTTGTGTGCCCTTTAGCTGGTTACATTTAGGTAAATTGAATCCCACCAGAAGTGGACAGGATTTACCATGCTTCTAAAACATTTCCCACCATGGCTTACCATGGGACTTGTCCTCTTTCCGCTCTGTCAGCAAACATTTAAAGTTACCTCCTCCAACACAGCTCCATGCTTGTTCAGCAGCCCCTGCCAAAGTGGCACATCCACATCAGACATTCCCCTCCCAGGACTAAGGGTATCAGGCTGCAATTCAGAATGAGACCCACTCAAGACAGGGGGGAATTCAATTTTCTTAAGTGATACACACTTTCTGTGACAGTCTTCTGGTCACTCTAGGGGTTCACGAAAACCCCTTGAAAATTAATGCACAAGCAATAACCTTCTCTGTGTTTTCCTGAAGGATAAGGTCATTCTTTGGCTAGGTGAAAAGCAAAAAGTAAAGTCGGAGCTACAAGAGTGACTTGTTTAGTAGATTCACACAGCAAGCTGGTAACAATCGCATTGGCCTCTTCTCCTGCTCATTAGCAATCTGTTCTGGTCAATTCTCCTCATTTTCTTTAATTCAGCCATGACATTGTAAATGACATGAGAATAAAGCTCAGACTGCCACCATTTGCAGAACAGATGGGGGATCATGCTCCTTCCAGGGCACCACTTCCTACCTTTGCAAGATTAGGAGATGTTTGAGTAGCAGCAAAGGGGCTGCCCAGTCCAGAGCTTCAAACTTGTTTTTGTCTGTTTCACATAAAGCACCTGAGAGCTCCTCACATCCCTGATAATATGTGGCTCCTGCATCCTGGGATATGAGGGTGCCATGCCCTTCCTTTGCTGCACATGCCACCTCATGGATGAGGATGGTCCAATGGCCCAAAGAGGTTTTACCAACCATCCCTGTGCTCAACCTTATTGGAAAGGTTTTCCTGTATCCATCCTGGCTCCCCCTTGCTATAGTTAAACCCACTGCTTCTCGTCTTCATGTCTTTTCACCTGTGGAAGCACCAGGTATATATTGTCCTGGACTAAATTTAAAAGCCAGGAAGCCCAAGACTATTCCAAATCCCTCCCAAGCTATTCTGATAAGAATTAACTGAAGAGCCCCAGTCAGCCAGGTGCCTTAAGAAGTCTCTTTGTGGGAGTGCAGACCAAGCAGCCAGATCCCACCAGGTACCAACACCGGTCACACCAACGCCCGGTCACTTTAGTGGTACCGTCTTTTTTGCCACGTATCTGCTGTTGCCTGGAAAGAGCAAAAAAATCCATCAAGGGGCTGCCCTTCTACTGAAGTCTTGTTTTGTTGGCCATCATCAACAGGTCCAAGCTGATATTCACAAACACGTGTTGGTGAATGTAGCCTCAAGCATTCCTAGGGTGTGCTGCCTCCTCTTGGCTGTCAAAAAGGGAGGGGAAATGGCTTATCTTTCTTTCACTTATGTTCAACCCCAGTAGATTCACCTACTGTAGAGTCCTCCCTCTCTGTCTGCCCCCATTTGCTATAGTACCCCTAGAACACAGGCTATTTCTCAGAGCTGTTTTATCAACATTAAAAGTCATGAAAAATCAATGGAAAATTTTCCCTCGGAGAGGACTAGTTTGTAGTAAACACTTCTGATTTACTTTGCCCTTCCCCCCACCTTTCCAAATGGCATTATCTCTAAATGGGCTCTAATATCAATATCAGTGTTAGTAGGATCCATTGATTAAGCTGTGAATCAAAGCTCACTGCTGTGTTGGATATACATATGTTAATGACAGTTGTGTTAAGCCAAATTTAGCAGCTGGATTCTTCAACATCCCTTTGTTTTGTATCTACCTCACTATGATTTCTTTGATTTCTTGTGATTTAGTGTTGTATACAATGTCAGAGGTGATATGTAGATAAAAATATATATATATATATACAAATATATATTTTTTGCTTTGCAATAAAGCTCAAAGCTATAACACGAATATTCATAAAATGTCATAATCTTTATTGTAATGTTCCCTTCTTAGTTGTAAAATCCTGTCTGGATTCTATTTTCCTGTACACTAGAATCGATATTGTGTTCATGAGTGAATGGTTATTGTTTCTGTTACTTTTCCATTTAAGTGATACTTTCGAGATGTGAGATAGACACCAGAATTGTCAAACATGAATTGGTTTACTTCCCGCCCCCCCCCCCCCCCCCCCCCCCCCCCCAATACAGTCTGTTTGTAACTGCAATCAAACAGCGAAATTGAAAGAAAATGATTTGCAGTCCTGATCTTTCAATTTTGGTTTGTCTGATCTTAACATTGAATTTGGCAGAGGGTAGAGAGGGAGCAAAAAAAGAGGGGCTGTTAGGACTGATGAAGGAAAAATATGTTCATCTGTTTCCATTTGGGTGAAGAGAGGATTCATTCTTTGAAATAAGTGAAATGTGGCACTTCCCTGAGCATGGGGACCTCACTCATCGAAATTAACTCCAGCTGCTGAAAAGTTGACTGTTTAATGTCAGTCACTGACCCAGAGTCACTAATCCAGGTCCTTTCTATGGGAGTGCAGAGACAAAAAGTTCCCCGGGACAGTTCACCCCATGCTAAGACACTTGTCTAAGGCATGTAGGATGAATCTCCTTCAGGATGGCTGTCTTTCCCGATCTCTGTGGGTGGAACTGAGAAGATGAGCTCACATTGGATGCCTCGATATTATGGGCTAAAACTAAGTTCAAGGACTCCCATTATCAGTGCGCAAATACCATCCTGGCAAGTGAAAACCGTCTCAATTTTTGGTCATGCACTGTATTCTGAACCACATGTGCTCTGTCAGTGGAAGGGCTGAGGAAGGTGGGAGCTCCTGGTAACATGAGCAAGTCTTTGCCTGCTACTTCTATGCTTATGTGGTGGAAAATGTCCTTGGACCCAGTGACTAGCCAGCAGTATCGTAATAATCAACGTCTGGCACAGAAATGCTGGCTGAGTCCTACAGTGTGGGGAGGAGCATCAGGGAGGACTGCTGAGGTGGACGGGACCTCTCATCTGTTTATTCCCAGTAAAGCCTTTCTGAGAGCCTCACAGCTTGATCCCACTGCCAGAAATGTGAGGGGACAAAGCCCACAGCTGCCCAGTGCAATCTTTCTTCAACCCCCACGCTGCTACCATAGGCTGGAATTAGGAAAAAAGCATTGACCCCCAAATGCTGGGACTCTGCTTGATTAGAAAATATTTCCATGGATCTCACGCATTGACTTTACTGGGAGCAGAATGAGGGGAATCCTCTCCACTTCCTTTCCACCGGACTGTGGGGAAAGTAACATTTTCCCCCACTGCTTTCTCAAAGCAAACAAAAAAATTAGTGACCAGAAAGAATTGGACACAAATGGAGTATGACATATTTTTTTAAAGCAAGGAGAAAAAGTACTACTGAACTTAAATCCAGCTATTCCATCAGGAAAAACAAAAAAGAAGAAAAAAGGAAATACGCAGGAAATGAGGAAATGAAACCCAAACATGAATAAATCTCAGTAGAGAAAATGCTATTGGGTTTCACCTAAAGCACAAGACAGGACTGCAAACCACATATTTGGAGTCGGTTTCACAAGACCCCTTCTGCATAGTTTTCTCTCTAAAATTGGCACAACTGTTCAGTACAAACGGCATTTTTTTTCCTCATTCTGATCTGGTGTCTGTACAAATCTGGCTTGTTTTTTGGTTTGTTTTTATTATTTTTGTTGCCTGTTCCCAGCTATTTCTATTTTTATGGTGTAGTATTTTGTCTATATGGAATGAAATACAGATGTGTTCATGAAATTGTATAGCAGATGGAATTACAGGTTGGAGTTGATTTGAAAAAAAATAATCTAACAATGAGAAAAATATCTATTTGAAAAGTATGCTTCCAAAGTGTGTGTTTGAATTTGAGCATTTTGTCATTCTACTGAGCTTTTTGAAAGGTTTATTTTGAAATAATGAGACTTTATGAAGGTTGAGGGTTTTGAGATACCAAAAAGCACAATTATTGTTAAACTGTTATAATTTGATTGAGGTTCCATTATGTTATTTCATTCTTTTCCTATCTGAACATTATAATTCCAAAATTTTGACATGAAATATATAATCCTTTATATCTATTCGTTAATCATCTTGCATTAGGCAAAAGGGAGAGGTGCAGCTGTTTCATTTCTGCTCAGAAATCATGCAGAATTCCTGGCCTTATTTGTTCTTTATTTGCTTTAAAAATAGGGTGGAATTTTGTACTTAGTGGTTATTCTCTTTGACATCTACTGTAAAGTCAAAAAGGTCTCCTTTTAACTGAGTGACAAAGAGTCTATCCAGTAAATGGAAGAGACAGCCTGTTTTTTATCACATTTGCAGTGAAATGTGGTCTATGAAGGACTAGGTCACGTAAATTGCTTGTGGATCTGATTTGATCATGCTGATAAATGTTAATGAGGGGCCAGGTTTATCCTTGTTGCACGCCGCAGCTGTAGGCAGAGGTGCTGGATGAAGTAAATGTCTGAAGTAGCGTTAACAGTGTCGTCAGATGTTCAGAGGGCTGGTGGGTTGTTTGATGAAATGGGAAAGTCTTAAGCATTTCTTCTTTTTCATCTCTTTGTCTGAAAGGAGCCTAGTTTTTCTTCCCTTAATCTCACAATTATTTCCACTTGATGCTAATGGGATGCCTTTGGTTTTGGTCGTGGAAGCATTTTCATGTCACATCTTCTTGTTGCTTTGCTACTGTGGTTGTATCATGACAATTTGCTAATGCTGACTGTGAGGTTTTATGTCCTTCTGTAGTATTGGCTCTGCTTTACTGAGAAGCTCTGTGTGTCTCTTCCATCATGTGCAGTATCTCTGTGGAGGAAAGTGGTTCTTCTAGCTTCATGCTCACTGCTGTGTTGTCTGCTCTTTCCCAGGCTCTAAGACTGTTCTTTTATATAAAGGCCCCATTTATTTTGCAGCTGTATTATGAGCAAATTTTTCCTCTTACTCCAGCTCTGTAATTGTGGGAGAGCATTACCAGCTTCAGTGGAGCTCACTCAACATTTATCCTGGCATAGAGCAGCAGCATGCATTGGTGAGAAGGGTGTGCTATTTGAGCGGGAGTTGCCTCTCTGTTGACTGTTGCATGACTGTCCCACTTACTAAAGAGAAGACTTGGGTAAAGAGTTGATCAGGTTCTGGCAATGGAGCCCTTACAGAAATCAAGACTCATTTGATTTGGATCAGGGGTCTCCTGAGATCCTTTAGGCATCAGAGCATTGACAGATGACTTCACCTGCAGGACTCTTGTTTTATTTTCTCTCAGTTATCTCCTGAGATTTGGAGGCACAGAGCCCCACAGAGAGTCAGAGTTGGCTCACTACTGTTCAGGTCAAGTCAAGATGGTTGGCAGCAGGTGAGGGAGATGTCCATGCTGTTAAGAAGCAGACTTGTGTCCAAGATATGATGGTGAAACTATGGTTTGAGGGCTTCTGGGTCACTTAATGGCTGTACAGTTGGGCATCAGGACATGCTCAGGCTCATATGCTGAAGGGGAGACCAATGCGCCATCAGAAGATCCTACAAAAAATATCAGAGTTTAAAATATATAGAAGAAGTGCTGCAATTTTAGCACATTGAAATCCTTCTCTGAAATACAGACTCACTTAGCAAAGGGGGATGAGGATGTAATGCCTGAGGTGGCAACTGTAATTCTTTCATTGTTACGGCCATTCCACTGTCAGGAAAGGTGGTTGCTCAAACAAGTGGTGGATCATCTTAAACCCTGAGAGAATTAGCCTGGCATCATCAAAGCAGTCACGCCATCCAGCCCACAGTCCTGCCTGACCGTAACCTAGACTAGATATACAAGGAGGAGGTGTAAGGCTGGTAGATGCTGAAAGGATAATCTTCCCCTTATTCAGTGGGCCTGTCCCATTTCTGAGGCTGGCTGGTCTCAAACATGCACCCTGAATTAATTTGCTGAAGTGATAATGGCATTAGCTGTGAGGACGCTCAGCTCTTCTTGGTGCCAGTCCTTCTTTGGATCATTATCTCAACACCAATGACATCACTTGGCAGTGAATTTCTTACAGATCTGCCTGGACACCAGATAAGCATTTTACTGCCCAGCCGATTTCAGTCTTCAAGATCAACAACCAAACTACCTTGCTGGTGGATCTGCTTGGGGTCTCATCTCATGATCTAGCACATTCTTTATATACCACTGAGATGCAGGGTGAGGGATTGAATAACATTTGGATGTGCTCTGAGGATGTAAATGCTCTAGACTTGATAAAAGGCACAGATTATTATCCCATTCCTGTTGAGTTCCTTGTCTACGTCCACACTAATAAACAGAACAGGACCTGTCTGCAGGCACTGGCATTCGGTTGTCAATGTTTTGCAATTGTAAGCAAGACCCTTGGCACGGTTTTGGCTGGGGACAGCTAGCATTGGCCCAAAGAGTCCCCTACTTGAGGATTTAGCAGAGGGTCTAGAGACAACAGGCACTTCAGTTGTGGGCACCCTGTCTTGAAGTCTAAGGGAGATTGTCACAGTGAGAACGGGCCCTGGCAGCATTTTGTTTGTTACAGTCAGCATGAACCTTGCCAGCTGCTAGTTAAATGGCATGACAAGCTATGGTGTGATAGTCAAGAGGAGGTAATATTACACTACACCTGCAACCAAGTCCCTGCTTAATAAGAGAGACAAGGTTTGAGGGAGAGATCATATCTTTTACTAGAAATATATATTTTATTATTAAAATACCTCCCCCTTTAAACCATGCCTCTTTTATTACCTTAGACTATGCAGCTACCAAAACATGACTAGGAAGTGTTTAGAAATGTCTTACAATGGATTTTGTCTCAGCACTGTCATTCTAGCATTAACGAACTTTTGTAGCCCTTTTAATCTTTATGGCCTGCACCCTGTTCTTTTCCCAGGGTACACACCAAAGCAAGAGACTTCAACTTTGCAAGGTGCCAAAGGTTTCTTATTAAGTCCAAAAATACCATCCCTGCTTTCCGTGGGAGCTGAGGGGATCAGTATGTTCCAGGAAGAGCCCAGAATTTTTTTGCTCCATGCCTTCCCTTTGTTATGCTGCCAACAGAGCCTCAAGGACAGCATATGGCCTTGTTACACTTGCTTTTTTAAAAAGAAAAAAAAAAAAGACTCCATAGTGCTGCGTGAGTTTTAATGGTGTAAAATGTGCAGTGTTTATGTGTATTTCGCTCTGACAAGCAAGATATTTCTGCAGAATTCAGCAGCTTCAGAGCTGGCTGCATTTTCCTGCAATAATTCCTTAATTTTGAGGCTTGGGGAATGATCACTTCCCCCCAGTCCAAGACTGATATAAAACATAATTCTTTGCCTCTTCCCAAAATAATTCCTCAGCTCCAGTGCTCACTAGGAACTCAGCCTTGGGCTTTCTCAAAACTCATAGCCAAGACCACTGAAAGAATTTGCATCAGGTGAGCCCTGGGGAGGTGTTCGACATGGCAACCTGAGATTGGGTTCAGAGTTCACAGATTTGGTTAAGCAGATGGCTGCACAACTTTCTGGGTCAGTTGTATTTGCTCGCTCCATCAGGTCCTGTATTGAGTGCATCAGATGCTTTTGCATTATTACTTTTTTCTAGAAATATGAAGCCTTTTTTTTGGATTAAAAAAATGCATTTGCCTTTTCTTATATCATGACACAAGCAACCTTGATCCATATCAGCCAAATATAGGTAATTCAAACAGCAGAGATCACACATAACACTTTATGCAGCAGTACAGTTCCTTTCTCGGGAAAAGAAGTGCCTGGTTTACACGAAGCAACAAGACAGCTGAAATTAATGTGGTGTTAAAAATTATACCAAATGGCATCATTTTTAAAAACAGTGAATTTCAAGCCAGTGCAGGAAAGAGAGGTTAGCATCAGTGAGGAATATAGCTGAATGTAGATAACATCAGTGCAGTTATCTCCGCGTTGCTGATGCACAACATCTCTACTCTGACAC
The DNA here is from genome assembly GCF_047716275.1 of Strix uralensis. Lineage (NCBI taxonomy): Eukaryota > Metazoa > Chordata > Aves > Strigiformes > Strigidae > Strix > Strix uralensis. Next base: position 3,512,796 of record NC_133974.1, on the reverse strand, counting down.
AACCCTTTCAGTCATGACTTCCCCTGCATCAAACTACTCGGCCGTAATTGCCAATGGAGATGTTCCTTGGAGCCCACTGCTGCTTCAGACTTCATGATGGGATATTGGGACATTGGACAAAAATTCTTTAGCTCTGGTGTTCCATCCATTAGCACTGCCATTTCCAGCCTACTTGATTTGAGATACTTTTGATGTACCAGGTAATTGAAGAAACTATTCTCTGCTCACTTCTCATTTGTTCTAGTCTGAAAAACTGTTTAAGCAATTATTAAAGTCTAGTTATTCCCATGTCCCATGGCTACACCCATAGTTTATTTAGCTACTTGAGGAGTTCCAGAAGATACGTCCCTTCAACTTGCAAGCTTTAGCAGCCCCATGTGCAGTCAGATGTTCTTTCCCTAGGCGTGTCCAGGCTGCGTTATCATGGTAGGATCTTAGGTTGGTTGCTTTTGTAGGCACCAAGAACACTATGAGTATACCCTGCCATTTTAGTTCTTTGAAAATTTGTCTTAGCACCAATAATGTAAGCTTTTAGTACATGGCTTATTTACTGTTCTTTATTAAGGAACCTTTCACCTACATCACCATGACAATTAGTGATCCCCCTATACCTTACATGGGTACATGTGAGGCAAGGTATTGGTACTCTGTCATTCTCCCAGGGTAATTTTATTTCTTCCCCTTGCTCTTTAGCAAGAACTGAAAAGGTCTCCCACAGAGCTCCAGTAGGAATCTCTGAAGTTTTAAGATTTTGACTGAATCTCCACTAGAAATAGGTTCTCTTTCATGTAAGTGATTCTTGGTTCTTGAGCTTTCTGTTTGCTCCATAACATCATGGCTGCTTTGGGAGGCGAAAAGATGCAAAAATTAATAACTTTGCAATCTAAGGTGAGATTCACCTCACCTGACTTCAGACGTCCACAGTATGGATGCACCACCTGAGTAGATTAATGAATGGAGGCCGCTTTTACAGCCTGTAGAAAGGAATATGCGCTTCTGGGTTGCAATTCCCGTCATTGTAAAGCAGCTGCCTGCACTTTGTCAGATGAATCATGTCCTAAAAATGTCTGTGTCTGTCTTGACTTTAGAAGAAGTCCAAGATACTAACTCAAATACAAGCATCAATCTCTGTTCAGATAATGAGGCTCACAGTGTCTCAAGATCAAAATCAATTTTTGAAGTGTACTTTGCAGACTGCTTACCTGTCAAGGTGATCTTCTGTTTCTTACACTCTTTCTGGGTGTGGAAGGAAAAGAACTTCTCATGTTCAACATTAGGAGTCAAGTTGGTGACATTACAACTTCTATTTCTACAAAACATCTCATTGGAACCTGAATGGCCAGTTTATACCTTATTTGTACAGTAGCACTTCCAACCAATCTAGTTTTCATCTTCCTCAGCTCAGGATTTCAGCTGAAACTCCTGATTTGCTTTCAGTCTTAGTCTTATATCCTGACTTGGTCATAGTCAATTTTACTTAGCTTGTGAATTCAGATAAGCTTGCAGCACAAAGTGGCACAGCCTTAAACAACTAAGATCAGCTTGCCAAGCCCCTCCATGTAACAACCTTCAGCACCTCTTCCAGACTTCCACTGCAATGTATAAAAACAATTCAAAGGCTTGAACTGCAGTGTCTGCTACCTTACAATTGGAGAGGAAATCTTTCAGGATACCCATCTCTCTTGCACAAAACTGACATTTTTTTTCTGTCAGAACAAATGGCATAGTTTGTTCTCATCTTCCAACGAGGTTTTAGTGGACTAATGTCAAGGATCCAGTGCTGAGACATGCCCTGTGTTCCGTAAAGCACAGATCTTGCAGATCTCTTTCTGAACATCTTGCTGGAATCTGGATGCTGTGAGCTGCTCCAGCAGTGTCCTTGCATGACCCAATGAACAAGATGCGTTCAGTTCCCAAAGCCGCCAGCTAAGGCTACAGGGAAAGGCTGCACACAGGTGACCCAACTGGGAAAACAAACTACGGGTGCATTTAGAACGGTTCTGACAACTGCTGTGGAAAAGAAGCTGTGATGCCGTGGCATGAAATGAAGGAACACAAAATTAAGATAGCTGTTACTCCAAGATGGACTAACAAGTACAAGATGGAAGAAGCCAGTGTTGAAATGTGTCAGGACTTTAGAAAATCCGAAGCTCCACAAATTTTTAAGAGCTTGGACAGAATGAATATTGCTGGTAAGATTCACTTTATCTGACTTAGATAACTAAAAGTTAACTCTCTAAACTCAGGCTAGTGCTGCTCAACTTTCTCTTTGATTCTTGGAAAATAATACTCACCTCTCCTAGCAGAGATATCTAAAGTATGAGAGATAAATCAGTCTCTGGAAATGCCTGTTTCTTTCCACTGACTACAAAAGGAGCCAAGGGTGATTTTCTAACACAATGTGGAGATCACAGGCCATTTTCACTAGTCATGCAGCAAATTCTTTTGTATAGGAATGAGGCAACATTCGTGCTGTTCTTCTTTCATCCACAATTCATTAGAGAAGTTCAGACATAAGCATCCACGGGGCAAAATCACTGTAGAGGTAGAGGTCTTCACTGTTTCCTAGAATAACAAAGCCTACCCCTCTCAACTAGCCTCACAGTCTCACGTCCCAAAGCTTTACACAGTCTAATTTTAAGCAACTTGACTTACCAGATTTTGACCACTTCTTTTCTAGCTTGGGAGCATATGCTTTAAGTATCAGAGTATTTTCTGGGTAAGCAGTAAAGAAGTCTTTGGGGACATCCTGACTTTTCAGCCTTTTTGGGTTAGGCTTGTGGTTCACTGTCTTGTTGTTGCTTAGAGTTTGGGAGGAGCGGTGCTTTTCCTTTTACAAGGATTTTTGTTGTCGCTGAATTTATCTTTGTCTTTTAAATTGATTTTTGCTTTAGAATAATGATCATAGCTAAATGAATGCCTCTTGCAGTGAGGCAGCACACCTAGCACATGCCTCCATACTTTGACTGCTTTTCCACTGGCTCATCAAGCTTTGAGAGGAATGCCTCATTTAATGAAAGCCCAGGGTAGAGGAGAAGTGATGAGAATGTGTCTAATCCTTGAACCTTTCCTCTTTAAAGGGATAAGCATTCTTCCTGACCAGGAATTTTGTCAAGTTTTTTACTTTTGTATGAGCCAGATTGATAAGAGCTCCCACAGTGTTCAGTAGACTACCCCAGCAAAGGCAGGCTCTTCTCAAAAAAGCAGTTAGTTCTTAAAAATAAGGTAACCAAGGTGCAGTGGCAGGTTAGCCATGTGGAGTAACTCCTCAGGCCTGGATTGAGGTGTGTTGTGAGAGAGGTGTGGATTCCTACATTGAGAGGCTTTGCAATGGGGAGCTGAGGAGCAATGGTGGACCTGACTGCAGGAGTCAAGCCTGATGGGAGGATGTAGTGTCTGACAGAACTAATGTATGGCAGCTGACACAACCAAGAGCATCCCACTCTTGTGCTGGACTCGTGCTGTTTCTTACAGTCTCGCAAGTGCTTAGAATAAAATCTAAAGGGAGGCAGAGATGGAAGACCTTTGAAAAAACATTTGTCTCTATCTCCCTTGAGCTCATAATGTTCATCCAACCTCCTCTAGTCTCTGGCCAAGACTTCATTTAGCTGAGGATTGCAGATGCAATTTTCAAAAGATGAGTTTTTTTCTTTTAGTATAAAATATTCCTTCTAAGTAATTCTGCAGCCTTTCCCACCTGAGTGCTGTATATTTACTTACCTAGCCATTTGGAGTGGGGAGAGGAGTTGAAAGAGGGATTAATCCCATTAAACTTTCACTCTTTAAAAGTTAAAGTGTCTAGTCTAACCTCTTTGTATCTGCTTCCTCTGTCATCAGCAGAAGGATACAGGCACCTTTGGAGAGGAATTCATCTCACACCACGTTTTTGGGTCTACCTTTCAGTAACTTGAACTCAGATGAAACTCATCCTATTTACCTGAGTAAAGTCAATTTGAGGAGGTAGAAATTGCAGAATCAAACACTAAATAAATTCCTGAAATACTCTTCAAGGGATAGGAACATTTCTGCTGTAAGCCTGTATTTTAGGTGGTTAGGAAGTCAGCTGGATACCTCTTCTTGGAGCTGCGATTTAACCTGCAGCCTCAGATCTTCCTGACTATTTTTTGATTACTGTGTTTTCTTGCTTAGATAAAAGTCTAGTTGGTTATAAAGTAAAATCAATGTGTTTGACTAAATGAGCAAGTTACCATCATGCTTCTACTATTTTAGAGCTTGTTTAACTCAGAAAAGTCAAAGCTGGTTGCAGTAAGCCATTAAGTCATGTGTGTGTGTCGCGTGTGATGGGCTAGATGGAGAGATGTACAAAGACAGAGAAGATGTCTAACAGCAGTGTACCATGAGTGACAGACAGGCAGCACAGTGATGGTTCCCGTACAAGTGCTGGGATATTTTACTGTACTTTCAGAGTAGACACAAGTATAAAGTTGTGGGAACTCAGCTGCTCTCATCCAACCCACAGAGACAGGGCAGTCAGTTGTACTGAGGTAATTCTGGATTAACTCCATTGAATCAAGGGGTTGTATTCAGTTTCACGCAGAATTTCCTGAATTGCCTCCTTTGTGGTATATTCTACCTGCCTGCTTGCTTAGCTGTGAAGTTGGCTCTTTGGGGTAGGAGCTGAGCATCTTCCTTAAGTTAGTTCCACACGGTGGGTTATTGCCAGGGCTGCAGTCATTTGCATCTCATCTTGATGATTTCAGAAAGGAAAGAGCCCCTTCCAAATACATCTGTGGCTTGGAGTCACAGGGCCGGTATGGATGATCCTTCTTTAGGGAACTCATCCACAAAACGTAGATCATTTATCACGTTAAATGCACAAACTCAAATCCCAACTGTGGGAAGCTGGACACTGGTTTGTGTGGCCAGAGACTGGTAAGTGAGTGAGAAGCAGCAGTTTGACAACACAAAATCATCTGTGGACTCCAGGAGCTCAGTGGGGTGGCAGAATGCCATGACTCAAACACACAGTTGCGTCCCTCATTGAACGGTTTTTACATTTCTTTAAATGTCGGGGTTTCGACAAAGTTTTCATGCTTTTTATTAAGGCAAAAGTACGTGCTTGTGAAATTGTGAAATTGATGTGTTATTTTGTATCTGTTTAAAAAAAAAAAAAAAAGTATTTAAAGCTAAAGAGCCGTTATTGTGCGGGGTTTTCTCTCAAACTGGTGCATACACTTTACATCAGGGACCTACTATACATAACAAAAATCAGTGATACAGTTACTGTAAAACCAGATACACACCTTTTACTGTAATAATAACTTTAAAAACCTTGCACTGTAATGGTTACTATTAAAAAACAAAAACAAAAAAAAAAACAGAAAAAAAAAACCTCTTGTCAGAACTGATTTTGTATCTTTGATTATATCTGAAATTTTAGCATTTTTGTATACTTACCATGTCAGTGATAGCATCCTCCATGGTTAATTTCCGCATTCTGTTTCCTTTCTGTCTAATCAAACATATGCATTGCTACATGTTGGTGGGCAGGGTATGGCCATGGGAACCGCGTAGGTCACCCCGCTCTTGTTCAGAGAGGTGCGCCCGAACAAGCCGAGTAGAAGGAAAAGCAAAGACCCCAAACCATTTGGATGGTTTCAGATCCCGTTCAGAGTTCCAGCTGCCCCGATCGTCCGACCAACAGAACCAGCGAGCGACTCCCAAGTCATTTCTTTATTCTGGCGTTGTTCTGGCCACGTTGGCCGTCCAGCTCCATCACACAGCAATGCATTGCGAGTAGGTAGGAAATCCAAACCAACGAGACAACTTTGCAATCACTAAGTTTATTGGGTTTTTTTTTTCTTCCCCTTTTTAAATATTTTTTTAAAGAAGATGTATTTGGAATCAGACAGCATGGTGTTGCAATTCTTTCTATTTTTAAATACTGATACATTCTGTGTGTGAAGTCTTGTTTCTTAGCTAAGAGAATCTTAAATGTGGAGCTGAGTTTGAACAATTTTTTTTTCCTTGTTGTACTGTGATTTGGGAATTATTTTGATATAATCCTTTAATTTGGTAGAAGATTTCCCACACCTTCTCCCTCCTTCCTATCATCATTTCATCTTTTTTACAAAACTGAAAAAAAAAACAAACAAACAAAGGAACAAATAATCTTTTTTTCTCTCTTTAGGCTGTGTAATGTTGTGTTGTCCAGATTCTGTATAAAAATATGTATATGATGTATCTGATATTTGGCAGTGAACGGCTGCAACTTTAACCAATATAATTAACAAAGAAATGCATAATGTTGGTGTTTTAAAAAGTAAAAAAAAAAAAACCTAGTTAAGATGTTTGTGTAAACTTGCATGGTTTAAAATGTACTTAGTGCATTGAGAAATGTTGTTAGGGTCCTAAGTGAAAGGCTGGTTTACTTTTTGATTCTAATGGTGATTGGTTTGTTGATCAGAATATCCCCTATACTGTATGTCTTAGTTTATTTAGCATATTTATTTATTTTTTTCTCAAGATCTAGCATAGTGTATCTATCTATATGTAATACTGTTCCTTAAAACCAGGTTGTGGAAACTGCGTTTCGTCCGGCAAAATGATGTTTTGCATCACAGTTGTGATTCAGTTGCGTTCCATTTAATTTGCTGTGAAGTCCAGGTTGGACTTTCTTTTGGGATCTTACTTGCCAGTGGGGAGATGCTAGAGGCCAGGTTACGAGTGCCACTGGGACAAGGAGGCCCCGAGTGGCTTGCTCCAGTCGGACACCAGGACATCATCATCAGGCCTGGCAGTCTCTGACAACAGAGGTCTATGAGGGCAGGATTTGGTCCCTCCTTAATGAACGAAGGCTGGGTTTTTCCTCTTGGCAGCATGTGCTTTATCAGGATCATAGCAGGCATCCCCTGGGGTTTCTCGCAGCTCTCTAATGGATGAATTTGGCTTGTAGTGGCAGCCAAGCAACACTGCTGAAATAACGGGGCAGCAGAGGAGTGTGGACAACCAGCCCTTGCCACCACGAGAAACACAATGAACCTTCAGCATTCGCAATAAGCTCCATGCTCCCTTCCAGAAGCACAAACCCGCTGTGTCCAAGAGGAGCTGGCTCTGTGCCCTGCAGAGCTGAGTCTGGCCGATGGATGTGATGAGAGCTAGGATCAAACGTCCACTTGGGGACTGCATGGGCAATGGTCATGGTTCATTTTCACATCTCCTGCCCCTACCACACCTCTTACCAGTTTTCTCCAAGCTTTGCTTCTGCTGAACCACCAGAATGGGGACATTTCCAAACCTCCAGCAGGAACCGCACCAACACCATCAAAAGTCACTGCCTCTAGTGACCATTAATGGCTCCTGGGATTGACCTCCCTGTGCTGGTCAATGCAGACACGTTCTTGTCTCTTAATGCCTGAAAAATCTCCAGTGGCCTTTCCCAAAAATAAGACAGAGCTAGACTTAGATACATAGAGCTGTCCAATTTCTTCATGTTCTTCATCCCAGAAGGTCTCAAAGGGCTTTTCCAGCATAACACGATCTTACTCGTGCAGCCTGTAAAGTGGCAGAGCACTGTTACTAACCTGCAGCCACCTCTGGGGTGAACCTGCCCGGCGCTGGCCAGCTCACGGCAACTCTATGCAACAGTCTAGTGCAAGAGGTATGGATCGCGCCTTTAGGGGAGCTTAGCAAAAGTATAACATGCACAAATCCCAGCTAAGTCCACACTGACTGGAGAGGACAGGTTGAGTCATTTAATTTTCCTTTTCTAGGCAATTCCCCTCCTTTTTTCTGTTCTCGGACAAAGTTGGGCATTGAGCTGTCCAAGTAACCTAAACTTTTCCAGTTTGCTTTCCTTACCTTTTTCTTTCCTAAAAGGTTTTAAAATATTCTTCGCACACAGGAGAATAGGGAACAAGTCTGCTCCTCCCTTGCTCCAGAAATAAAACAACTCCAGCCCTCTCTCTTGCCTCCCTTCTTTATATAAAGCTACTGGCCAATTAACTTTCAGTCTTCTCTCATCTCCACTACTTCTTTTAAACCATGGTTACACTCTGATTTTGCTGCTTGATGTTCTAACTGGTTTTAATCCGGACAGAAATAAACAGCCTGACATTAGACACTGGCAGGAATCCTTGCTTGGCATGCAGATATATGCACTGTCCTGTGGCCAAATCATACAGCTTGATGGATGCCGGCTTGTGGCCTTGATGCTGACTACAAATCCTGTGATTTGTTGCAGGATTGGCTGCATCTCTGAAAAGCTGCTCGTGGCGGTCGTCTCCCCAGCTTGGTAAGCTTTATTCTTACTTTGTTCCAGATCCAGAGTTTCTCCAGTAAAACAGTGGAAATGCCCAAACACTGGCTCTCTGGCGAGAGGAGATCACCTGGTTGATGTTTCATGGCATGATGCTCAGTGGATCTTTCTCTTTAAGAGGGATTCAGTCAATCCTGAGTCCTCAGTCTTTATATAGAAAGCTCCTGCTGAAATCAAGTTTTGCTTTCAAAGGCTGTGAGATCAGTTACTTCAGACCCCTCAGGGTTGTATGTGGAGCATCCTCAGATGGAGGACATCAGTATTCAATCCCTTGCAAGAACCTTTCCTAATAGTCAAGATTTCTTTCTGCAAAGCTGGCTTTCTGTATCTCCAACATGTCTGGGAGAAGGAACTGTGCCCTATTAGAAAAGATCTTAATCCTTGGCAGATGCGATCTGGAAGTATGCACCTTGCCCTTGGTCTATCTGCCTCTTTGTGGCCCCACACACATCAAGAGGAAGCTGACTTTTAGAGCAGCATCCTGCAGAGAGTCAGCCTCCGATGGTCAGTCCTCCTCCCCTGTCTCAAGGCCAGCATGAAAATGTTTTCATTTGAGCAATTAACCATACATCTGATGTAAATTATCAGAGTCCCACAGAAATAACTGGAGCTATTTTAACATGCACCAGCCAAGGGCATGGCACAGCTCTCTACCAGCTGCCAGAAAGATGTTCATCTTCTAGTTGCCTACCAAGCTTTCATTTGCTCAATGGGAGCATGCTCTGGGGTTAGATAAAAATCCTCTTAAAAAATATTACAGTGGTTTACAAGCTGGACACACTGCTTCGCTTACCCTCTAACCTCACCCTCACTAGCAACGCGTTAGAAGAATCTCTCTATATAGACAGACTTGCCCCTTCCTGCCCCTAAGAAGAACAAATCTCATGACCAGCTTTAATTTCCATCCTTGAAACCAAATAAAATAAAAAAATCCTCAAGCCCTAAACCCTTAAAATATTCAGCAAAGTCAAGGTGAGGCTGAGATTTTGCAGGCCAGAGCTGTGGATTTATGCAGGACTTTACATGACTGTTGTATTTCCAACGCAATAAAGAATAACCAACTTATTGTAGCAAACCTTGTGCTAGGTGCTATCTCCCAAAACCTTCTGCATGGGACAGTCTGCCCTGTATTTTCTCCACCTAGCAGCACTTTGCAGAATGTTAGAAGGGAAAATACCCCCTTTGCCTCTGTCCCAGCAGGGGCAGATTGCAAACGGGGAAAACTCTGTGGCTTTACATGTGTTTTTTATTTCTTTTGTCTTTCTCTCTTCCATTTTTCTTCCCTTTTTCTTCGTTTTCTTTTTCTATCTTCTTTCCTACCTTCCTTCCCTCTTTTCTCTCTCTCTTTTCTTTCTCTTTCTCTTTTCTTTCCTGTTTTCTTTCTTTTCCTTTTTCATTTTATCTCTTTCTCCCTCTCACAGCCTCTCTCTCTCTTCCTTTGTCTTTCTCCCTTTCTCCCTTTCCTTCTTTTCTTCCTTCCCTCTTTGTTTCTTGTGAGATGAGGAGGTAGAATGTTCACTGGAAGCCACTGGATCTGCAAAAGCAAATCCCTTTGGTCTTTCCATCACAGTTTCAAAGTCCAGTTGAGGGTGTTCTTGTGAAGAGCCCACAGATGTCCCTTTGGAGCTACCTTTTGGTTGCGCTTTTGTTCGTGTCCTCCTCCTGACTTAATTTCTTACCTCTTCTGGATTATCTCTTTCATTGGTGTTATGTCCAGTGTCCCTTTTTGACCTTTAAAAAGCTGAACCCTGGACTTCCATCAGGAAAATGAATGTTGATATGTTGTCCCAGGATCTCATTGGTCTGTCTCTCCCACCTTCCAGCAGACAGCCACGTGTGTTCTTCTTCAGAGAGGAAATGCTACTCAGAACAACAGGCTGGCATCAAGGATCCCTGGATCCTCTTTGTGGCTTTTCTTCTCACTTGTTCTCTACTTCTTCTATGTGTGCCTCAGTTTACCCATCCAGGTATAATAATATCTACCTCACAGGGGTGTTGTGAGGCTCTGTTACTGAGATCCTTGTCTGGAAGGTGGGTTAGAAATGCCCACCGTTCATAGACTAGCTCATCAGCATTCCCTGTACAAACTCTTTCTTGAGACATCAGTGTTGGCGAAAGTCAACGTTATTATGAGCTTTATTCATTGCTTTCATCCGATGCCAAAATTTGGGGCATTTACATAGACTCCCCACAGGCAAGGCTGGATGTGACATGTGGAGGAGATCAGATATGGGAAGTTCTGCTCTTATTCCTGAGATAGCTGAAATTACCGACACAACCGTGGATTTTTTGCCCTACTGTCCTAAGCCTCCAACAACCACCTAATCAATCTCCTTGCCACCATGACCACTCAGTCTTTGGATTGCAAAATCTTACTGGAGAATCATGCAAGTACATATTTTGACTGTGTATGAGATGCCAGTGCTTTCTGTGACACAGTCCAGGCTGTCCTACAGCACCACAGGAACATCCAGGGAAATGTCTGCTGGTTGCTATTTGAAAGGATGTGCAGTGAAAAGTATTTTTTAAATCATTTCTCTGCTTTGCTAGGAGTTTAGCATCTTGATGCACAGAGACAGACTCTCCTTGACCATACACACTTCAGTCAATGGATTTGGGCTCTAGCAGACAGTATTTATGACATGAATCCCAGCAACTGGCACTGGAGGAAAGGAAAACATTGTCACATTCCTAGCCTACCCCATAGCCAGTAAAGGATGCTATTTTTCCCCAAGCTTCATCTTAACCAGAATGAATGGTTAACAGAATAAAACCCATTCTGTCCAAGTGCAGGAATTTCTGCTACTTCCTTCAAGAAAGCCAGTAATCTAAGGACCTCCACTGAGATGGGCTTTTGCAAGCTGATAGAAAATTGGATTAGGACACAAAATGGTAAAATAAAAAATAAAAAAATAAAAAAAAGTGCAAATTAACCTCCCGGAGGTGGAAAAGGAACCCACAAAAGACCCTTCTTGTGCACCACATGAATTTCGTTAACAGCAGGATGAATTATCTCTTCTCACCCACAGTGGTATATGGAAATTCTTGGAGCAGCTTCAACGGCTTCTTTCACACCAGAAAGCAGCACTCAGAGAACTTCTGCTTCATTTGCCTTTAAAACTGAGTCACAAACTCAAAAATACAGAAGGGGAGAGCTTTAGCTAAGGTGAATCAAGTTTTTTGCACAGGGGAGTTGGATAGGAAAGAACTGTTCCATCCCTTAAGAATTTTTGTGAATTTGTTTTTCCAACCGACATGGAAACCTCAAGGCTAACAGCAAACATGAAACAAAAATATGCAAAACAATGCATATGCCAACAAAAACAGTTTTGGTATCTTGGAGGGAGGTTGTTTTGATCTTTTCCTGTTTGTATTCTCCTTTTTTTTATATATATAAACTACCCTGCATTTTGAAATGGAAAGCTGTTCTGAAATGAAGAAAAAGAATGAAAATGTCAAAGAAGACATCCAAGAGCCACAAATCACATCCTTCATTTCCCCATGACTGTGGTATTTCTCAACAGGAAGCAGCTTGAAGCTGGCATTTTCCAAGAAGTTTTCGCTGTGACGCACTGGGGGAGGAGCGAAAACAATTTCTCCAAACAATATCCCTCACATCCCTTGACCCTCTAGCCCACAGGGCACAACCTTACAGGGCTCTCTTTGGAATGGAATTACCTTTGATATGGGAGCCCTGCGCCTGCAGCAAGGTCCAGAGCACTGCAAACAGCTTGTGCCGTGAGATCCTCCCTCGCAGGATGGGAACAACCAGGTATCCAAGAGGAGTTGGTCCCCATCAGCCTGCAGAGCACCAAGAACAGCACAGGCAGCACCGCCTCAAGTCCTGCCTGCCCTTCAACTGAGCCAGGATGGGGCTGTATTTCCTTTTTGAGGTGATAAAATCTTCTACTGCCTTAAAAACAACCAAACAAAGAACATCCCCTCTTCGGTTTATGGAGTTTAGCTTGCTGGCAGCAGTACAACCCACAGGACCTGTACCAGGTGTGGAGAAGTTTTATCTAGAGGTTGGCAGGAAGATTCTCTTCACTATTTTTAGTGTAACCATGTTTCTGTTCCCCTTTTGGGTGAAACTTGAAAAGTTCCTGGAATACTGAAATTTGGAAAAAGTCACCATTATCCAACAGGGAAGTCCATGCTCTCACATCCTGCCCCAAGCAGTACCCTGTCCATTGCCCCAGAACGATAAGCACATGGTAGAGGTTAGAGGGACCACAACAGCCCATGGCTACGGTGACAAAGAAATAAGCACACTGTTGAGACTAAAGCACACAAACAAGCTTGTTCCATGATCCTGATAAAAAACACTGCCTAGGAATGAATTCCCCACTGCCTCTTCTCAAAGGTCCCAAACCCACATTCTCACTCCCCTCTCCTCCCTTCCTGCTCTGCAATTTCTTGTCTAGACATCACCTCCCTCTCCCAGGCCAGGCTTACACCAGTATATTCTGCTTAGCGCGGCTCTTGCCTTCACCGTGAATGAGAAAAGAGTCTCTACAGAAGGTCCCCCTGTGCCAAGCGGTGATTTTCCCAGGAGCACAAATACGCCTGGGAGCTGCAGGAGAGCCTGAAACAACCTGTGTCAGCAAACGGGCTGATCTTCAAGCCTACGTTAGATGCGTGCTGGCAGACCTTTGCAGGAGAAGCTGACCAGCTGGCTTATCCTGGCCAAAGCTGTTTAGTTAGACCTGGCCGAAATGCCTAGAGCTTTGCATCAGATCTGGGCTTGTGCACTTGCCTCTTCCCTGTCCCATTTGTACGCTTTGATTTCTGAGCTGTTTTTTGCACTGTCAGGAATTTTTTAAACCGTGTTAATTGTAGTCAGCTGCATAATGTTTGTTAGGCCTCTCCACCAAGCTCTTTAAATGAACGTCAGTGGCTGTCTTCCCTTGGACAATAATGAATGTATATATCGTAAGTGCAGACTATACAGAAAAGTGGCTAAGTCAAGGATCAGAGGGTTTTGTAAAGCCTGTTTATTTTTTTAAATAAGTTCGAGCATTTATATTTTACCACCATTTACGTGGTTTTGGGGAACCCAGATTGTGTCAAGATCTCATGCCAAAACAAGCCAAAAGTTGTTTGATTTCAACCTTTTCTTCCATGAACCATATTTTAAATGATACTTTGTCATTTTAAATGTTTTATTGAAACATGTACTGATGAAAAAACAAACAAAATGTCATCTTGACAAAAGATTTATACATGAATCAGAAAGTATTTATTTCAATTTTGTACCTTTCCATTTTAATACATTATAATGTATTGACTCAACTGAGATAATATAAACAGTTCATTTTAATAACATGTTTGCAGTGTGCTGTGTCTTTTTATTCTTTCCTTTCTACTCCACACTGGACACAGAGCCTACAAAATCAAAAGCATCTGCAACATTTCTGATCCTGGCAGTCCTGAGTTTCTTTTAAATGAGAGCAAGACTGTGCCTTTAGCAGGATGCTCCAGGAAAACCACATGGGCACTGGGTCAAACCACAGGATGAGGTAGCCTGAAAGAGCAGGAGACCTGGGGATAAGGATAGTCCAGGGTTAGAGTAAACTACCATGCAGCTGGAAATCTAATTGTCTGCTGCTGGTTCTAGGTGACACGACTTCCCTGTTGAGTCCCCAGATAGGGGATGGCACAACCACACCATGTCTCCTGTGTGCCCTGCTGCGAGGGAAGCAGTTTGCATCCTCTGGCAGTGGTGTGGTCCCTGCACTGAGACTCCCAGGTGAGCCTACTCACAGAGGGACCAAGTGCCTGATACCCATCCTGTCCCTCCTCATCCCCACTCGCTCAATCCGTGAGTAAGGATTGACTGTCTCCTCCACCAAACCCCCAAATTCAACTCCTATTCCTGATTTTCTTCATTTACCTCCTTTGTCACCTCCTGCTCCTCCCCACCCCTGCCCAGGATGGTGCATAAACCCACCACAGACATGGAGAGACATGTCTCTGTTGCTGCCAATGAGCTGTGCTTTGGCTTCTCTGCTCCAGTTTTATGGCTTCAGTTTGTCCCAACCCCCTGCCGAACCCAAACATGTGTTTAGCCCAGTTAATGATAACTGACCCTTTGATCCATCACTTCATAGAGAAAGCCCAAGTATGAAGCAGGCTGTGCAAGCTGTCCTCCTTCAGACACAGGTCAAGAATGCAATGGTCACTCTTGCCTATGGGCACCGAGGATATGCCAGTTGTGAGGAGAGAAACTTGCTCTTGAGGCCTCTGTGTTGGTGCTGAAGGTTGGTATTGTGTGGAGAGCAAATCTGCTTGTGGCCATGAGGTAAATCCTGACTCCAGCCTTGGCTCTAAGGCACCGTCTGGCCGGGTCCATGCTACCAAACACCTTCAGCCTCCAGAGTAGGGTGATCACATCCAAACCACCTATTGGGAATGGTGTATTCTAACTTCTGAGCCAAGTCCAAGGATTATTTGGGACATTTCCAGCTGACCTGGTCCAAAACTGTACTCAGGAGAGTGCTCATAAACCTGTCTAGGAGTTGTTTCATTTACTGCTATAGATACAACCAGTGAGGATCATCATGCCAATTTGCTGGCCTGAACAGCAGACTAACAATGAGGGAGGGTGGACACTCATTGCAGAGGCCCAGTGGGGTGCTGATCTCCAGTGATAGCTTCTGGGTATTATCAGGAAAAGCAGATAATATTCTCCTTGACTGAAAGAAACAACTGTTCTCTTCACACTGGAGAGGGTTTTTGTAGCAGTGGGAATGTGAACTTGCAATTTCTCCACCCCATATTTCAAAGCAGAATGAATGCTCAGTACAGACAGACTCCAGGAAGGTTCCTCATCAAACTTGCTCAGGCCATTAAAAACAAAAATGCTTTGTGGTACCAGTTCTGCTGTCAAACACCTGACCCCTGAGAGGTGATGGGGAAAGTAGACTTCTCGTACAGTGATGCCCCAAAATCTTGGTGATTTTCTCCAGAAGGTATCAGCTTCATCTTAAGAAACTCCCTGTAATACACAGACAATAACACATTCTGCTGCATCTGCCATAGTTTGCAGCAGAGAGGACTCCAGAGCTAGCCCTAGCCCTACACAGCTGTGAAGGTCCAGCATTTCATTGCGTATCAAAGAATACATAGAAGGAAAAGAGGTGTCTCATACACAACAGTAGCTCAAACCAAACATCCTCATGCTTCCCAGAGCTCTGGACAGGATCTGAATTTTAGGACACTGCCAAACTTTGATTGGAAGGCAGGTCTGGGAGATACTGAATGGAAAAGGAAGGAGAAGGGGATGGGAGGCTGTGCAACCTCAATGTTCCACCGAAGGGACATCAGAGAAGAGAGCACATGGGTTATTGAGAGGCATCTGGAAGAAAACCAGGTGAACGTGGGCACTCACTGCAGATAGATTCCTTTATTTTGACTCAACTTATCCTCTTTGAGCTAAGCAATCCATACATCTCTGTGAACCAGTCAAGGACAGGCACTTTCTACATCGCATCCACTCCTCCCCAAAGAATGGGGCAACTGCCATCTGGAAAGATGGCATGCATTGAGGGAAGCCCTGCAGTCATAGAATTATAGAATAGTGTGGGTTGGAAGGGACATTTAAAGGTCATCTAATCCAACCCCCTGCAGTGAGCAGGGACATCTTCAACTAGATCAGATGGCTCAGTTGGAGACCACCCTCATCGTGACTCTAAGACAGAAGAATGAGTCTTATAGATTGTTCTCCCAGAGGGGCTTTGCTAGGTGGGCTGGAGTCCTTTGGAGTCAGAGGAAATAGGTCATGGCCAGAAAAGCCATGTTCCAGAAGAAGCTGTTTTCTTCTGAGGAGAGGCATACAGGGAGACCATTTCTGCTGGGGTGGATGTAACTCAGTGCAGCATACACTGGCTGTTGTGGGGCATCTTCCTCTGCTTCCCAGCAGGAGGGAGATGGGATTTTCAGCACCAGAGAACTTGTGTTGGGGATGGCATCCGTGACAAACTTTCACACCATTGCCCTATGTTTGTGTGAAGACTTTTGCCTTTCTGACCACTGTACCCTGTACCTCATTCACTGTGGTCTCACCTGTTCTTTCAGGGGCAGAAAGACACTTCTAGCAGAAGGGACTTCTTACCCCAGGACTAGAAGGATGTGTGCAGCCTGTGTGCTGCAGCATGAGGCTGTGGTGTGTGTCAGGAGCTACCAAACTGCTCTCTTAGGCTTGGGTAATCAGCCCAAGATGCAAAGAGGATCTCTTCTTACCCCTCCACGCTCTCAGCTCCCCAGATGCATCAGGAGCAATGAGATCCCAGCAATTCTCCACATACAATGACAAGTCTGGCTCACAAGCATCAGGCAAACACTTTAGCAATGTGGGCTTTGAGGCTGGGATGCGGAAAAGGGAAAGAGGAGGAGTCAGATATAGGGATGAGGCTGCAGAGATCCTGGGACAGTGGGAGAAGCTGTGAAGGGACCTAGGGGAAGGAAAAAACTGCCACGACACCTTTGAGGGTGGGAAGGGAGACAGAAATAAATGCCAAGGGAAGAATGCCAAGGGGTTTTAATCCACATCAGGGCCAGAGCAGAGCAGCAGTCCTGGAAAGACCATCCTCCACCTAGTGGGGTGGGGAAAAAACATGTGAAGAAATTGCTTTACACAGCAATTACATCTTTCCTCCTAATACTCATCCCAGGACATCCTTCTGACAAAATAGGCTCCCTTTTCCCTTTCAGCAATCTGCCAAGTTCCTTTTAAACACTTTCCTTAATACTTTTCCCTGGCTTGCTGCTAACAAACAACTTCTGGAGAGGACAACTTCAGCTCAGTCTACAACCTGACTGCTTTTTGTGCTGTTCTTCATCTGCCTGCAGAGCGGACTCCTGTCATGTTACAGCACAAGGTAGGTAGCAGTTGCCTCCACCTAGACCAAGTTTTCAATGTGAAGTTTCTGGAGACTTGCCCAGTCTTTGGTTCTGTAAGAAGGTTTGGAAGTAGCTTCTTTCACAGGAGCTAAGGCACATACACCCATGCCCCCATGGAGAGGGTCAACATGGCCATACCCAAATTGCATGTTGGCACTGACCCATGACCTGTGCTAACTCCTCACTAGCACCTGGGGATGGTTTGGCTCAGTGGTGGTTGCTCTGGGTTGAAACCATGTCTAGAAAGCAAGGCTAGATGGGCTGGGTTGAAACCATGCAAATAAGGGTAGAGTTACAGGGACCAGACACCAGCATCTTCATCTTCACAGAGAAGGGTACCAGGCCATGAAATCATTGTTTAATTGAAGATCACTGTGTTTATACAATAGCTGGAACAAGAGTGGCTTAGAAATCCTCCTGTGGTAAGATAAACAGTCTAGAAAACAAACCTGTAAGGAAAAAGTGAACAAATGGACTTCAGGCTGAAAAGGAGCATGAGGTGAGACACCAAGAGAAACTTTCTCCTGGCAGGGTAAGTTGACACCAGAGAGGTTATCTGGATGGGAGCTGAGCATTCACAAGTGCAGATGAAGAAGGGGTTAGAGATGCTTCAGTTGGACTGGCTTAGGTAGCACTGATGCTGTCCTGACCTCCAGCAGTGCCCACTTTCTAAGTACCACTGGGAAGGTAGACACTATTCCAGGGTTTATTAGAGGTACACCTCATTAGATTAAACTAATTTTTCCAACTCCTTGCCTACAACTTAACAAAACATCTGATCACATGTGCATGTGCATTCTACCTGTTAGTAAATCTCTCTTTCTCCGTAGAGCAAGCTGGGACCCGAGTGCTGAGTTAAAGCAGAGACTTTCTTTTCAAGCAGAGCACTTCCCCAAGTGCTTCAGAGAACGTTAAGCAAACAATGATATTTACATGCACTATTAGCGCTGCCGTTTCCGCTAGATGTGGATTTGAATGCATCCGTGGGATAAGTGTGCCATGATACATTCCCTGGCTCATTGACTCTATGATGAGTGAACAAATGAAAGCTCCAGCACAGCTCCTGTTTTACAAGGAACATGTGGAAATTAAAAAGTTTGCAACGTTCAAAACAGAATTGTCCTCATCAACATGGTGTACTGAGTGTTTCATGGCTGCTCAGGAAGCCACAAGAACATGAGATTACTCAGTCATTTGTTTTATTTGTCCTGTTGTAGCTCAGAGATGCTGTTATATCCCAGCTTGTCACCCCACTGAGGAACACAGCAGGGGCAAAGTATCTGTGGGTGGAGTGAGCAGAGTTGTGGACCTGAGCAGCCAAATATGCTGTGAAAACCAACTGGTTTGTTGTCTTTGGGCTCCACAAAAAGCACCATTAACCTGCATTCAGTAACATTTGAAAAGAAGAATGACCATGTTAAATCGAATTGAAGGTCTACTTAGCCCAGCACATGGCCTGAGACACTGGCCAAAAAGCTGATGTGCAGGAAAAAGTGTAAGACGTATGGCAAGTCTGGAGTGATCTTTCTGGTTTGCACATCTCTGTCTGCTGTAATCATGTCATTAAGGACTTCCTGAGCTGGAAGTCGCAGCTGTTTAATGGCACTCTTCAGCAACATGTCCGACCCCTTTTCAACCTCTGTATCCTTCCACAGCATCCTGCTGCAATGAGTACCACAATGGAGCATAGAATCATTTCATAGACTCCATTCATCATTTAGGTTGGAAAAGACCTTTAAGATTATCTGGTCCTGTGTCAGCACTGCAAACAGAAAAGCCAGGAGGTTGACAGAGGTCTTGATTCAGGCAATTCCAGTGATACCCCAATGTAGGATGGATGAGGCTGGGTCTAACCTCCCCATGCAGGGAAGCACTTGGTTTATTCAGACTGACTTTGCCAAGTGTCCCTGGGCAGCTGAGCCTGAAGGTGCATTCCTACACTTTTAGGAGAAGAACTCCCTCTGCAGAAAAAGGCACTGCCACTCTGCTTTTGGTTGATGGGCATAACTCACACTTCTCCTCTTCCCTCTGACCTGCCTAACCCAGCCTGCAAACCTTGGGGACAATCCTTGTGACGTTGACAAATGGTGGTGGGGAGTTGCCTGTCTCTCTTGGTGCTCCAGAGGCAGCTCATGAGCACCTGCTGTGGTGCTCAGCTTGCCCGTGATATAGCCCACCAGTAGCAGATGCAAGGCCTGTAGCAAGATCAGATCTCAGTGCGTCACCACTCATGTCGGACACTGGTCCAAAACAAGATGACTGCATCCACATTGCTCTTGGGAATAATTCCTGGCCTTTGCTGACTCCTGAACTGTGCTTGGGAAGATCAGCACTGGTTGGTCTGGGTCAAAACCAGGCCAAGGTCCATGCTGACAATTGACCAGTGGGGACAAAAGCATCCCAGAACCTGAGCCCAGGTTAGTGTAGTAGCATTAATGCAGTTAGTAAGACTAAATGATGTAGCAGGACATATCCTACACACATCCTCTGCCTTGCCCAGTCTAGAGAGTCACCTTCTTGTAGACAATCCTGTGGTACAGGATTATGGAATATATTAGGGATATGTTATTAAGCCATACTCGTTGAATTCGGTTTAAAACTAGAGTTGTTCCTGGTAACGTGGGCACTGCTCTAACCTAACCTTCATGGATGTCTGTTCAGCTGGACTCATGGTTGTTGCTTTAACACGTGCCTCCTATTGAAGACGCACCTGGATTTCACAGAATCATCTGGGTTGGAAAAGACCTTGAAGCTCCTCCAGTCCAACCATGAACCTCACACTGACCGTTCCCAACTCCACCACATCCCTCAGCGCTGGGTCAACCCGACTCTTCAACCCCTCCAGGGATGGGGACTCCCCCCCTGCCCTGGGCAGCCCATTCCAACACCCAACAACCCCTTCTGGAAAGAAATGCTTCCTAATGGCCAGTGTAAACCTTCCCTGGCACAACTTGAGGTCATTCCCTCTTAATGTCTTCATGTACCGAGACAGGCTCTGAGCACTTCAGAGGCTGTTATTCTCACTTCCCACCCTGTTTTCCCTGAATTTTCCATTCCTTGATGCTTGTCTTATCATGGGCTTCATGGGGGAATCCCATTCTTCCAATCTGTGGAAAAGGGAAGGATAGGAAGATGAACTGGCAGTGAATCACAGCGGTGTCCACCAGACCAAGGCAGCTCCTGGCATTTCCCAATCAATGTCAGCGCTGAGATCACAGGACAAAGTTGCAAGTGTAGATGAGAGAAAGGAAAACCAATGTGTAATTAAAGAGCTAATGAGCCCATGTTGGCTATTTTTAGTGCTCTTTTATTTTCCAGCGGTTGCTCAAACAGCCCCGAAATGACAGTACTGGGTCAGCCTTGAAAGCGCATCTACACTTTGAAAAGTGAGCAATGTCCTTGTGGGTTTCCCTCTTTATTTCTGTTCAAAAGCCCTAAATCTAATTTGCTGTGTTTACAAAGCTGAACCCTGCTGAGACTGTGAGCAATGTTGGTTCTGAAATCATCAGAAGTAACCTCAATCCTGCCATGAGAAGTTCCCAGACAACCAGGGCTAATGAATAAAACGGGCTATAAATTGTATGCATTAAAACAGTTTAAAAACTGTTGCAGATCTATTTGCTTTTTTTCACTGCTGATCTCTGTTTGCTGCTGCTGGATTTTAACTAGTCCTCAGCATATAATTTCTTATGAATGATATATCAAACATGCTCTACTGGGACTGGCATTTTCTCCTCCTCCTGGAAAGCAATGAACTTTCCTTGCAACCATTTGCAGATCCAAAAGTATTTGATATCTGGGGCAGGAATGCTTTTTTATTTCAGCCGTTTCATCATGAATATTTTTTGTGGGTCCTGTTGAACTGAGCCATTGGCATTGCTTATGTGCTGCTCACCTACTCCTTTTCTTGCTTCCTGACCAGAAGAGCAATTCCCGTATCTACAAAAGTATAATTTGCTTCTTATCTCCTGTGTGTGGTAAATAACACTTGAACCTGGCTGGCAACAAATGTCTTGTGTAAATGAAATTTGCTGCCTAGCTGCTTCTCAGAAAATGAATACAATGATGGTGGAAGGGAATTAATTTTGAAATCTGAATGAGCATCTTCAGGAAATCTTTTTTTTTACTTTCCTATCTCAGTTTGAACAAAGCAAGTGAGTGTTTCACAGGATTAAATGGGACACTTTAATTTGCAGAAGAGTAAACTGCACTTTACAGAAGAGTAAATAGCACAGGATTGGTTTTGTGGTTAAGACATTGCATTGGACCTGAGGAAATATGCATTCTGAGAAGCTTCCTAAATTGATTCATAAAGTGATAGATAGGGAGATTGGATGAACTGGAGAAGCCTTTGGGAAGCCACCTAGCTCCTTTCCCCATCCTGTGGTCAAGTCAAACAGTCCATCTGCGATAAGTTTGACCATCAAAAAAGACATCCCACCACCCCTTAGCCAGTCCCAGGTGTTCTGGTACCCTGCATATTCTCCAACATGCTAAATTATGTTGATTTCTGCTTTTCCAGGTGGCAGTGGATAAGGAAGCCAATTGCCTGCCCTCATCTCTAGCAGCCTGCACTGGAGTTCCTGTATGCTTTTTATTTCTGACCCAAACGAGTCTGGTTCCTCCAAGCTCCTCCTCAGACTGTCTACTCACCTGGGTGTGTCCCTGCCTCTCCTCTCTGCTCCATATCTGGTTCATCCCTAATTCCTTAAGCACAGTGGCCAGATGATATGGGCATGGTGTCACAGCTATGGCTTTTCCATCTCTGGGATAGGGAGCAATTATCCTCTTTCATCACAGATAATGTGGTCCAGAAAGAAACTGGTCCTTTTGAACCAGTATTTTACTACAGGTTCTCAGTTCATTAGTTATTTTTTAGCTCTACTCCTTCCTCCTTTTTTATTTCCCCCCAGTATTGGTGCCTTCTGGTCATTCCCAGTTTGCCTACATGTGGTACTTCCCAGGTTTAAGTCTTATCCTACTGCTTGCTATCTCATCTTTTTCAGGCTATTCCCTCACTCCAAAGTGATGGGTTGAGTTTTGATCCTGCCTTCCACACTGCTTGCAGCCCTTCTGTGCATGGTACATCAACAGATGGTCTGTCCCGCACCAGGTTGTTCAGAGAGTACCAACTAGACACAGTGTGCACCCATGCTATGGGGAAGCTGTCTGGAATGTAAGTCTGCATGTGGGATGGTGATGAAAGTCTTTTCAAAGACTATTTTTTGCCCTAGGGATGCTCAACCTGGGGCTCTTTGAGTTGCAGATAGTCTGTGGAAAGGCCAGGAGCAAATCCCGTATGGGAGCTTTGTTGCATGATCGGCAGCAAGCTGGGGCTGCTGTGGAGGCTGCTGGGTTGTCTGAGTCCTTGGGTGTTGGAAGATGTCAGCTGCTAGGATCTGGAACCTCCACGTCACCCTGGGACATCGACACATGTCTGTGGCTTCATCCTGAACCCGTTCCACCACGGGGCATGGAATCATGAGGAGCTCCAGTCCTCTGCCATCTCCCAGGCTTCCAGATGTTCCCCACACCCTCAGTGCTGAGGTGTGGAGCATGAGTCTGTGGCTCGTGGCTAGATGAAAAACCTTCTTGCCTTAGTCACCAAAGCCAGCTTCCTGGTCAGAGACAAAAATTAGGTTGGTTTGTTGAGAATTGTTCCCGGTGAGTCATGTAGCTGGCTTTTCATCACTCTGTTGTCCTCCAGTGGCCAAATATTGAACCAATTATCTAAGAACTTCCGCAGTGTTTTCCCAGGGCCTGGAATCAAGGTAACTCATCTATGATTCCCTGACTCCACCACTGTCCTCTTTCTCCTACGATAATGATTAGTGATTCAAAGACTGTTTCATGACATTTCTCCAAATTTCCAGGCTGAGCTTTACCCAAGTTACAAACCTCCAGGTAGACACGTCAGCCCTCTCTTCCTACCCTCCAACCTGCACTGTTAAATTGCACTGAATATTTGCTCAGGATTTGGGGGAAGAATAAAACAAGAAACATGCAAATGCTTCAGTCTCCTGACAACGCTTCTTATGGGCTTGTTACCATCTCATCTACATTAAGAACTGGCCCAGACTGGCCCATTTTCCTCTTACCGCTCCTGCAGTGTATTTATAAAGCCTCTGTCTGCTGACAGTTGCACTCTTTGCCCTCTGATTTTATCTGTAGATGATGGTTTCTGAGAGTGTATCTGTGCAAAGATTCTTGGTCAGTTTATAATCTTGTAGTTCTGCTCCATGTCTCGGTTTCCAGCCCCCTCCTCAGTCTCATCTCCTCTCAGGTCAGCCTGGTCCTTAATGGTTTCTGATGCTGCCCACCCCCTACCTCTTTTAAATCAGCCTGCCCAAGGCTGTTCCCAAGCCCTGAGCTGCATCCATGTTCTTGGGATCCTCATCTTCACCCCACCCATGGATTACACCCTGGCTTGCCCTTGAAGCCTGCTGGCTCCAACTCTTTGGCTTCCTGACCTTCTTTGGACTGGTCCATTTGGGATGCTCTGGTGCCTGGCCTCACCCTGCCATAACTGCAGCTCAGAGCAATGCTTCCAACCCGTGTTCAGCACAGCCAGCCAGGAAATCTGATCACCAACATACCAGTCGTAACAAAAAAACTACCCACTCTGTGCCCATTGACGTGAGTCTATTCTCTCAGTAGCATCCAACTCTTTCACACTCCTTTATATTTTAAAATATCTCCACAAAAATGCAAGCTGTTGGCGCCCTGACTTTCACATCATGTCCGTGCCTCAGTTCTCCTCTCAACAAACCATTGCTGCTCTTTCATCTGCTCCCTACCTCCTTTCTCTGTTTGGATAACAAACTGTTTACAACAGGACTTCAGTCTCACATCCCATAAAGCCCAGGCTGATGAAATAACAGCAACAATAGCAATAATAATAAAAATGCACTCTGCTCATGGAACAGAAGGAAAATTATCTGGATTTCTGTCTGTTGCCTCTTTTGCCCACGCTCCCTCCAGCGTTCCCTGCCAGGCACTGCACACTGCTGCTGAGCTCTTTGCTGGCAGCATTTCTAGGAACATCAACCCCTTGCCTTGAGCCTGTTTCTGTTCCTCGCCTGCCCCAGTAGCTGTTCTTTGAACCCCTCATCTCCTGGCTGCGGGCACTCGTTCTGACATCTTTTGCTCCATGGGTCAGACGTTGTTAATCTCTTGCTGCCTGCCTGGCACTTGATGGGCGGCTTCTCTGCTTGACTAATACAGCTTTATACCACAGCTCACCTCTAATCCGCATGTTCTCTCAAATCATTGTCCTAAATCAAACCTGTCTTTTCGTTTTAAGGTCTCCAGGCAGTCCTTGTCCCTAGTGCTTCCATCACACCTCTCCCAGGACTCGCTCAATAAGCATTTCTAGTCGCCTCAGGCCATTTATCACACAACAGAGGCTGATTTGCCTCACAAATGACCTGTTGCACAGTCAGGACTCGCATCCTATTTCTTTACTTTTTTTTCTCGTTTTTTTCTGAACATCTCTTTTCTTTTCCTGGCCTCCTCTCCTCTCCCTCGTCACATCTCCCTTGTTGATGGGGCATTTGAATGGGGAATAAAAAGAGAAAAATGGGTGTTTTGACTGATGCTGTTTCTTCTCCATTTAAACTCAGGGTGATGCATTCAGATCTAGACATCTCTTGCAGGCATCTAGTGTTAGGGGAGCTGAACCCCAACTGCTCATGCCTGTCTTCCCATCAACTCCAAGGGTTATAACATCTTCACGGATCCCACCCGTGTCCTCAAGTAGCAAGAGACTGGTGTAGAGCTCTCGGTGGCATTAGCCCATCACTGGTACTCATGGCTGCCCTTCTGCAGAGCATAGGAGATGCTTGTTAGCCAGCAAATGTAACTCCCTCCTCCCTTCCACAGGTCTCCTGGGTGGAATGGGGCTGGAAAGGTGGGTGTCGGGCTCAGACATGCTTGCAACCCTCCTCCATTTACCTGCTGTTTCAATTTCTCTGTATTGTTGGCTCTGTTCATCCCAGCTGGATGACCCAGGCCCAGACACTCCCTAAGACCCAGACACTTCAACCTGCGAGTGGCTTCAAAGGAATTCCCCAAAGCCTGTGGGAACTCTGGAGCTGACGCTGACAGCACAGCACAGCACAGGCTGCAGCCACCATGTGATCGATAACGATGTGCCAGGAGGAAAATACCCTGCTCAAATCTCTGAGCCCTAAATGATCTTTGCAGTGCTGGCTGTCGGGAAACACCTCTTTTCAAGTAAGACCCTTGGGAGGAATCTCTGGAGAACTCTGAATGTAATGCCCACCAGGCATCTTTATCGCTTTATTTTTCAGAGAAGAGCTACATTTCAACCACTCCAAGCACACTTAGAAATAGGATTTCAGGCTATATTCTTAGAGGGCAATAATCACTCATATCAACTGTTCTTTCTCTTGGAAGAAAATATATATACAAACATATATATATATGTATACATATATTTTTCTTTCCTGTGACACCAGCTTTTACTCAGGTATGTAACTGTGAAATATAATAATTGGCCCAGATGGAACCTTCCCCTTTTGTGCGTATTACCTAATTTCACTGCCCCTGTGCATACTCACATAATTAAATGTTGTTAGGATTAGCACTTTAAACTACTAATTTGCAAGAACTGTGTCTATGTCTGTGTAAAATAATTTGGACCTTGACCTCAGGCCTACTGTTAAGCAAATAAATCTGTAATAATTAAAGCAGGTATGATCTCATTTGTGTTTTGAGCTGTGATTCTTTGCAAGCAGGGGAGTAAGACAGCTTTGGAGGTAAAAGCACTCTGATGCAGTTGAATATTAGGTTTCAAAAACAAACAAGAAACAAATCTCAACCTCAAGGCATTCTTTAACAGAAATTACTTCCAATCTTCCACCTTCAGTGATGTCTTTATAGCACAGGGAAGCTGCTTCAAACGTGTGTAATGCTGCTACCTATTGGAGCGATCAAATGTTACACTCAGTTCTCAGCTAGAAGACTTATACCTCCCCAGAATCAAAAATGGAAGCAGAATTTGGCTGGTGTGAAATGGCTCACGCAAGTGACCATTCAAACACTTAATGCAGGGTTGACACTACAATTTAGTTGATGTAATAGAGACCTCAGAAGGATAATTAACAGAAATGGCTATTACTGCCAGAAGGAGTACTCTGTTCAGGAAACACGGGTAGAAGGATGGTGGAGGGGAGGACACATCACCTTATATTTCAGATCCAGATGACAGCAAAGAGTGGCCACTGCTCAGAATCCCTGGGGAGGAAGATCCTGGTAGGTGACCTGTGAGCACTAGAAAGTAGGCAAGGTGTCATGATTGAGAACTACCAGAATCACAGAACTG
This sequence comes from Strix uralensis, assembly GCF_047716275.1. Lineage (NCBI taxonomy): Eukaryota > Metazoa > Chordata > Aves > Strigiformes > Strigidae > Strix > Strix uralensis. Next base: position 3,486,271 of record NC_133974.1, on the reverse strand, counting down.
GTGGTGACATGAGAGTTCATCTGGCCTGTCCTCCCTTAGGAAGAGAACAGGGCTGACGGGATTCAGCTAGAGGTATCCAGGGAATCATCTGAGTATCCAAAGTCCTTCTGCATTAGCAGAAGGATGGACACCAGGAATTCAGGTTCCAGGCCTGCTTTATACACAGTTAAGGGAGGTGATGAGGTGGACTCTGTCCTAGACTGTGCAAGCAGGTCTCTGCTGTGTATGAATTTTGTTAGGACAGGAAAAAAGAAAACAGAAAGAAGGCTCTTCTAGGGTTGATTCTGATCTCCGGGGATTTCCTCCTGGAGGAAAACATTCAGTGAAGGTTTGAAAGCTGCCACATACCTGGTTATTTCCAGGTGCAAATGATGGTTCCTCTTCCTAAGGCAGGAGAGTAGAGGAGCCAAAAAAAAAAAAGTCAGATTTCAGGTAGTGCTCAGTAAGCTCAGAGAATTACCAGGCAGTCTCTTAGAAGTCTGGTTTATGAATTAAAGGCAGTCACTCCTTAACCTAACACTAATAAGCACATCAGTGCATAACACCAAGCTGCAAACCAGGACACAAGAAGATGTAAGGCCACCTTATGCAGAGCACATACAGACATATAGCACAAGCATAAATGACAGAATGAACAAAGTCAAGGCACTGAATGAGATACAACCTGCAGTTGCAAAGCTTTATATAGAGCAACAGGCAAAAAGACCAAAGGCTGATCCCGTACACAGCAGAGGGAGCAGGGAGTGATTCATCCATTCAGTCTTCACTGAAAGGACTAGGTGCAATCAAATGGCTAACACAATTAATGAGAGAGGCAAAGGTAAAAGCTCTCCCTCCCAGGTAGTGAAGGACTGGAAAGTATTTATTTGTTTTCATGTCAGTCAAGCCTGATGAACGTGACCTGAAAGTACACAGAGAACTGGCAAAAAAAGTCTGGTGAGAACACAGACTGTGAGAATTTCTGACAGCGGGATGTGGGCTTAGAAAACTACGAAAGGACCAGCTTGATACCCTTCTTTAAAGGAGGAAGTGGGGCAGTCAGAGCAGCCAGTTTAATAGGAACTGAATATAAACTATTAAAAAAAATCAAGCAGCATCAGAAGAAGCGTGGCCAGCAGGTCAAGGGAGGTGATCCTCCCCATCTACTCTGTGCTCGTGAGACCCTCCTGCAGTGCTGGGTCCAGCTCTGGAGACACCAACATCAGAAGGACACGGACCTGCTCGAGCGGGGCCAGAGGAGGCCACAAAGATGCTCAGGGGGCTGGAGCACCTCCCCTGTGAAGACAGGCTGAGAGAGTTGGGGGTGTTCAGCTGGAGAAGAGAAGGCTCCGAGGAGACCTTAGAACAGCCTCCCAGGACTGAAAGGGGCTACAGGAAAGGGAGGAGGGACTCTTGATCAGGGGGGTAGGGATAGGACAAGGGGTAACAGCTTTAAACTGAAACAGGGCAGATTTAGATGAGATCTAAGGAAGAAATTCTTCCCTGTGAGGGCGGTGAGGCCCTGGCACAGGTTGCCCAGAGAAGCTGTGGCTGCCCCCTCCCTGGAAGGGTTCAAGGACAGGTTGGATGGGGCTTTGGGCAACCTGGGCTAGTGGAAGGTGTCCCTGCCTGTGGCAGGGTGGGTGGAACTATATGGTCTTTAAAGGTCCCTTCCAACTCAGACCATTCTATGATTCATCCTATGACTCCAAGCTGGGAAAGAGACAGCAGAGACCCCGAAGGTCTGCAGTTCAGAACAATACAACAAAATGGAAAGGCAGAAGTATTGATTCAGTAAGGTCAAAAGACAGGATTAACACACTCCACAAACACAGAATACAGAACTCCTACATAGCACTTCCCTGAAAGGGATATGGAGGTTAAAGAACAAAATATTATGCTCTGATGCAAAACGTAGCCACAGAGGAGAGAGGAAGCAGCCTACAACTCCAGTTAAGTCCTCTTGAAGAACCCAGCACCATCATGTGTGTCATGTTTTGGGTGCTATACTTCAAATAAAAATAGAAACAACTGAAGAGTGGCTAAAAAAACAGAAAACATGAATGTCCAAGGGCTTAAAAACATGATCTGTAAGAAAAGACTACTAAATAGTGTTAGTTTGATTCAGCAAGTAAACATCAAGGAGGGGTTGCGTCTTTTTTCCATATCTAAGATGGGTAAGACAAGAAGCACTGAGCTGATACTATAGGAAGATCTGGGTTCATCACAGAATCTTTAAAAACCTTGACAAGGAGAATAAAGCAATTTGCCTGAGCAGGCTTCAAATTGCTGCTGTTAGACATCTTCAACCAGTTACATACTGAGGGGGGGTGTGTGTGCTGGAATTAGATGATCTTTAAGGTCCCTTCCAACCCAAACCATTCTATGATCTTCATCATCATTCTATGATGATGATGAAGCGCTGCTCTGGGACACACAATCACAGAATTGTCGAGGTTGGAAAGGATCTTGAAGATCATCCAGTCCAACCATCAACCCAACATTAACAGTTCCCAACTCCACCAGATCCCTCAGTGCTAAGTCAACCCGACTCTTAAACCCCTCCAGGGATGGGGACTCCACCACTGCCACGGGCAGCCCATTCCAACACCCAACAACCCTTCCCGGAAAGAAATGCTTCCTAATATCTAGTCTGAACCTTCCCTGGTGCAGCTTGAGGCCATTCCCTCTTGTCCTGGTGCTTGTTCCTTGGTTCAAGAGACTCATCCCCCCTCTCTGCACCCTCCTTTCACGGAGTTGTAGAGGGCCATGAGGTCTCTCCTCAGCCTCCTCTTCTTCAGACTAAACCCCCCCAGTTCCCTCAGCCGCTCCCCATCAAACCTGTGCTCCAGACCCTGCACCAGCTCCGTTGCCCTTCTCTGGACACACTTGAGTGATTCAATGGCCTTTTTGGAGTGAGGGGCCCAAAACTGAACCCACTCATCGAGGGGCAGCCTCACCAGTGCCGAGTCCAGGGGCAAGATCCCTTCCCTGTCCCTGCTGGCCACGCTATTGCTGACACAAGTCAGGATGCCATGGGCCTTCTTGGCCACCTGGGCACACTGCTGGCTCCTGTTCATCGTGTCATGATGACACGATCATGACAAGTTCAGCTTTATTAGAAGAGGGCAGGCAGAGGATGGTGCACAAGGCATGGGAGGTCCCCCACCGCCCACCGCTCCTGGGTAAATTCAGAGACACTCATCCCCACGAGGATTCAGACTGCCCTTGCCCCTTTATTTTTAACCACACACCTCAAGGCCACAACGAGCACTGCTCACCCCATTCCTCCCCTCAAGAGTTCCCTCACAGCGGGCACGGCCTGTGGAGACCGCGAAACGCCCGGAACTCCGCCTGCAGGGATGTAGAAACACCCTAAGGCGCGCCGCCACCCGCTCGCAGCGGCTTTAGTAGAGGCTTTAGCGGCTTTAACAACTCCGCGGCAGCCCAAAACCTCCCGAAAAAAAAAAAAAAAAAAAAAAACAACAAAAAAAAAAAACACCAACCAAAAAAACCCCAACCCAAAACAAACAAAAAAAACTCCACCAAAGAAACACCCACCAAAAAAACCCAAAAACCCAAAGCCGACAACCGCGCGCCCTCTCTATGGAGGCAGAAGCCACTGTTCCCCTCTCGCTACGCGTGCTCTTCGGCTGTGCCTGAATAATATCCACCGGGAAAAGCGCAAAAACAGCGCATATACAACCCAACACGTCTTTTGATATTTTCAGTAGAATTTTAGCAGGTTTTAACCCTCTATTTCCGCTAGAGTGGCTGCTATGCTCACTTGTTTCAAGACTTTCTAATCAGGCATTTCTCTGGCCGCCTTTTTCTGAGCCCGTAGTCACAGAAAGTCCCCTCCGGGGTGGGCGCGCGGCGGCGCTGCCTCGCCGCGCGCCGCGGAAGGAGGAAGGCCCCCAAGATGGCGATGCTGGCGGAGCGTGAGTGCTGTCTCCCCCGGGGAGGAACCGCGCCGGGGGGTTCCTGGGAGCGGAGGGGTCGGGGGAAGAGCCGTAATCCTGGGGGACGGCCTGGGCGCTACTCCAGGCCCTCCCCACCGCCCTCGCTGAGGGGGTGGGGGTCGCGCTCTCCCTCCCGGGGGTGGTGGACTGAACGCTGGCGGGTCTCCGCAGGACCCGTGGGGGCTGGGTACGGGTTTGCGGGGCTCTCTCTCTTCCCAGCTTGCCGGGGGGACGCGTGCAGCAGCGGTGGGGATGTCTCTTAGATGTCTTAGGGCAGGCGTTTCCTTTCAGCGCCTCGGTGCCATCTCTGTGGCCATGGGTTAGAGGGCGGATACCCTGAAGCCTCGGGGCCGGGGCTGTGCTGGAGTGCCGGCTCTGTGGGGCAGCTGGGCAGGACTCAGCGGAGCCGTGTGTCTGTAGGCATTGGGCATTCGATCGGGCTCAGGGTTAGCTTTTGAGGTTAGCTCGCCCTCTTGTGTGTACAGGGAACTTCGGAAATCGCCTAAATTCTGGGTTGAGAAAAGTGAGAGTGGGGTGTTGGGGATTTTAGGCAAGTCGTTGAGAAATGGCAAGTAAATCCACTGAACTCACAGGGAGAACTCAGGGTAAGGCCATGTGATTGCCTTATGCCTTCTATGTAAGGGTGTTGCTAAGTGAATAATTTTTGAAGGTTTTATTACATGCAGCCTGATAATTTTGTTTAACCTTTTCCGTCTGGAATAAAACAGACCTTCACTCTTACTTCTGTGGTGATTGGGCTCCCCATGTCTAAAAGAATTGATTAAGACACTGGATGAATATCCAGACTGATAACTCTTTCTTGGGTAAAGCTCTTTGATTCAGGAAACGGAACTCTCTCAGGGTTGGCCAAAGTGGGAACTAAACATTTTTGCTGCCTTCTCTTCCAAGTTAAAGATGCGTTCCTGTAAAGTATTTTTTTCTACTAAATTTAAAACTTTATATGAATGGAAAGTTAAACTTCTCAACTGTAGATTTTTATGTAACATGACTGACATACTTCTGTCTGTCTACTGTAAATATCCTTAGGTGGTTTTGGTAAGCTTACAGGTGTCAGGACACCCTTAACATGAGAGGACGGGGTCTAATGAATTTGTTTGCTTGACTGCAGGAAAGATGGACTTAAGTAGAACGACTGATTAGAAAATGTGGTTTCCAGTAGAAAATAGAGGTGTGAATTGAGGAAAACAAAATTGAATTTACGTGTGTAATTTTCTAATTATTTTTAGATGTAAACTTTGGTACTATTTTTTTCAGAATTTATTCATTATTTTAATTGGACAGTGCACATCTCAATAATCATAGAATAGTTTAGGTTGGAAGGGACCTTTAAAGGCCATCTAGTCCAACCCCCCTGCCATGAGCAGGGACATCTTCACCTAGATCAGGGTGCTCAGAGCGCCGTCCATCCTGGCCTTTAATGTTTCCAAGGGTGGGGGGCAGCTGCCACCTCTCTGGGCAACCTGTGCCAGTGTGTTCCTATAGCATCTGTATGTAGTGGATTCTAAAATCAAATGCCTTAGAAACTGAATCTAGATGCTGAGAGCCACGTTTGCAGAGTTTTATACCCTTATTCATCACATTCAGCTGCAGTTATAATTGTGAAGTCGTTACATGCGTTTTTGTTTGCAGTTCTGGATCAAGTTCTGATGCTCTTATTAATATTCATCCTAAAAATAGTTGGGGGCAGAGGTTAATTGGTTTTACTACAGCTGTGGAAGCACATGCATTTCAGGGACTTAAAGTAACTTCTCAGCGGAGACAAGAAGCAGTGAGTGTGAACAGAAACACAAGAAATTCAGTCTTTTTCTTTTTTTTTACTGTGAGGGTGACCAAACACTGGAACAAATTTCTCAGGGAGGCTGTGGAGTATCAGTCTGTGGAGATGTTCAGAACCAGACTGGACATGGTCCTGGACAACTGGCTTAAGCAGGGGATTAAAGTAGATGATCTCAGGAGGTCCTTCCAACTTTTGTGATGCTGTGAACTAAACTGAGAAGGGACAAACTCGATCATTCTATGATTATGTAGTTTGAATTTTAAAAATGTATCAGTTGCAGAAATGGCCGAAGAGTTAGCTTTTATTTTAAACTTATTTTTAACTCTCTGTAACTTTTAATAAACTTTCATTGACTCTCTATCTTATTGGTGCTTATCAGGAAAAAAAAGTGCATGTTAATAATGGGCTTCCTAACTTCAATTAAAAATAAAATCTCTTCTGTGGACAGTATGTTTTTTTTCTGTTCGTTGGAAATTTAACCTGTTTAGTGTTTTCAGTGTTATCGCCATATGTGGGCACACAGCAGGGGTTTGGATGGGAACTGATCAGGAACTTTTAGAAATGATAGTTAAACACGTGCTCCAGGCACAGAATTAATCTTGGTAAAAGGGTTTGATCTTTTTCAAATTATAGGGTACCTGAGTGAAATATTCACAGAAATGACGCTTTTCTCCACTGGATGGTGCTGCTTGCCCAGAGTTGCATTGCATCATTTTATGAGCAGCCCAGAAGATTGGCGTTAACTTCTGAGCTGAATTTTTTAGCTGGAAGATAGTATGTTGTTTCCTTTCTCGCTCTTAAGACATCAGTGAACAAACATTTCTGATAAATTGTTGACTAAACAGTCTTTTTTATTGTTTGTTTGGAGAGGGGAGATGATTTTATAGTTGCTGTATGTGGCATGGCTTTCTTAAATACTTCTTTAAAGTTGTAAGCCAGTTTCTTTATTTTCCTGTGTCTAGCTTACCATGTCTGAAAATAAGAGTGTGTTAACCTGGCAGAAATGTGAGGATTAATCCCATAGTGGTAGTTAAGAGGTTTGAAATACTTGGATTGCAAGTGCTGGGAAAGGGCACTCTCTTAAAATTTCAAGCTTGAGAAATCTCTGTATTAGGTGTCCTCGTGTTTTGTTACCAGCGTCCTCCTGGGAGTAAAACATCTTAGGGCTTTTCTACAGAGAGATATTCGGGAAAATTAATAGAAATTAGCGTTTAAAGTGGATTAGTTGAACGACATCAAACAACTCGCTTTGGAAGTTAATTTAAATTCACACATTCAGTAGACATGGATTACCTCTACTGTGTAGACAAATCCTTAGATACATACAGTGGCTTTACAACTGTAAGAATTGCATTGAATTGAATTTCTTAGGATTTGCAAATTCACCACCTGGGGTACTAGTTACAGAGAGCATAACAGAATATGGGCATGCTTAAAATGTTGTTATAGTTAGATCTTTAAAAAGGCATTGAACGGTTAGTTTTTGGTGACTGAGTGAGGGAAAGTTGATATTAATCGAGATATTTTAAACAAAGGGGCAAATTAAGAAATATGATTGGAAAAGGAGGGCTGCTGCTCAGCAGAGCAGCATAACCTCTATTAGATTGCTTCTTTTTATTGTCTTTCTTCTGATGTTGTTTCTTTCAGTCAGCCAAAGTGTTCCCTATTTTTATAGGACTTAACTTTTGCTGCCAGCTTGATAGTTTTTTAATTCATTCCCCCCACAAACCACTGGAAACCTGGGTCCTTAGAGATGATTTGCATCTTGGGTGAAGGAAGATGACAAAGCATGTTAATTGTCCCAGATTCCTAGCTCAATGTTTCAAACACTGCAATAAATGAGTTGAAGTGAACTACGTCACTAAGGGAGCCAGAGATTTTGTTCTCAGTGGGGCAGCAGGGAACTTTAATTCGCTTGGAAATTTAAAGTCACAGTCCATGTTGGTACTTTACCACCTTGTGTTGGCAGCACAGGCAGGGCTTGTAGTAGATACTTCTCTGAAGGCTGCCTGTTGGAAATAAGTTGTTTTCCTGTAGAGAGGTGAACAAGGAGAAGGCTGTGTCAGTTCCTTTCACAGCGCTCGGTCATTTAATGTACTGCAAAATCTTTTTTATGGACTGTTTGGGGTTTTATGAAATTCTTCATCAGACTATGATTTTCTGTGGGGCTGCCATGCAGCACCTATTTTGAGCTTCAAAGCTTTGGAAGTATGCTAAAAAAAGCCACCATCATGCATTCTGACAGTGTTAGTTCTTCTTTAAGAACGAAACAAAACTGGGCAAAAAATGAATCAAACATCCCTGTAGTATTTTGTCCCTCTGGCCCAAATCCTAAGTATTGCATTTTAGGGAAAGAGGACTTCCTGATTATGTTGAAAGCACCTCAGTGGACTTGGCTTCTCACTGGCTTTGTATGGCCTTGAGTTAATCGGTCAGTTTTGATCCACCATTTCCCATCGTGTTTAATGAAGTTTGTAATCTTCCTGTCTCCCATTCTTGGTTTGTCTTGTTTATTTAGGTTGTCTTCCTGCATATGTTTAGGTGCACACTTGAAGTGACTGGTTAGCTGTGCTAGCTTTTCTTCCTTGATTTCAATAAAGTTATTCCTGATGATAGAGGCAAGCGCACGCATGTGGGCCTGGGGGACTGTAGTTTCTTTAGTACTCTGAATAGGACAAAGGAGCCTTCATTCTCATTTGGATTTCTTAACACCTGCAGTAATTTCCGGTGACTTTTCAGTTTCCAAAAAAACCATTTTGTGGGAAATCCAAAAGCTGAAATCCCACTGGTTTGTGTTCTGTAATTCAATTTCTCTGGTCACTTATGTTTGATTTTTGACTTGGCTTTTGTTATAAAGGCAAATATTAAAACTTCTATGTTCTAGTTAAAAGGAAGACTGCCCAGTGGATATTGTCCAGAACTGGGAAAGCCAGCACAGAAGTCTCATCCCCTATAGATCTCATTCTGAAGCCAGATGTAAAACAAAGTTGGAACAAATATGGAATTTAGGCCTGTACACCTAAGTGGTAATCCTTAAAGCCTTCCGTGAATTGCAGCCCATCCTTAGGGATGACAACTTCCATAGCAATTTTACTTCAGCATTCTTCACATTAATAATTAAAATTTTCATTGGTCTTTTTTTTGCAATATAAAGTTTAGTAAAATTAAACTCCCAGAACGTGTTTGGTCTGGCGCAGGTTCTATTTTTTTTGCAATGAAGAGCTTTTCTTGAATTGACAAATTCTTTTAAACTGAAAGAAGGCAGATTTAGATTAGATGTAAGGAGGAAATTCTTCACTGTGAGGGTGATGAGGCACCACAACAGGTTGCCCAGAGAAGCTGTGGCTGCCCCCTCCCTGGAAGGGTTCAAGGCCGGGTTGGACGGGGCTTTGGGCAACCTGGGCTAGTGGAAGGTGTCCCTGCCTGGGGCAGGGGGGTGGGACTAGATGATCTTTAAGGTCCCTTCCCACCCAAACCGTTCTGTGATTCTATTGTATGATTCTATGATAAAATACTGAGAAAGCTGTGGAAATGTAAATAGAGCCTGTTTGAATTTTTCCTTCCAACTCTAGCCCGTAGAAGGCAGAAGTGGTCTGTGGATCCACGAAATAGCGCTTGGAGTAAAGATGAATCTAAATTTGGCCAGAAGATGCTGGAAAAGATGGGCTGGTCCAAAGGAAAGGTATGATCTAAAGGAACGTTGTCTAGCTGAAAGGTAGAAGACTGCCAGGGAACTCTTGATCTCAGTGTTCAAAACAGCCATGTTCTTTCTATTTGATTTATTCTCTTAAGTGCACGGAGAATTTGAGCAGTGTTAGATTTCTGCAGTTTGTTACAAAAGTATTTTCTTGCTTGTGCCTGTCCTGCTTTCCAGTTTTTTCTGCCCTCTCTTTGACAAGGTAACATCCCCAAGTAAGAGCAGGAATTGGCACCTTAATTCAGGTGATGGTTAAAAGCTTCAAGTTGCTTTTATAACCTCAGTTCTCTCCCTGGGTTTTTGGTGCTGTTTAAAGCAACTCCAGGAACTGCTTTATTTAATCTTTCACCTGTTTTTAGAGTTTGCTTCTGATCTGTTTCCTGAATGGCCAAAACACAGAGTTATGTGAGCTGTATTCCTTCCCAGCTCCAGCCCGTGGAGTGAGGTGACTGGTTTCTGACGCTAAGAATAATCTCTAGGTCAGTGCAGACAGCTGCAGATTTCTCAGCTGCCCCTTAAAAGCAGTTTAACTTCCACAAAGGTGCCTCAGCAAAGCTGAGATTTGGGCCTGCACGTCAGAGTGTTTAATGAAACAAATGCCCACAAAACCCCCATGATATTTATTTAATTCTTCTCCTACATTTCCTCTCCCAGACTTTTTTAAAAAAGGAATAAAATTAGGATCATTCTCATTCTGTGAATGCATTAAAACTTGGAAAAATAGCCCTACTCTTGGATTTCTCAGTGTAGCCTGCTGTTGCCTTGGTTGTCTTACAGTTAGCACATAAATCTGGCTTCTAACTGCCTCTTTTTTCCAGAACAAGCAGTGGTACCTGATTCAAAGGCTGCTGAACTCAAGGAACTGGTTTCACTAGAGTTTAGACCAGACTGTTAAGAGTATGGTGCTTGAGTACTGTCTTTTTATGTAAATTGTATGCATAAGAGTTTTATGTGTATAAGATTAAAATAGATGTGTAAATCAGTGGATTTTTTAGGCAGCCAGCTTCTCTGACCATAGATAACACCTTTGCTGTTATGAACACTGTGTCAGGGTGTGAAGGGAAGGCCTTGTGTTGTTTTCTGTCTGTCACAGCCCCCCTCATCTTCTCCACAACAATAAGTTTCCTACGTGAGCTACTGGATCTTCCTTTACAACAGTTATAGCTGTACGAGAAGGATTTATCTCTCCATTCCACTACAAACTCAGACAAATGGAACCTTAGCTTGATCAAATTAATGGGCAAAAGCCCATCTGTGCAGTGAAATTAAGCTGCTTACACTAGTCCTGTCATTAGTTGTATTGGAATTGGGTCACGGCAGGATGTGTAGCCAAGTATCCTGCTTGGTTCCATACTTTTTGGTTAGCAGAAGTTTCAAGATAAATTTTCCAACCTGCAGACCAAATAAACTACTGGATTCGTAACAGCAACAGCCTTTTTCAAATATGCCTCATTGCTTCAAATTAGATAGGCCCGAGATCTATCCACAGGGCTTCTCTCCACTGCTCCACCACATACATGTTTATTATAGCTGTACACTTTGCTGATGATTTGTTACTGGTGACAGATGAGGGGAAAAGCAGGTAAATACCAGGAATACATTTTTAAACCAAATGCTTTGTCTTTTTTTTTTTTTTTACCCTCTGATTGTACAATTAAGAAAGATAATACTGGGCCTAAAGATCACTTCCCAGATTCAACGATTGTTTGATAGGATAGACAAACCAGGCATTTGTTTGCTCCAATATTTCATCAGCTTATTAGTGTGAATGAGGTGGAAGAAGTTCTTAAATGTCCTACTAGCACATCTGAACCTTCCCCTCACGCTTCCCCCCCATATAACTTGGTTCTGTATTGCACATTCTACACGGCATCTGTCTTACAGTCATTACACAGCTGCCTTCCCAATGACGGAGGTATTTTTGGTGAGAGGCATGTTTTTTTTCTGTAGCGTCTTGTTTTAAAATTGTAAACACTTTGGACTTGCCTAGGAATGTCAGGTGGCTTCCTGATTAATCACCCAACTACTTAAGGTTGTTGCTATTTTAGTGTTTATAATACTTTGCTGGAGGCTTAAGTAGTAAATTAAAAAAACTTAATATCTCGTGTGTGCTAATGCCTGTGAATGAATTCAGTTACAGGCAAGCAAATAAATAGTAGGTTGTGATTTCTTGCTGTATTTCATTGCAAACTATCTGACAGTACAGAAGGTCTGATTGCTTAGTCACTGCTGTAAAATTCTTACTTTTTTACCCTTAAATCCTCCTTAGGGTCTTGGGGCTCAGGAACAAGGAAATACAGAACATATCAAGGTTCAGGTGAAAAACAACACGCTGGGGTTAGGAGCAACCATCAATTATGAGGTGAGCACTAGTCTCAGGTAAGGAAATGGCTCCCATTTCAGCTAAAGCACAATCTTTGTAATGGGATGTTAGCGAAATCCATTATCACATCTGGTGACAGCGTGTATCTGTGCTACCATCTCCGCAGAAACTCTTGACCTGGAGTTTAGTTCTGCTTTGTTGGGTGTTTTAGGAGTAAATACCTGCTTGGAAAGGTTACAGTGCATTCTGGGAGCAGGCTGTTCACAGATTTTTTTTTTGCTTCCAAGCAAATCACTGAAATACTTGCTTTCTCCCTGTGTCTTCTGTCTTGCTTGGCTTCATGCCTTCTGTCCCTCTTCCTGATACAGTCACCTTTCTGACTGGAGTTCAGGTACACAAGGTACACAGGCAGAGCAGAACATGGTCCTAAAGGTCCTTGTCTTATAATCAACATCTTAAGTAACTCTGCTGAAAAAAATCACACTAGCATTTCCTGTCTGCTTCTGAAAATGTCTTGCGCAGATGGAGGACACACAGAGCCAACAGCAACTCAGTATTGTTTAACCCTTATTTCTGCACTTTGGTGTGACTATGGTGAACTGTTGTTAGTGTTGGCACCTGTGGAGCTTCTGAGGGCCCCTCCCACCAACAAGGATTGAGTACATACAGTTAAGTTACTACTTAGAGTGCAGAATCTTAATATCTGTTTTAACAAAACTTCTGTTAGTTCTGAAGACTTTCGCCTTGTGGGTGATATTTACAGGACAACTGGATTGCTCATCAGGATGACTTCAACCAGCTTCTGGCTGAACTGAATAATTGCCATGGACAGGGTGAAACAGGTAGGTTCATGCTTTGCTCAATCAGATGCTGGAAGCTTAGCAGAGTTTCCATTTTCTGTCTTAAAAGGCTAGCTGAGGCCCAGTCCTTTGGGCTGCTAAGTCTTCTTGCTGAGGTTGACAACTCCCTCTTCTACCCCCAAATTTCTGGGAGCAGAAGGACATGTTGCCCTCTGTGACCATGCTCAAGTTGGTCTGCCTGGATATGTAGGTCTCAGTGGATCAGTTTTGCTCTCAGTAAAGGCTTTTTGCTGGGGAAAGCAAACATAAAATTTTGAACTTGTTTATTTTATCCAGGACCACAACATGAGTGATCTTTTGCTGGGATGTACTACAGCAACACTTGTTTCTTTATAAAGCAACCAGAGCCAGTATGAAGGCTCATAACACAGTCACTCACCATTGCAATACGTTTACCTTCATTTTACTAACAGTCACACCTGGCTTCCATGCTCCAGTGGTGGCTTAAATACCTACTTTTCCTGTCCTCGGAGAGCTGCTTCTTAGCTTTTGACTCAGAGTTATGCATCTCTGTTTTGAGTGTGGTATAATGTGATTTTTGTAGCCCTGATGTAGAGCACACAAGTGGGGAAACTACACAACTTTCCCAAAAGAACTATTTATAAAGTCCCTTAATTTTGAAAAGCTTTGCACAGTTTGACCTTGGTTTGTAAAAATGAAGTTATGCAAAACTGGTGGGTGTAAGCTTACAGAAAGAATTGTATGCACCAAATGGTTTAACATCTCTTCTTCAGTTAGACTCAAGTTTAAACTCTGATCATATATCTAAACAACTCTCTGTGGAGTGTTGTTAAACCAAGGGCTTCTGTTTGGACACAGCAGCCTGTCCACGTGCTGCTAGTGGCAGAATTGCCAGCTTAGTGAATTTAGCAACTGTCCATTCATTCATTCTTAACGTTTGAGCACAGAAGGTTTTCTAGGAGAGGAAAGGTAGAAGGAAAAGGAGAAAAATCAGTTAGCAAGAAAGATCAAACTTGGTTTCTAATCCTAGAGAACTAGGATTAAAATTCTGAACCTGATGCTTTAAAACGACTTTTTTAAAATTGCTGTGTAAGATATCCCTGTGCATTGGAGCCCTAATCATGGTCTGAGGCCACACAGTGCTAGGTGCTGTAGTTGAAATCCTCAAGAGGTAGAATAGCATAGTGTAGGGAAATTCCAAAAGTTCCTTTCTACCTTTATAACTAAATCCTACCCAAGTTCCAACTTGAGCCATGGGAAGATCAGTTAGGTGTAACTGGTGGGAAACCTGCAAACTGATGAGCAGAGAGCTGAAGTGACTTGCCCAAGGACACAGTGAGTCAGCACAGAGGCAGGTTTGTTGAGCAAGGCTGTCTTGTTCCCAAATCTGTGCAGTATTCCCTGGGTCATCTGCACTGATGCAAAGTGGTCCCTGAAAACCATATTTCTCCCTGTTTTACTCGGTTATTTTCCGTTGGTCTTTTTAGGAGCTGGGACAAGAGTTTTCAGTCACTGAGGACAGATTTGGGTGCACGTTGAAAATTCCCGGTCAGAATCACGTTTGGTGATTTGCAGACTGCAAACATTGCTCTGAAACTTGTTTTTTTGGCAATTGTTTAAGCTGGCAAAACTCATCCAGATAACTCTGCCTGCAGCTGTGCTACAGGATCAGATGTTACATTATTGGCCATCATCCAGTTCAAATTGCATTAAAAGTCAGCTGAAAAACTTCATTGTTCTTAAATAACTGGTGTAGTTGCCAGACTTGGATTGCAATTAGAAATTGGGAAGGAAGGGCCCCGTGGTGGTTAGTATGCCAACATTCAAATACCCTCGATGTACATAGTTTTAGCTTTCTTTTCTTTTTTCCTAGCTGAGCACCTAGTGACGAGCTTTGATTTCTGGCTTTTTTGCTGGGATACTAAGTGATGATGACTCTGTCCCTTTCCCATTCATAAAATGGGGCAACAACATTCTGGCCATGTCTGTAACGTGCTTTGAAATGTTCATCTGTATCAGATTTGCTGTAGTAATGACACGTGGCTTTACTGCTATGACTGCATTGCTTTAGAAAGCACATTAATATTCCTGCAGTGCTTGCTCAGTTTGTCAGAGGATTTACCAGTCACTGGGAGACGAAGGGATGTACCTACCTGTGCACTGCAAGTGCCAGCACGTTTCAGTAGTGAAATTCCTCCTTGAAGGCACAAGGCGGTGCTGCTGCCCCTTTCACTGCAAGAATAAAGTGGTGGAGGAAGCTCTGTGGAAGTCCTTTCCTGTGTAACTTTGCCTACGGTACAAGTGGGTGGGAGAGCAGACTCAAAGTGCCTCTCTCTGGTCAGGATATTTGAGTTGTGATGCTTACTTTCCCCATAGACCCTTTTTATTGAGGATTTTCAAGTTGACTGCAAACTCTGTCTAAAACTGGGTTTGCTAGTCCTTCCTCTTCACATTAGGGCTTAGTGTATAAATGAAAGAGTAGATCTCAGACTGCTTTCTGGTAGTCAGCTCTCCCACTGCAGGCTGCAGATCTCATTTTTATGTCAATGACTCTATCATCAGGTGTCACCACCTATCAAGCAGTGAAGTGCTGTAATTCCAATGTCAGAAAAGCTTGGTCTGCAGAGCTTTCAGGGGTGGGATCATATGAAAAAGGTGACTCAGCTTGGCCCTCGGGGTATGGGTTGATATCCCTACCCATCCCAGTCACTGCTGGAAGACAAAAAACCATCTCACCGGAGCAGCCTTTTCTAGTGTTAGAGAATCCTATGGTGCCTATTTATTTTCAGGATAGGACTAATAAAGTAGTTATTAACCAGACAGCAGGTTACCTCCTTCTGAGAATTTCTTTTAAAATAGCAGGCTCTGTGGATGCAAAGAGTACATCTGTACCAGTAAAATAACCTGCCACAGTGCAGGATCTTGATAGCTCTACTGTTCAATAGTTAGACTAATCCTTCACATGGTTTTGACCTGCACAAGCTAACATCCTCCCAAACAACTCCTGAGTGAATTTGGGACTTAGCCAACCCCAGAGACCATTCCCAGTGGACAGTTTAGATGCATCCCATCTTCTGGAAAATTAAATAATATGGATGTGGCAATTTGTTCTAGCTGGCCTCAGGGACAGAAAAGCTTTGCCACCGTCTAATTTCTTTACACAGATGTATCGGACCATGTCCAGGTAGAAACACTTCATGTAGTGTTAGAAGTGGAAGGCCTTTCTGTTTGGTTATTTTTTTTTTTCCCCTTTTTCTTTCTACCCAGTCAGGTTCAGTATTTAATTTTGTACTATTTCTTACATCTTTCTCAGGCTCTGGCACTGGAGATAATTTGTAACAAACAATGCAATAAACCCTGACCTAATTTTCTTTTCTTACTGTAGAAATGGTGTTAAATTAGACTTTGCCTTTGACCTGAAGTACCTGTATCTGCCTTCTCAAATTACGTTAGACTGGAAATGGGAAGGGAAGGGGATGTGGCAAAAAAAACCCCAAGCAGTAACATGTCTCGGACAAAACTTATGGTGCTTCCTTCTGTAATATATTATGATATGTTGTTGAGACTCGGTTTTGAGAGAGAAAGTTAAATACACTGATGTTTGAATTTGGTGGTTAGAGCGCCTCTAATAGGGTTGCAACCTGTTTGGTTTGTTTTTTCTAGAGTCCTCAGTGAATAATCAGAAGACGACATTCAGTCTTGAAGAAAAATCCAAATCTTCCAAGAAACGTGTCCATTATATGAAGTTTGCAAAAGGTAAGAAGAGTTTTGTTGTTTCATAAGCTCTAGCCAAGATTAGAAGAAAACACATGTGTCAAGGTGATCTGTTGCCTTCTGGGGTCTAAATTTGGCAAGTAAATCTTGGTTTAGAAATACACCCTGCAGCAACTTTTAAAGCTATAATATGCTGTTCCTCTTTATTTTGGACAATATTGGATGGCTTTAGGCTGATATTGTTAAATAAAACCATTTCTATCTGAAGGAACCATCAGCTGGATAAAGGAACAATGAATATTCTGAGTGGTCTGTGCATGGGCAGAGGATGGGAGGGAGAGGCAAAGGTGAGAACAGTGTTACTTGGGCATCTGCACAGCACTATCCTCTGCAGTCTCCAATAACTCCTGTGAAGAGATGATGTGGGTAAGATCAGTGATCAGATTAGACATGAGTGCAGGAAGAGGAAAACCCTCTTACATCTATCAGTTACTTTGTTGGATAAATTAGGACAGTGGTTGGTGGCCAGAAAAACTATATCAAGAACTCATGGAGTTTAGTCATTTCTTTATTTCTTAGTCATGACATTATTTCAACCATCCCTGGGTTTGGCTCTGACAGTTGTTCAGTCCCTTGCTCTGTTCCTCTGTCAGCTGTGTTCCCCTTTCACACACCCATGCACACATGGTGTGTGCATACATACGTTTCAGCGTATGAAGAGGATCAGTTTCCACTAATGGCTAATTTATTAAACTTAAAGCTCTGTGTAGTGTTTTCTGATAGCAAATGCCTCTGGTAAAACAGAGGTAATTGACGTCTGAACGGAGGCCAAATTCTGATATTGGTGTTTGGGATTTTTGATTAAATACTTCAGCCTTGAAGTCAAACATGTTAACATGACCTGCCGCTTTACGACGTTAAACAATGAAATTGGGTCAGGGCTTGCAAATACAGAGGCTGTGGCCTGTTTGAGGTAGTAGCAAAGAGGATTTATTTTGATTTGGAGTTAACCTTTTACTAAATATAGAGAAAAAAGAAGTGTCTTTTAAGCATGTTAAATATGAAGCGAGGCTTTCATGTTAACAGTATCGCTTATTTGTTTGGTTGCAGTGTTTCTATAAGGTAGGCCCCTGTTTGATTGTACCTTCTGTGGTCTAAAACAGGGAAATTGTCCTTTTTCAGGGAAAGAGGAAAAGTTATTTGAGAAAGGCTAATGTTGTTGTGGCCCTTGTTCAAGTCCAATCCTGCTTCCTTTTAGACTAAACAAGACGAGCTCACACAAAAGCGGGAGAAGGGAGCAGCAACGATAGAAAATGCAGCTTCCGTTTCTGGTGCTGTTTTGTAGCCTCGCTGCTGGAGGAATGTAGGCACCACACAGGCTTAGCAGCCACACTTGGGTCTGGGAAACACGCACCATTAGGAGATTGAATCAGTGATTTCAGTTGCTTTTCTAGTAGCTGTTCCACTGTGAAGCTGCAAAAGATTTGGACTGTCAGCTAAGTTGGTTTTCTATTAGAGAATGCAAAAGGAGAGGGGATGTATTTGGAGGGGAAAGGCCTGGAAAGAAAGGATAGGGTGGGAGAAGGAGCAGCAGCATTCTAAGTGTCATGTTCCAAGCTTTGGCCAAGATAAAGTTGAAAACAGCCACCGGTCTCATCCAGCTTGCTTGGGTAAGGGCATCTAGAGGCTGCACAGTCAGTGAGACACCAGAAAGTTGGGTAACATTTTTCTGCTCTAGGTTGATGTGTCTGCTTACCCTCTGTGGGCAGTTAAGGATCCTGAGAAGAAGAAACAGGTGGAATAGTCTGATTTTTTTTCTTTTTTCTGTCTGTTACAAGTGCTTAGATTCATTTTGAGGTCAGTGATTTTGGAATCAGGAAATCAAGTGGAGTGAGACCCCAGGAGACTCCTATAAGTTGACCTATCTGGGCTAATTTTATTTCTTTAACTTTTGCTGACTTCTTTAAAAAAAAATTTCAGAGACAAGCTGGACAACTCAATGTAAAGGCTTCTACACTGTGGAATCAGCTAAACTTTTGCCGGTATCTCAGAATATCCATCACACCCTTTTGCTTCCCCCTCCCTGCTCTGTGTCTGATGCTCAGGCAGCCACACAACAGTCAGATGGGAATAATGGTCCTACTGGAACTCAGAGAAATCTTTGCTTCACCCTTGAAATTGTTTTAAGTTGGAATAATCCAGTGTGTTGCAGAGATGGAGGTTTTGCTTTTCAGAAGCAATTTCATGAATCAAAGAAAAGTCCCCACTGAGTAAAGATGGATTTTTTTTTTTTTTTCTTCACTGTATGGAGGAGCTATAAGTCCCTAACTCTGTCAGAGACAGGAAATTCTCATGAGAATCCAGAGATGTGCAGTTTGTCCTTGAACTTTTCTTGTGTGTAGGAGGATACAACTTTTCTTTCCCTTTAGCGTAGTGCAGGCTGCTTCCCTCATGTTGCTATACCAATTGCAGCATCAAGTCGGGGGAAACAAGCTGCTGTTATGTTTCCCTGTGGGCATACACCAGCCGGCTGTGGTTGTCTCCTCACCAGCCTTTCCCCCTACGCAGACACACATTTCCTATTGTACGTGGGAGTCGTGGTCAGCCTTAATTTAGCGTCTTTAACGTCCTCCTGATTTTTGTTCACCTCCAAAACCAATTTCTCTACCTCTGTGGGTCAGAGAAAAACATCAGTTTGTGTTATCAAAATGTACCTGTCATCACCAGATATGAAGGTTGTGGGATTTTTTTCCTCCCCTTGCCCCTTTCAGGTAAGGATCTCTCTTCGCGCAGTGAAGATGACCTGTCCTGCATATTTGGGAAGCGACAGAAGAATATGAAGACACAGGTAAACAGGAGGCTTCAGCTTTTTCTCGTTTCCTTGCGTATTTTCCCTTACAACAAAAACATTTAAATGTCTTTTTGCTAATGAGATTACCACATGCCCATCAAAAGCAAAGGGTCTTCTGCCTGTGAAATTACTGTTGTTTCTATATGAAGGCTGCAGGTGGATGGATGTGCTCTGAACCATCAGGAAATAAGTGAATTTCATACATATTTTTATGAATCATTGTGACGTAACTTCTTTGGAGTTAGGAATCTTCATTATTTTAATTTTACACTTGTTAAGCAATATACATTGCAAAGTAGATCAGTTTTGCTTGATGTGAAAATTGCATAAATATCCAAAATAAAATTTGACATTCAGTAGCAACTGGCCGATTTCAGCAAACTGCCCTTATTTTCACAAGAATTGGGAATGGCTGAGCAGCTGCAAAGTCTTGCTCATCTTTGAACAAAGGATTCAAAGATGGCTTGAACACTGATAAATATTTAATGAGACTTTGCCCCAACTTTGTGTAATGAGATCAAGGTTCGTACTAGCACTTATTTTAT
This sequence comes from Strix uralensis, assembly GCF_047716275.1. Lineage (NCBI taxonomy): Eukaryota > Metazoa > Chordata > Aves > Strigiformes > Strigidae > Strix > Strix uralensis. The sequence goes on along the minus strand of NC_133974.1, from coordinate 3,466,581 downwards.
TTATGTATTCATTAGCATTTTGCACTGCAGAGAATAGGCCTGCTATATCAGTATATAAAATAACAGACTTACACTGCGACATGACTAATGTATCCAGAAAAATTATTTGGAAAAATAATGTCTAGAAAAGCACAAATGAATATGTTGCAAGAATTGCCCTGTTGGTTCGGAGATCTCTGAAGTCTCTTGTCTAGAGGGAAGGATGGGGCCTGAATTTCAATGGAAATTTCTGAAATACCATGTGTGTGACACCTTCCTCATTGTGCAGTACTTTTGAAAATTGTTCTGTAACTTCACTGTAGGCCACTGTGAACTTTGGGAGGAGAGGGACAGGGAGAAGAATGTGCTAAGAGACACTGGGTAGTAGTGAAAGTAAGCTTGTAGCTGTGTAAATGCTAGGCAGAATGGCAAGGGAGCTTGTGAAGACAAATAGTGATCCACTGGGGATTCTTCGCTGGAAAAAACTCTTACTATAAAATAAAGAACACTTCAGTAGGGTGTCTTGAACAGTTTGAAGGATTTGGTCTTGCCGTTATCCCATATAGTGTTACAATTTCAGTGAATGTGCTGTAGCTTTTAAAGTTATTGGTAAGACAGAGAAAAATGTCGTCTGTTTTCTGAGTACTGTTCTCTAAACTGCAAAAAATACAGTTACAGTTAATTAAACGGCAAGGTTAGAAGAAATGTAAACAAATTAAGAACTGTCCTGTCTTGTCTGCCACTGTGAAAAACAGTATGAACCTTTGTTACAAGTCACATGGTTTGGCTTGAAAGGTAAGAGCTTGGGAGGAGGCCATCAGCCACAACAGAACCCATCTTAACTTATTACTGTCTTGAAATAGGCATTTGGGGACTTCAAGTCTGTGAAAGCTGTTAGAGGTCTCAAATGCTGTAGGTAAGCCTGCACCATCGGAGTCCCCTTGATTAACACTTCTGATCACCTAAATATGCCATGGATCTGCTGCTTAGCTCCCTTGCAAGACAAACTGGGATTTAATGCAAACCAACAGTGCTATGGTAAAGGGAGTAGAATTTGGCCACCCGTGAGTCGTCCCAAATAGTTGGTCTTGTTTTATCGGTGTGTCCTGCATCTTTTGAAACTAAAGATAAGTTTGGAAAGTGCTGTTGCTTCTTCTGGGATTTATTCATGCAGAGCACTTGTTCTGCTGTTGATACACACTGCAGATCACATGCATTTATGGCTGCTTGTGAAGGGTATATGTTTTTGCATGCTTTTGCTAATTCCTTGACCGATGCAGTGGTTGGCTGATGACTACTGTGCAGATTTCCTTTTTCCCCTCACTGAACACTAAGCTAATGGGTCAAGGTTCTGGCAAAAAGTCACAGACTGTTCCCTGTTAAGCACCCAGATTTCCACATGCAAATACAGGCAGGAGGTAATGTAATTTGGAGTTGCATTGTTGTCTTCTGGCTACCGTCTGCTGCTAAGCAGCCACAGGGAGAGAAAGCCAGAGGCAGCACAATTGCTTTTTTTTTCCTACCCCCCCTCTCCTTTTCTTCATGGATCAGAGATCTGTGGAGTTTGCACAGGCCCTCCAGCTCTAAGCAATTTAATTTCGTTGCACCCATGAACTCTCATGATCCCTTTCCATCATGTTCCACAGCCTGGTCCTTAAGGTGGCACAAATGGAACTGCCCTGTGAGGATTTGCAGTGCTCTTCTCTGTGCATGTTTGCATTCCGTTTTGAAATTCCTAGGCTCTGGGCATTTCCCTGATGTGGCAGAGAGTGCACCACAGGAGCAGGAAAGCGCTGTCGTTCTCCTGGAGGCGAGTTGTTCATATCTGTTCCTGTGTAGAGATAATGTAGGAAGAGTCCTGGTGTCCATCAGAGCCCTGGGGTATGCCTTCAAGCTCTGGTCGGCTGCTGTCCCTGTTCAGAGTAGATGAGGACAGCTTCTGTACTTACATAGGTGCCAGAACTGCTACTCCCAATTCATCTGATTGCAGGTTCCCAGCTGTAGTTGCACCTGAGGATGATACATGGAAGCACCTGTTATGTACTGATCGTGTAGCTTGAAGCCCTATCTTTAAGGTTCTTTCTGAGGTACTAGATTCCTCCTCTTGTTTTGGAGGTGCAGTTCAAGAAGCATTCAGTACAGATTTGATTTGGACTGAATGACCTATCCTCAGCTCAGATAGAGTTGTCATTCCACTCTTAATCTTTTGACAAAGATATTCGGCATAATTCTTTTTCCCATATTTCTAGTTGTTTCAGTCCAGGATCAGAACCATCTTAGATACAACTTCATGGAGAGGAGGTGCAGGAGCTGCTTTTCATAGAAACACAGAATTACCGAGATTGGAGGAGACCTGGAGGTCTCTGCATCAGTCACCCTGCTCAAAGCAGGATCAGCTACAGCAAGTTGCTCAGAACCTTGTCCAACTGAGTTTTGACTATCTCCCTGCCTTAAAGCCTCCAATTTAAGCCTGTGACAAAACTCAGTGGATGGATGAAAAAGATCACTTCAGGAGCAGAAGGTGGGAACATTTTGAAATAACAAAATGCTTACACTGTAAATGGACTCAGTTGGGTGATCATTTGCAGTTCTGTAGGCATCAGAGACACGGTGGAAGTTAAGGAAACATTTAAAGGATGTATGCCACTGATGGCATTATGGCCAGGTTTTTCATCTGAGTGAATTGTAGAGCTTCTCTTCTTGCTAAGAGCTGTTGTACTCATGGCCTTTGAGCTGTTCTGTTTCTACAAGGGGCCTAACAGTAGATCCTGGTAGTGATATTACACTGATGCTCATCAGCACTGTCGTACTAGATCTGGCTGGTTGGGTGGTGTTACACCAAACTGTGTTCTTAAAGATTAGGAAAAGGGGAGAGAGGAAAGCAAAACCCAGGAAACTCCATCTGTGTTTATGGTCAAATGGAAACTAGTGGAAGGGCTCAAGGCTAAGTGACATGATCTCTGGACCAGCAAGATAATCTTGGCTCTTCTGAAGTGCTTGTAAAAAATATGTCGCCTCTGAACTGCCACTGTGATAAGTCCTGGCTCAGCAAATCACAGAGACACTGTTTCAGTTAGTCGTGTTCAGTCTTTTGTAGTATGGCCATTAGCAATCATTTTATGATCTTGACCTGTGGAGTAGTCTTTGGCAGAAGATGCTTTGTGCTAGCTCAATCTGGGCTGTCTTGACTGTAGAGCTGATCTCAGACTCACTTTTTAACTGTGTCAGTAGCCTAGGACTGATCTGGCTAATGGATCTTTTCCCTTGTTTCAGACTGACACTACTGCAGTAAGTGGGGATGTTGAAATTTGGATTATCTACCTTATCAAAGGAAGAGGGAGTTGGCTACAGGATTGTAAAGATTGCAAAAGAGTGGAATTGCGAAGGATATGGAAGGAAATACTTTTTGCCTCTAAGGGTTGAAAGGAGTTTCTCTAGAAGTAGTAAGACCGAGATATTAGTTTAAGCTGTTGTTTTGATGAGTCTGGGATATGTTACTAATCATAGGCACTTGCAACCTTTAATTCTCCTGAATGTTAAACATTACGGTACTTTTTTTTAAATTATTTTTGATAAATCATGTGTCCAGCTAAAACCTCCGTAATAAACTACACAGGGACCTTTGTTTAGAAAGAAAAATATAAGTCAGAAAAACGGGGGGAAGAAAACAATGGCTGGGCTTCAGAGTGGACCTAAATTGAAAACGTCTGCAGTTTTTCCCAGGGAGAGTAAGTGATCGAAAATATTGAATTGTAATTATGATGCTCTCTGGAGACCTGCAGTGAGGACCTGTTTTGCAGGGTAAGATTTGCCAGACTTTTTTTGCCCCCACATTCCCTCTGATTTTCTCACTTGCTTAGGAACACTGGGAGCTGGGGAGACAGAAAAACAAATTCCATTAGTTCCTATCTGGTTGAACTTCCTGGAACCCCCACTATTTTTTTTGCTTCTCAGAATTTCCTTCCTCCATCCAGCTGTGTTTCCTGATGAAGCCTTATCACTGGAGAAAATGCTCCTGAGTGAGACTGAGGATTTGGGAATGAGTTACAGACAGTCCCAACTTGGTTGCTGAACAACATGATTCTGGCACTGATTTTGCTTTGGGGGCTGGGGGAGTAGTTGTGATTTGCTGGCACATTTGTAATAACTCTGAGATACGTAGAAAACTGAATGTTTTGCATCCATCTCACTTCCGTGTCTCAGGCCATTTGATGAGTAATCAGCTTCCTCCAAATTTCTGTAACTTGGATGTAAACCTGCGTAAGTTCCCTTAAACCAACTAATCCAAGTAGCCTGAAAGTCTCAAGTTTGTGGTGATTTCTTCCGTGTTAGTCATTAGAAATGTAACTATCCACCCTGTTGCTTTTTCACTTTTTTTTTTTCTTTTAAATCAGGAAATTGTCTTCTGACACATTTTGCAGAACTTCCTCAACTGACTTACATTTCCCAGCACTTATCAGAAAAGCATGTTGGCTAATCTTAAGGGACATAACTGAAAATCCATTAAAGTCTGGCTCTGCCATGGGCTCACTGAAGCTATGGGTAAACTGATATAATTACCTACACCTCAACTTTCTCTCTGCAAAATACCAATCATGATACTGATGTTTGTGGGGTTTCACCGTTGTGACTTTTAGGCAAGTTGCAAGTTTAGTCTGTTGGATTTTTTTTACCTGTGACAGTCTCTGTTGCAGAGGTAGCATATAAATTAATTTGCTGTTCTTTTTTTTTTCAGCAATGTCAGGGAACAGAAAACTGCAGAAGAGAAAAATCAGTTAAAAATTAACTTGGGTTTTTCACTGGAGACCACAGCTAGCCTGAAGTATTTGGGACTGAGAAGCAGAACAGATAAAGGACATCAAAAACCTGGAGAGAGTCCAAAAGGATTTAGTAAAAGGGGCGACAGGGTTAGAGGGCATGTCCTAGAAGGAGAGAGTGGAGGAACTGGATACGTTCATCTCAGAAGAGAGGCAGAAAAAGATGACCTCTCTGCCTATAAATATCTGGGGGTCGGTGGGAGGGAGGAACAGAGGAAGGGAAGGGATAGTAATCAGGGTAGGCAAAAGCCAAGAATGGTGCTGGGAGTGAGAACTTCAATTAGAAAAAGGAAGACACAAGCTTACTCTTCGGCAGGCTTCTTTGCAGTGATGTCAGCGGGGCAGTGGAAGAGTCTCCTAAGGGAAATCCCAGCTCCTTAGTAAGTGACGCCAAGAAAAAAAATAAATTTAACACTTTTAGACCCATTGGAATGGGCAAAGCTGAATTGGTTTAAATAGAACAACTCCCAACAAGTCATTCTGTGAGCAGCTCTAGTACTGAAGCTTGTTTCCTGTGGTTGTGTTGTGCTTGGATTCTGTGTGACTAAAGGAGATGAGCTCATGCTGAAATCCCTGTCCATGTGCACACTGATCTGTTGGCCTTCTCTGTCCAGCTGCCTGTTTTCATGAAATATTTTAGTCTTAATGTCTTTGAAATCTCTAAGCTTCTGCTAGGTTGAATTAGAAAGTTGCTGGAGAGAAAGGAGTGTGTGATGTACACAAATGTCTGGGCAGAATGATTATGGAAACTTTGCTTCCTTAAGAAATCAGAGTAAAAATGTAATTGCTGTCAGTGCTGTCAGTGTGTTCCGGAGGAAGACAGTAGGAAAACATTGAGATAGTGTCTTTAACATATTTCCTTCTTTTTTTATTATACATTTATTGTCAGAGAGAATAATTGCATTTTTAGAGGAACTGAGTATCTTGTGCCTGGTTATTATAATTATCCCCAGGCTACAGTTTGTCAGATTTGGGGTTAAAATTTAGAACTGCACAGTGCTTATTCCTATATATGACTTGACCATTTTAGCACAGAAGTGTGTAATGTGTTGTGTGTCATTGGGAAAAGTGAATATAACATTTTACCAAGAATCAAGGCAAATGAAAGCAAAAGGTGGGATTTAATCCCACTCAGCTTTATTGGTAGAAGATCTAAGCATCTTCTCCAGACTCCGTCACTAGTGGTGAGGCACAGGCACCCAAACAGATGCGTTCACTGTCTTCAAAGATGGTAAAGATGTATGAAGCTGAACCCTTCCTAGAGATATGTGCCTCTTCACTGATTGTAGAGGACATCTAACAGTGAGGTGCATCCTATCCAAGAAATTATATTCTGAATATATTCTGTTTCAGTGCAAAACCTGTGTAACTGCTCAGACCTCTTGACCTATTCAGTTCTTGTGAAGCCTCCATCTTTTAAATTTTTATTTTAATGTTGGTTAGTGGGAAGGGGCGGGTGACCTAGTGGCAGAGTCTGCAAGACAATATAATGGTGCTTTTACACACTGAGTATCCCCAGGAACCTGCTTCTGATTGGAAAGGTTTCTGTCAGCCTCTAGTTTACTGCTTCTTTGACCAACATGTCCTACTCACTACAGATTTTTAGACTTGTGATCTAAGAAACGGTAACACTCAGCTTAAGTGGCTTAGTTCTCCTTGGCTTCGATGGGAGCTCGCTGTGTTCTGCAGCATCACTGTTAGAGTATCATTAGGTATAATGTTTGTGTGTTCATCTATTTTGGGTTTTTTTCTGATCATTTGAGTGAAATGCATTAAAATCACCAGTAGCAAGGGCTTTTTACGACATCTGTAGTACCGCAGTTGCTTCTTTGGCCTCTCCTGTTTTGCTCTGCAGCATACCATGGATTCTTAACACCCAGAAGGATCATTTCCAAAAAAGAGGGAAAAAAGCCCCAAAACACGATTCTGCCAGCAGTTAGCAGTACAAGGCCTTTGCCCATGCTTGATGGGCAACCAGGATAGGTTGGTGCCACAAATTCACAAGGAGGACAGCATGAACATACAGCTGAAGGGCTAAATGCATCTTTAGTGTACACAAGTGGTATAGAGCAAATCTGGCAGCACAGACTGGCTTAAAGTGGATCTAAAACCCTGTTGCTTCGAGCTGGTAACTTGTAACACCACATATAACAAGTCAGAAAAACAATGAATTAGCTCAAGGTGTTAATTTGGGCCATATTTTTAATACTTCTTCACGCAGATGAGTTGTTCCAGGAGCACCGGTAAAAATTACTTTACCCAGCATGGTGTCCTAGTAGTGCTTTTGATAAAAGGAGGAAGAGCAGAGTATTGATGTTTTGTTGCCTATTCTATAAGCACCTTGTTAATCAACTGAGGATAAATTATTGCTGTTCAGATATCAGCAGAGAGGGAGAGGAGGAGACATCTCCCGATCTAGAAGAAATGGTGCTTTTTCTTCTCTCTTCATTGGAGAAGAGTCTTGCCTCTAGTGTTAGTTCCTTCGGGGGGTTGTTAGGAACAGAAACAAAACTGGGGGGAGCTCTTTTGATTTATCTTCTCTCCTTCCCTTTTGGTCACTTCGATAGGCTTAAAGAGCCGAGTTGGCTTTAATGTGTTACCATTAGAGACCATGCATTAGCTGGAATAAACCATCATGCCTCACAGTGAAAAATATCCCTTGATTGGCTAATTAATCAGTCAAAGGGGAATGACATGGCCCTCGGCTTGAGGGACTCTGCTGCACAGGTAAACAGGTCATTGATAAATGGTTTACCCACAAATTCATATATCAAGAAAACTTAGTCATTTTTTAACTACACTTTGTGTGAAAGCTGCACTGCATTTTTGGAGGTGTATTTTTGCTGCCTTTGCTTTTTGCATTGTGGGAATTTTTAGGTTGTGAAAGTTACCAAGAGGAAAAGCCCAAACAGAACTTTGTTACGACTGTAGTTCTTCTGTTTTCTGAATTGGAAAAGAACCCTCAAGGGTTTTTTCTCCCCCCCACCCCCGATGGGAGGGGGAGGAAATAATTGTCGTGGCTTTGTACTGAGATGGAGTGGGTCTCTAATCAGAAGGGCTCATAGCTTTTTGTCATTTAAATATACTGAGACTGTTCAGTGGGTCGTATCCAGTCCTCAGGCACTGCGTGAACAAAGCCAACATCCGTAAATGGGTCTAATGAAATAATTGAGGAAAATATATAAAGTAAGATTCAGATCTGTGTTGGTAAAAGACTTCATCTTACCCAATTCAGTTAGTACTGGCTTTTGGCATCTATATAATGAACCTTGTCATCTGTATACTTTATAACACCTTATCCTGAAAAGATAGTTCCCCTGTGGGATTCTTCACTGAGAGTTAAAAAAAAAAAAGGGAGTGGGGGAGGAAATCCAGCTCTAAACTAAATTGCATAAAAATGATCCAGGACTACTCTTATACATGGGATGTGTTAAATAGGGTTAAAGCAGTGTAATCATGTAAGGAACCATAAAACAATGATGTTTGGCATAGCTGCTTAACTGGGTGCACTGGGTGCACAAAACATATCCTAACTGTGCTTTTTTCTTTTTTTCTTTTTTTTTTTTTTTTTTGTTAACTGTGTGAATACTGTGAGAAAGTAACATACCAATACCTAAGAATATGGACCTGGCTAGTAGGGAATAAAGTTAACCTTATTTTTGTCATGTGTAATCCCTTCCTCCCAAACAGCCCTTGTCATGGGCCTGCACTTTATAGGACAGCTTTGTTTTGTTTTTCCTTTTAAAAATATTTGTCTGATCAAAGAGCTTTCTTTAAAAAAAAAAAAAAAAATAAAATTCCAGCGCAGTAGTTCAAAACAAGGAAAAGTACGTTTTTTGATCCTATCATAACAGGATTTGTATATGGAAGTGTGAACTAAGCAGGTGGCTTCCTGTTGATTTTAAAGCCAGGTGGGCAAGTTCTTGACAACGAGTTGATCTCAGAGGCTGCTACCTGCCCTGCTTTCCCTGGTGTCCTGGTGCAACAGTATGCTGCCTGCTCTTTCCTTCTGCTGGTGTAGCACAGAGCCAAGATGATGGTCCTTTGCACAAAAAAGCATATTCCTCTGTGTGCGAGAGGTAGGGGTAGTGTGAGATGGCATTTGGGATTGGTATCTGTGGGAATGAGAGGAAAATAGCAGCATGTGTTCTCTCTCAGACATCAGGGAATAGAATACATTTTGTTACCCACTGAGAAGGCTGCTGGATCCACTCAAATAGCCTGCAGAAGGACTGGATGTTCATAACAGTCTTATTTTTTCTGCCTTTAGTTATTAAAGGGTGTCTAACCTTTCTCCAAGTGTGTCTTCTGATTTTGGCTCATCAAACTGATTATGAAACTGCTAGTTGGTTCAGATGGGTTAAACAAACCAGAAGTTGGAGCAAAATAAATGATTCAGCCTGAGAAAGTGCTTAAAATCAAAGAAACAAGCTTTTCTACTTTCAATCCAGTATTTCGACTTCTCTGCTGAATTGTTCTTTCTTCAGCTGTGAACATTTGCTTTTTTCCTCTCTAGTCAGGAGAAATAGTGCTGGAGTGTGACTTAATGATAAACTTCCCCATCAGGGTAACCTTGTGAATATATGAGGTACTCCCTCCTCTCTCTGACCTCACTTCAGCTGCCTGACATGTTTGAAAAGTTTGGCAATTTGAAGTTAATTTGGGCTCATTTGAGTTTTCTCAAGGTCAAGAAATCCATTGTCTATGTTTTTCCATATATCTACAGCCTCACTTCGCAAACTGTCATCAGTCCCAGTGCATTTCCTTTGAATAACTGTGGTGTTGCCATATATATATATATTGGCAAATGTGAACTGCTGATGAATGTCACTAATTTTACCATCTGCTAATAACTGCGTGTGTCCCTTCGTTAAGGAAAGAGGAAGAGTATGATGGAGAAGATGATCATGCAGTGGGATAGTAGGTACCTTCCACTCTCTGCTTTAGCATCATCTTTAAAATGATATGTAAGTTGCCAGTATCTTGATGATGATGCCTTACTGTTCTCTATCACAGAATACTTTGGGAGAAGGACCTCAGATGTGGTGTTAAGGATGAATATTGTCCAGTTTTGATTGCTAAACCGGATTATCTATTTTTGAGAGGAGAGAGAGAGCAAGGAAGCGAGCGTCGAGCATCTAACAGCTGAAGTAAGCAACAGAAAAGGGAATGGGGGGGAGCTCAAGCAAACCTGAGTTTTGCTGAGTTGGAAAGTGTTTGGGTACCGTACCGTACAGATTCTGAAACTTCCGTGCACGTAACAGTGTCTGAGCTCTTCCCTGCACTGGATTAAGGGATGTGACGTCTGTCTGTTGTGCGTAGTTTGTTCTTTGTCTCCTTGGGGGAAATTGGTTGTGCGTTCAAGTGTTTTGATTTGGCAGACTCTCAGTAATACAAACCCAGTGGGTATTAGTGAAGACAAGTTGAAGTGTGCTCTGGCTTTGGAGCAGAAGATGATGCTGTCTGTGATAATTAAATTCTGTGGAAGTTTGTTGTAGTCCGTGATGGACCTCCAGAAGGTTCTGCATAGATGAGTTTTAACCTGCTGGTAGAAAATGCTTGTGTGCCTCAGGATCCGGAATCACCGGGTCTGTTTTGGTGACCAGCTCGCACTTACCTCAGCTGAAGTTAAGGACTAATACTTCGTTGGATGGCCCTTACACCAAACTTTAAGCACCCATGAAAAGGGCAAGACCAGGGATGGTTTGACCATGGATAGTAGAGGGGACAGAGGGTAAGAAGTGTGGCTGTCCACGGGGTTGAAGAGTTCTGATAATTTAGTTCTTTCTTACTATTTCTGTTTTGCTGGGGTTTATTTTAAATCTACTCTGTTCTCACCATGAACTGATTTCTTCTGAGTGCTGGGACATGTTGACAGCAGCAGAATCGAACCCAGCTCAGGCTAACTAGATCCTGTGTTACAGGTTGTTTTTTAACAAATGAAGAGAAGATCAAAAATATTGTCTGCCCTAAAATCCTATTTTCCAGAATATTGAAGAATTTAAATGTCACTCAGTACTTCAATACTTGAAAGAAAATTACTTATTCTCAATACCTTTTTACAAAGAAATTTCTGTAAGCTTGGGAGTAGAAGAAAGTTGCTGTAGTACAGCGAGTTAGTCAAAGGCTAATGCTAATTAGGAAATGCTTTCTAGTTCATGGAAAATATGATCAAATTTCTTGGGAAAATTTCTAAAAAAATTATTTTTGTTCAAAACAGTGTGTTTTGCAATTAATATTTGCAGTTAAAGAAGTAGGAATTACTACAAACAGCTTGTGGTCAAGTGCAAGCTTGAATGTGCCTTCTATTCATTAGACCACTATATCTCATAATGGAGTAAAAATCTTAGATGAAGGAAAAAGTAATCCAATTTAATTATTTATTAGTTCAGGTAACCCTTTGTGTATATATATATATATTTGTTTGATGTCTTATATTAATATATGAATATGGTTCATGTATTTCTAAGAGAAAAAGGGGAACAGTGTAAGTAATTAAGCAGGAGGTTTTTGTTGATCCTCCCTACCTCTCACCGACCTTTAACTCTTAACTGTGTTCAAAAAGCATCTTAGTCTGTACCAAACACTCCAAGGTACCTGGAATGCCTCCTAGGTTTAGCTGTTATTCAGTAAAATAGCTGTAAAGTCCTCTGGGTAACAGCAGATGTGGAATTTCTCTGCAACTACTAATGTATGAAGACACTGAGACGTTTGGTATGAGCAGTGTTACAGCAAGCAGCAAAGACAGCTTCCTGAATCCTGTTTTGATGCACAGCATATCAAGGACTACTAACTCTATACACCACTGCTGTCACATTCAAGCAAAAGCTGTTTCCTCCAACAATTCTCAAATTATCTTAGAGCTTCAAGTCTTTATTTACTTGCCTGGCTCAGCTTGTCCCAGTATCAGGTCCTTAATCAGTAAACAACACATTTAGCCCAGTGGGTTATTAAGTTTTCTAAATACCTTCCTTTTCTATGTTCTCAATCTGTCCAGTAATGGCATCAGTTCAAAACTCAAATTGTTCCATGAAGACCACCGTAATAGTCTGCTTATATAAACCTTTTGGTGCTACTCAGCTTGAATCTGGGGCAGTGATATAATGAAACACATGACTGTCGGGTTATCCAGTTCTCAAGTTTGCTTCTACCTAAAAACGTTTCTCCTCCTGAATTGAAGAATGAATGTTCTGTGGGGAGCAATTCAGTGTTGGCCGAAGTGACCTAATTTCAGCCTCTTAATATCTGTGACTGTGCTAATGCTGAAAGCTTAGGCATTCATTTACATTTCATCTTAAAAGCAGGGAGAATGCTGGGCCAAACTTTGAGGTGATGAGAGAAAATTGTGTAATCTTACACGTCAGCAAGCGACTGGAAGAGGAAGTTTTTTGTTGTAACTTGCACGCTAAGAAGTTAGAAGGCAAAATGTCCCTATTTTAACTTATGCCTTGTTAAGCCTTCTGTTAATTGCTGCTTTTAAACTCCTCTCTCCCAGCCCTTTTGGATTTGAGCATGTGATTTGTCTGTAGAGGACATCACCCCGCAGTGGATCCCAGGAATGTGGCTCAGGTGAGGCACAGCCAGCCTGTAGTCAGGGCTCTTTGATTTGCTTTCACCGATGTCCTACTCACAGGCTATGCAGCCTTGGGTCAAGTTACTTCTCTGCATCCCAATTTCACAATCACTAAATCTGAGGATGAGTCACATACCCCATGTAGGTAGTATTAACCTAATTTGTGTTACGTGTGTAGTTCTTCATGAAGTGCATTGAAATATTTAAATGAAAAGTGAGAATGTGTAAGTGCAAAGTATATCCATACATGTTCAGTTCCTCCTGATGGTTATTTCTGGAGAAGTAGAAGAGCTGTTTGAATGTACTGTATGCGCTTACCTGTTTACCTTTTGAACTTTACAGCTATAATGCCTATAAAAGCTATATTGTGGTTTTAGGACATTGTAACTTAATTAAACTTTCAGAGATTCCTGAAGCGTGACTGTCTCCAGCTTTTCTGAAACCCTGGTAAAAGCGAGGCTGTTTACATAAAATCTGAATGGGAGGGGGGAGTGTGTTGCAGAGCACCACGTTGCTTGCACCACTGAGGGCGAGGGTGTGTAACCCTGCTGACTTGTGAATCTTGGAAAGTTGAGGTCAAGCAAGAAGTGAAGAAGTATCTACCTGCAGGAGTGTTTGTATAAACGGTTGCTTCTGGTCAAGTGAAGTAGCAGCCCTTGTTTTGACAGCTAGTACTTAATGTATCATTTGGGCTGCTGATTCTCTGACATCCATTCATTACAGCAGACCTCCTCTGACCAGTGCTTACCAACCAGAGCACTGCAGGGTTGGTTGTTTTTTTTTTTTTCTTTTTAATAAGCCTAGTGTTTCTCAGTTACCAAATGGCAAAGGAATGCTGTGTGTAGCAACTGCAATGGATCGCATCCAAAGGCACAAAATATGGCCTGTTCCTTTTTCCTCCATTGTCGTAGGGAAATGGGTGTCTCCAAGAGACGCCCATCAGTACAGCCCTTGCTCTTCAGCAACAAAAGTCTGGGTGTTCTGATTTTAACACTTGCTACTAAAAAACAGAGGTTTGTCACTCCTGGCAACTGTCTTTACAAAAACACTGATAACAATAAAGGGCTTCATGCCCAGTCCTGGCTTGCGCTTGCTTTCTGAGAGTCTTCCAGTGTGGTGGTGATGCTGCCCCTCTGCTTTAGCCCACAGAGCTGTTCCTGGATGGCAGAACTCACAGTGTGGTTTGTAGAGTCTGTCTGGTCCCAGGTGCCTTCTGTACCTCAAGGTCTAGCACCTCCACAGGCTTGATAATATCTGAAGCCTTGCAGGGCTATTGCCGATACTGTTCAAATCACAGAATTAAAGTTCATTTAGTCTTGAAGCTTCTTTCCTTCCTGTAAGTATTAGTGGAACAAAATGCTCTTCACCTGAGCACAGAAGAGTTTGGGTAAATTTATGAGGATGTAAAATATTTATTTCTCTGCCCAGGAACCTGCCCTGCTGCAGTCAGCTGAAGAAAAATAGCATATGTATGCCTTAGCCACTCCAGTATATAGTGTGGCTTCTTGACTTAACACATCAGCAAGGTGGCTTTGCAGTGTGGTGACTGATTTAGAGGCAGATGTTCTTCAGTGCTGATTTTGTTATATAGGGATGATAGTAACCTTCAGCAGAGAGATGTGCAGAGCTGGCTTTGCTGACACCTTCAGCTGCAAGATTTGCCAGTCAAAGCCCTCGGACTAGCACTGAGCCCAGACCATTGTGGGGCAAAGTCAAAAAATACCTGAAAGAGCGAGCATGGGGACATGGCAAGGATGGCTGAAGGGGATGGGAACTGGTAGCACTCTCAGAGGAAGCTTGCAAGCTTGGTAACTAGGAAAAATTATCTCGAGTTGATGTCAGGCAACAAAATACTAGAATTTTGCCACAACATCCGTAAAGTACTTTTTGTAGTACTTATTTTTCCAATAGTCTTTTCTTCTCTGGTTAGAATTTTTGAACCGATGGCTGTAAAACTCTTTTGTCCTAATTAGTAACCAATTTTTCTGGATCCTGTATTGTCAGACTGGTAGGAGAATTCTCTGTCTTCCTGGGTCTGAAGTCCTTGAAAGAAAACATGAGATTGCTCTCAAGGGAGAGTCATGGGGTTTAATACCACTTGAGAGCCCAGACACACAATCATCTTCAGGGTGTCATGCAAGAGGTACCCACTTAGCTTTCTTGTTTTGTCCTTCAGGATATCTTGTTGCTGTGGAGATTTGCTGATAATGATGGATTCAAGACAATATTCTCCAATTGTTTCAGAGTTAAGCTAGATGCCTAAAGTAGAGGGAGATTAATCCTAGCTGAGAGGTTAAATATAGTGATGTAACATCTAAGAAGCAGGGGAAGAGAAAAGCACCAGTGAAGGGCCATTTAACCCACTTAAGGTATGACCTGTGCATTTGAGGGTCACCTCTCTCCATTGAATATGATGATTTTGGCCTCCAGATTTAAAGCTTTCACTAAATATAAATATTTGGAGTGGTTTGAGCTTTGGGTACAAAGCTCTTGTTTTATATATGTATGTTGCAAATATATAAAAGCTTTGTATTATTTTCTTTTCCATATGGATGCTTAGGTAAGGCATTATATTTGTGACAGTTTCTATCCTACAGATTTAGTATTACTAAAATGATTCAGTACACAAAATGTGCATAGGACCTCAAGGAACCTTGAAAGGGACCATGTGTATACAAATTATTCTGCAAATCATGCCATTTTCTACCTTACCATAGACAATTGATCCTCCTCTCCCTCTTTCTGAATCACTTTCCTTAATCAACTTCTGCAAATAAAAATACCTTTATGTAGGTGACCCAAGCAGAAAGCCTTCTTAAGGCAGTAGCTTTATATGTCCAGTAATTTATAGGCACTTTTTCCCCACTGTGCATCTCGAATTGGTACCTGGTTCTTATCTGGGAGGGCATATTATTCACTTTTCTCTAACATTTGGGAAAGGGGGACATGCTACTCATTTGAAAATCGTACCAGCTCCTTTATCACTGCCAGTCACAGTCAGCAATGCTACATTCCCTGCTTGACACGAAGGAGGAGGTTTGCCCTGAATAAATATAGTAGATAAATGGTCTTTCTGTTCCTCAGAAGAATTTGGGCCACTTCTCAAAGTTGATGCCAGAAGTACAGTAGCAGAGTGGCATGGTTAAAGTTAATTGCACTCAGATTTTAGTTAAAAATCTAACTAGCTTGTCAGCTTTGAATTTATATTTTCACAGTTCACTAGGGAGTGATAATAGGGAGGCTTTGATGTAGCTTGCTGTTTTTTGCTTTGTACCAAACGCTCCAAAGTTTAGTAAATAAACTTTTTTTTAGGGGGGGGGGGGGGGGGGGGGAAGGAGTGATGAATAACAGCTTAAAGCCAGCCAGAAGAATCACGATATACCCTCACTGAGGGGCAGCAGGGACATCATAGCTGCATGGCTGGCCTGTTGAAGGAGATTTTCACGGAGCACCAATGCTGAGCTCTCTAAGAAACAGCTCAGAGATTTGTTAATTAGGTGTTACTGGAGACTTGCTGAAACAGTGAAGCTGTGATGCATGAAGCACTACCTAATTAACTCTTTAATATCCCTGTAATATATTTGCTAGTTCTTTCCACTCAGGGAAACTGAGGCATGCTGGTTTAATTGCCTAAGCTTCCTAAGGCTGTGTTTGACAAGTGTTTGAGAGAATATAGTTGTGACTGATTCAGAGTTCATAACACGATACTGTGGCTTCTAAATGAAGAAAAGCCTCTCTAAAGTAATTGTTTTGGAGGATGGTAGTTCTAACGTTAACTGGAACCAAAGTATCTTTTCCATATTATTTTTTAAACTTGCTGGAGGGAAAGGTTTGTGATGAGTAGAGCTGTATAGTGTACCCCCACCCCCTAACCAGCTGGGAAGGACCCAAGCTGTTCAATCGTCTTTCAAATACAAAGGCACATTTAAAAGCATTAATAGGGTTTGCTAGATCTTACTCTAATACTATTGGTTAGCTTTCTATTCAAGAGTCTACTAGGGTTGATATCTCCCAGGCACCTGTTCTCTGGTTGGAGGGCAGATCAACTTCCAAAAGTCAGAGGGCTTCCCCTTATACTTGTTAAAACCATTCCTGAACACTTTTAAAGCATTTTAATACAGTTTTAATTCTTTCTCATTAAATGAGAAGGAATAACTTATTCTTCTGCTTTACCTGTTTTACCTGATGATGTGTGAACAAACCACTGAGCTGTTTGAAGGTGCAAGTGGTTTTCTTGCAACTGCAGCCAGTTGCGTTTTCCTGGACGGATGGATTCCGTCGGATGGATCTTATTGCAATAAAGTCCTTGTGTCACAGAAGCTTCCATCTAGCAGCCAGGAGTTTCCCTGCTGCAGCAGAGTCTAACTACCACGAATGCTTGATAGTGGAAATCACCTCTAGAATGTTTGTCTGATATACTAAGTTCTTTGGAGATCTGTTCGTTGAGCTGCTCTTTTCGCTGCAGGTGGTTTTGTAAAGCGAGCTAGCTGCGTTCAGACGTGGAGATAAACTTCTGCCTTTGTACCTGCGGTTACACAAGCTTAGATTGCCACGGCCAGAGTCGGCTAACAAGTGGTCTAATCTTGTTCTGGCTAACCCCAGTGAAAATGGGAACATGTATTGCCAAAACTATCGGAGCATCCAGTTGCTCCAAGGAGTCCAACAGGCTACAGACAGGTTTTAACCATCTGAGTGGGAAGTGACTTTCTGTTTTGCAAGCCCTGCAACACTGATTTCAGCACCTGTCTGGATGGTTCAGAGGTAATGTCATCGCCTGGAGGAATAGCTGGCTTTATTTGAAAGAAAAGTTGGGGTTTGTCCGTTCTGAAGTGGAAACCACAAGACTAAAAATTTCACTGCCTTCAGAAGATTCTTGAAGGGGCATTCGACAAAAAGAATCCATTCATAAGGAAAACAATGAAATACTTACTTGTAAAAACCATTACTGCTTTAACATAACATATACAGGGCGGCTTCCTAAATTTCAATGCAGGCTGAAATACTGTGTTGATATTTAACAGAGCACTCTTCGCTTCTGTATATTTGAAATAAGTGAGCTTCACAGTGGAAAGAGTTGAATATTCCAATGTAAACTTTTTTCCAATTAGTTTTTAGTAAAGTGTATGTTGAGTTTTGGTTGTAGTCAAAATTCTAGAATGTTTCACAATTGCTGTCTGGCGTCATAAGCACTGTAGTTGAAATTTATTTGTTTGGGGGAGAGGATGTTGCTCTTGGTTTTTTATGGCAAGGTTTTGAAAGAAGTTTCTCTGCAAAAAGTTTACATGTACTTCATTAGGTTGTCTTTACAGTACTTGAATTAAGAAAAAGAAAATACATCAAAATTTTTTTGTTTTTTTTTCCCTAGATAGGACACATTTGAATGTCACACAATGAATGTTTAAGCTGTCAACCAAATTTCACGCTTGTACTTCCATAAGGTTGGGATTGCGTGTTCTCACAGAGGGAGTTTGGGCTGGCTGCTGAGTGTGGATGTGAGTTGGCCGTGCTGTAGCCTGTGTGGGTTGAAGTGGATCAGACTGCGTCTTCTAGACACCTTTATGTAATGTACAGTTAGGAGTTTAGTGTTTATTTCATCCTTTTTCTGCACTATATAATATCATTTCTGAATACAGAATGTATTATACTGAACCTAATTCAAATACTAATTTGTGTAAGTACTGCAAAAACTAGAAATGCTTGACTTACTCTAATTCTACAATGAGATTATTTAGATAATCATAGTTGTTAATTACATAATTATGTACTGTTAATTTCTCTGGAAATAGCACTCACATAATGAACAACAGTTCAGTATTTGTTTTCATTTAGGGTGTGGCCTTCGTCTTTATTTGCTACAGACAATTGAAATGCTGCTCAGAAGACAGAATTATGCTGCCTTTCTACGCTGGTTGCTACATTAGTATCTACATCCTTTCTTTTCAGCGTTTCCTCTGTGGTCTGGGGAAGAGATCAGGTACTTGTAGAGGACAGTTTGTCATATCCTGAAGTAGGATGAGTCAAAATCTGGAGGAGTTTGCTGAGCAAGGAGCATTCCTTCCTCACCTGTCCCAATCTTGACAATGTTGCTATGAGATGGAGAGGATACAATCCCAACCTTTTGATGGGCAACGAAGCTCAAAACCTGTATTTTTTACTAGTAAACTTAAAAGGCAGGGTTGCCAGCCTGTTTACTGCCCTCCGATTCTCCATGCTATTAAACTGGAAGCACAGTCCCTGGCCAAATGGTAGTTGCAGCCGGTGCCCTGGCCTGTTTTAGGAAATTAGCACATATCGGGATCTCTTCTTAGGAAGTAATTTGGGTGCAGGTGCCCCGTTTTGTACAATGCAGTATAGATGTCTACTGATTTTAGGCTTGCACGTTGGAGATACCCGAACCTTCAGCTTTTTTTGTTTTCATATTGCTTCAAATCAGAGTTGCATGTATTCACAGTACTGCTACTCTTGACTTAAGAAAAGCTCTGAATAATTTTCAGATTGAGGTTTTTGACAGGTACTTATAAAAAGAGAAACAGACATTAAGGGCATGTCTTTTTATCAGTGTGCTTTGTGGCCAAACCCAAAGTAGAATTGATTTCTCGGGTCAGCGTTCAGCTAATTTAACTACAAGTCTTGCTCGTTTGGCTCTCTGCATTTTGCTCCAGATGAGATGTGGTCCTGTGGAGCGCTGTTTCCTTCACTGCAAACCTCTGATTCATCTCTGAAGAAGTCCGTCCTGCTCATTGCATGAAGGGAGGTCTCATGCAAAACATAACACATAACTACACAGTTAAAATGGTATCAGTATGAAAAAGCAAAAGGTACTGCAAGAGTTGGGCACCTA
The DNA here is from genome assembly GCF_047716275.1 of Strix uralensis. Lineage (NCBI taxonomy): Eukaryota > Metazoa > Chordata > Aves > Strigiformes > Strigidae > Strix > Strix uralensis. Next base: position 3,447,371 of record NC_133974.1, on the reverse strand, counting down.
AATGTTCTTGTGGATCTGAGTTATCGTAATCCCTTCAGCGCCCGAGGACTTCTGTGACTGTTTAACATTTAGCTCTGAAAATTGTCTCTCTGTGCAATACAGGTTTCAAAACTCGGGTTCATACCTGGAGCTGAAAGATTTTAGTTTTTCACTATTAGTCTCTGGCAAGAATAACTGAAGTACTAAAGAAGAGGGAGTTTTTGATGTCAGCCCTGCTGCTTTGTTGTTCGTTTGTTATACATAGGAAGGTTTTTTTTCATCCTTCCATATATTCCTGGATTAAAGAAATATGCATTATTTCAGGTGATATTATTCATGACTACACAGTGGGAAGTTATTGTTTTATTAGAGAGGCAAATTATGCCTCAGGGAAATATGCTGGTCAAATCACCTTTCATTTAGAAGGCCATTCTGTATCCAACATGTCTACATACAAAACAGACAAATTAGGAATTTTTTTCCCATTTGATTTCATTTTTTGATGCATTGACACGTCTGCCTTTTTTGGGTTACGGTTTCTTATATAAGTACAGTCAGCTCACTCACAATGGGAGGTGATATAAATACCTGGCTAGAAACTCATCCTCTGAAGTTGCTCTATTAATCCATGCCATCAGGGATGCTTCTTATATATGTCACCTTGTGAACAGTGCAGGTGAGAAAATGGAGCATGAGAGCTTTCCACTCAAATAGTGTTTTCTGTGAAAATACTGGGTGGTATTTTTAGATGCCTTTGGCTATCTAACTCTTTATATGTGATGTCCTTGTGTATAATGTACACATGCCTGGTGTTTGCCTACCACCACATTTCTGCCTGTATGTTCCTGGAAGTGATTGTGAGCACAAATATACCCAGACCATGTCTTGCTAGCATGGTTTATTAATTAGATCTAATTCATTGCACTCATTGGGAATTCCCTGTGAACACTTCAAAGCACTCCGTGCAGATATTTGCTTGCTAGCATGTGATTCCTGGTGTGTTAGTTACTGTCATGTAGCTAGAAGACTTCTTGAATCTGCAAAGTACCTCATTTGTGATGAATAAAACTACACAGCTACTAGAGTCTTTAGACACTGATAGCTGGCTGAGAACTGTGTTAATTGCTGTGTTACACTGGGGAGGGCAGTGCTTCTCAAACTCTTAATCAAAGGACCATAGCCCCTTTGAGAGAAACATCCCCAGACTGTCTTACCTCCAAGTGTTTGGCAGCTGGGGGCGAGAGAGGTACCAAAGTAGTTTATATTGAAGTAAGCAAAAACAGATTATCTTACAAAACCCTCATTTGACTGTTTCAGTTAGCTTTTTAATTAGGTACTGACTGCTGTGGGGAATGGGTTTTTGCCTGTCTGCCTGCATGCAGTGACTCGTCCCTGTCAGCTGAGTGTGAACAGATTGCGTGGGGGGGTTTCGCAATCATCCCATGGCCCACCTTCCAGTTTCGCTAACCAGCATGCTAACATCTTGGTTACAGAGCAAGTAAGAAGTCAAGCTCATCTTTTCATTCTGTTTTCATGAGAAGAGCTTTTAGAAGAATAAAAAGGCATATTATGAAAGGCAAGACTGGTTGGGAAGGCAACAGCTTGCTTGGTGCACTTGGGTTACAGAGAGAAAAATGCGTGTGTGTGTGTGCAGAGATGGTGGTATCTTTATACTCCAATTTACATGGTTGCAACCAAAACCTTTTTGCAGTTTTCTGCCTTCCCCACAAGTCAAACGTTCCAATAGTTTCTGACTTTTGCATTTAATGTTAAACGTTTCGCATTTGTAATATAGCAATACAGTTTAGACCTCTCTGAAATACCTCAAAGTGTCTGTGCTTGTGTATGCAGAAACCATTTTTGTATTATTACTGTGGAGTATTTTGCGAGTAACAATAGGAAGAGTACTTACAGGTCAGGCAAAAACTTCTTGTGCCAGGGTGTGAAAGCATCAATAGTGTGTCAGTGCCTCCGTTATCACGAGATGCTTCTCCATCATGTCACGTTCCTGTGACATACTTTTATACTTTCATCCTCAATATTTCTGACTCTACAGTATGAACTCTCTTTTGGGGGTGGATCAGGGCAGAAAAGTAAAGCTTTGTGTTTCTTGGAGGGCTGTTAAAGTTAATCCTGGAGAGCCAGAAGCTGCTCAGGTTTTCTTCCCTTCGGAGCGCTTCAGATACATGTTATCACACATTAACTTATCTTGATTAATTCTACAAAAGATATGGGAGCAGTTCCCTCGAGTTCTTGTGAAAATGAGAGGTGGTACTATCTCGCCATCATCCTCTTGGCGTCAGAGTGTCTGTCTACTGGCATTACTTTGAGCCAAGGGAAATTGCTTGACATCACTTAAATTTCTGAATATCTAGACGGTGGGAGTTTGGCACTTCGAGGGTGAATTCTGAAGCCAATTTCATCCATTGGATGGTATAGATCATGTTGACACACATGCTTTATTGCTTCTACTAAATCCTCAAGGTAGACTTCCCCAGGTGAAGTAGCAGCAATTTCAAAGCATGCTACTAACCCAGTTCAGGATTTTTCTTTTTGTCTTTTTTTTTCTTCTTTTTTTTTTTGGCATAAATAGGAAAATGCCACCCTCCTATCTAAATGCACACTATTTCTGAGCATAAGTTTGTGATTATGGTTTCTGTAAAAGAAGAGATTCGAATGTTTTTCAGAGTCTGAGGTAAATACTCTTCTGTGTAATGTAAGAAAATTAATTTACACTGTATAGAAAGTCATATAGTTTCAAACCATGATTTCATTAATGGGTATAGGTCTATGTAAACTGCAGGTCTTTGACAGAAGTAATTAAAATGTGCTGCTTTTGGCTCATTTTATTTAATGGAAACCTCATTTTTCAAAAAAAAAAATCAAATAGCCTAGTTTCTGCTAGGGAAACTTTCTTCTGAATTGAGCACGAAATGTTTTTTTTTTTCCTTGTTTTTCAGAAAATCTTTTTCAGATGTGTTTCAGACTTTTGCTTTGATCAAGAAAAAAGTTGCCAATCAGACTATTGAAATTTGCAAAGCCCCTATACTGCTTTTCCAAAGGAGACAACAACAAAAAAATGGTTTAGGAAGTTCATTCCGAGTTTTGTTTCTTCAGACACCAGCTCAAAGCCAGGCTTTGCCAAACAGATTCCCCCTGAAATGACTGTTGTCTGTCTTTTTTTTTTTCTTCTTTTCATTTTTGTTGTTCTTTGACAAGACTATCTTAGTAGTGTCAAAAAGGACCTCACTTAACCAAAACAGCAGCAGTTAACAATATCCAGTCTCTGATCAGTGTTTTCCTCCTGAGACTTGTGTAAGTTTATTTTGCCATTCTTGAGAGGTGGTTGCTTTTACAGTCAATTCTGCCTTTGATATTACAGCTAAGTAAAGCTTCTAAATTTGTCCTGGCTGTGTTTTCTTTTTGAGCATTTTCTGGACAAGTGTTTCAGCTCTTCCTTTCCTGTTCTGTCTGATATCTAGGGATAAACACACCCGGACACATGCACATACACACACATGCTGTTCTATCCAGAATACTGTGCATAATGCTGTTGTTGATTTCATGTCTTAAAATACTTGTTTCATTCCAGTTGGGTTTAGAAGGAATAGCTGACATTTTTGATGCCATCACCATAGTTTTTGTCTTGCCCAAGGATCATTTCATCATCAGTCTTTTCCATCTTTTTGTATTATTGCAGGGGATTTGAGTGAGTAAATTTTTCTTTATTGTAGTAGAACTGAAAGAGAAATGGTAGAATGACTTAAATGCTAACATACCAACATCTTCCTTTTGAAAACTACTCAATAGCAATAGGAATAACAAACTAAGTTTTGGTATTCCATGGATGAGGGAAGTAGTTTTTTCATTTTAGTGAGGATAGTGAGTCAGGTTTAAGGGTAAAATATATCAGGAGCACATTAATATTAAAAACAAAATTTTAGAAGCTTCTTTATTTACCTAACAGGAAAGTCATGCTTAGACTGGACCAATACCTGGATTATAGCTTCAGTGGCTTGTGTTCATTTTGGATCTCCAGATGTTCTTCTGTGTAGATACGTAGGTAGGTCTTTAGGTCACCTGGAAAGTTAGTATGTTTGAGGATCTTGTGTGCTTTTAAAAATGAAATTGGGCTGTTCTTTTAAACTTTACCAAAATACCTTGTCCTAGAAGAAATTAGTCTTGAACCAGGCTTGAACACAGGCTTTCCTGTGGTGTACTTTTCAGTGATACCTTGCACATCATTAAATTCTTCCCCTGTTTTTATGGCAACCCATGACATCTATGATGTGTATTTAGTAGCTGCTGCAATTAAATGTGGTGTATTTTCTAAAATTGTTTAAATGTATAAAATGACCATGCTGCTTTATTTCCTTTCTGTGGGCAAGAATGGATTGGGTTTTGGTACTTCAGAAAGGCAATAATAGATGGTCAGCAGTCATAATTTTAATAATGATGTATATTGAGGGCTGGGGAGGAGCATAAGAGAAATTGCTGATGTTTCTCAAACATGCCATTTGGCCATGATGTCTGGGTTTATGCTAAATGCTGTCTGGTTTTATATACTTTGGTAGGTCAAAGTGGGGCTTTGTAGAGAGACTGAGAACTTGGTTTCTATCTGGAAGATTTATTTATCACCTGTATGTTCAATCTTAGTTGAGGATGCTTCCCAAAGTGGTGTTGATGCGTTAAACGGGCACTTGGGATGTATATCTGTCTTGTTGGGGTGATGAATGTCAATGCCACTTGCTCTCACTTGGGCGATTGGTGTAAAGCCAGGGATGGTGGGGTCTTGATTCCTGGACCTGCACTGCGCAGGCGGTTTGCACCATCCCTGGAAGGTGAGACTGATTGTGTCAGTAGACGTCAAAAACACAACATACATATGTAGGCATGGATGTATGATCCTGACGGTGCTGCTCACCCACCAGAGTAGCTTTTGAGGAGAATTTGGGAAGCCCAACCACATCTTCCATAATGCTAGAAAGAAACCTTTAAAATGCCTTTATTGGACCAATGTGCCACTGTGATGTAGAGTCCATCTCACATGTGGATGACAATGTTTTAACAAGGAGGAGCACCAGTTCTATACAGGGTGGAGACTGAAGCACTCATACGTTAAATCATATGTGGGCAGGCGGTGGAAAGATGGGAGATGAGCCAAGGTCCTTGGAGGCTTTGTCTAGTCTGTCCTCTGCACACTAAGAAGCTGAGGTGGAAGGACAGAAGTAACATAAAGAGAAGGAGGGAGCAGCAGAGGGAGAATGCAAAGGAAAGAAAACCGTGGAAGAAGAGTTTTAATATATCAACATAATTTCCATATGCAAGGAATGTCCTTTTGCCAGTTAATTGGTTTTATTTGCAAGGGGAATATTTCTGTATTTTATGTAGTAAAGACTGCTATTTAACTAGTGAGATTTGTTTTAAAATGTAAGTCATCCTGGGTGTGTTGGAGGAGGAGGTCAGTTTATACTGAGGATACAGAAGATTTAGGTAGTTTTCAGTGCTCCCAAAGTCCTAACATGAGATTTTTCCCAGAACATCTACCTTTTGGATTACAGTTATGGGAAATACTTGAGTCTTTTTTTTTCTTTTTTTTTTTTTTTTTTTCTTCCCCTTTTGCTTAAGCAAGTTTAATTTTTACTGCCAGTCTTGGTGGTGTCTGTTCTGGAGAGTAGCAGGAAAAGCTGATAAGGGCATAGGACAGAAATCTTTGTGCTTATCTCACTGCAACACATGGAGCTGAGAGTGCATCCTTTTCCTGTCCTAGGACAGGAGACGTAAACTGACCATCTCCTGACAGCAGTGACTTCAAACAGAGCCTCTAACGTCTAGAGGGTATGAATCTTCTCTCAACTTCAGAGGCCAGCTAGGTGAAAGTGGGTCACTGGCTGTTTAGAAAGCTGGTTTTGTGCCAGCAAAAAAACCCCACCACATTTCTGATAACTGCTGGGTCAATAGACATCTCTGTAGACATTGTAGTGTTTTGTGGGGGGGGGGTTTTCCCAAAGGGCATAAATTTAGCATGACTCCTAATTGTTTGTTTAGACTTCTACCAGAAGGTGAATTAAGTTTAAAAAAAAACAACAATTAACTGTTTTTTCTAAGAGTTTTATAAAAATCAAGAGTTGTGCTATCAGATTTAGAACAAAGGTCAGACAAAAATTGTCCTCAGAGAGGGGGTTATTTGGACAGTGAGTGTCTTTATACATGAACATCAGAGGTTTTCTTTTATGTATTGTCTTTATGTGACCTAGAAATGAAGGGTCTAAGTCAAAGGGAATGTGAATTGGAGCAAAGAGAACCTTCCACCAGAACTGCCTGAGCCTTGGTGTGACTGGACCTCAGGATCTCAGCCAGAGTCTGTGCTGTGACCCTACATTAGTAACCAATTATTGGAAAAATATAAACACAGTTATGAATTGGTTAGACCGGCTTATTTCTCTTACACTTAGCAGCTAGATTTCAGTCCTGATTTTCACCATTAAGATAGGTACAGGAAGCCCCAGCTTGCAGCTCTTGTTCTGGCCACATGTATCGCAGTGGCCAAAGCCCAGGGAGAGAAATCCGGGAACAAAACCAGGAGTCCCACATGAAATATTGATGCTATACAGTTTGGGGCAAACTGCTTCAGTGCTTTCTGAGCCTTGCTGTCCCTGTTGGTAGAACAGCCCAAGAACTCCATGATAATGCCAAGTTCAACACAGAAGATCACAGTGGGAAAGAGACTTTGGAAGTGCACAGTATTTCTTTTCTAATTAATTGCCTGCCTGGCAACCTAGCACTCCATGTAGTGGCTGTGCTCTGAAGTCTGCCTTCAGGTAACTCTGGCGCCAGATCTTCAATTACCCAAGGATCCTGGGACTAATGCAGTTTGGCCAGGTTTGACAGCAGTTGTAGTATGCTACCATATCAGCTGAAGGTGCAGCCTTATTATTTGACCGTTTATTTATTGCTATGACATTGGCATGCCTTGCTAATGTGAGTCTCCTCATCTGTTTCATATGTTAACTTTGAGACGTCACGAAGGCTGAAGAAGTAGGTATGATCTCATCCTTTCCCTTTGTTTCAGGATGCAGAACGGTTCCTCCAGATTGATTGATTTTTTTTTTTTTTTTTTTTAACAGTCACTCCTGGTAAATGTGAGAGCTGTATGAATTATTAGCATTAAATCTCAAAGCTTTTCAGCTCTAGTCTGGAATTTGAGGTTTACTACAGTCCTTAATCTCAGCTCGTGGTCACATAACTTTGATACAGGCTGGCTTTGATTGGAAAACCAGCAAACTTTTATCTCTTCCCTCCTTCCAATCAGATATGTTTCTGTCCCAGCAAACCCCAAATAGCTTCCTAAATGCAGCTCAGATAGTACAAAGTGGCTCTAGGACCTTTCAGCAGCGGGATGAATGGGGTCCCTAGAGTCGTATGATTAATCTCATTATAATCTCAACTTTCTAGTTCTCTTCCAGTCCCCATGAATCAGATGCAAATTGTACCCTGTAGAGTTGGCTAATCTGTCATCTATAGCATACTGTCAGCTACCTATCCAGACCTTCTCTTCTGGTATTTAAAAAAACATCTTGGAACCTTTCAGGTTGTCTTTCTTACATGGCTATCAGCTCTCCAGGATTCATATTAGTTTCAGCTCTGCTTTAAAGGCAAAAGCACAACTGCTGGTGACAGTTGCAAAATCTTTTCCTGAAGTGCTGTGAATCTGAGACCAGATTAAATTTGTTGAGACTAAGGTTTTTCTTCTGCCTTCAGATTAGTGATGGATAAAGGCATAAATTTTCACAGTTTTGGATTCAAAATCCAAATATAGGGATGCTGAGGCTGGTCTTCTGAGAAGCAGAGCAGCTCGAGCTGGGAGTTCAGCTCCAAGTTTACACCCACATCCTCTTTTCTTCAAGACAGGGAAACTGGAAACTGGTCTGAGCACTGGGTGTGAAGATCCCAGTCTGCGAGGGAACATACCGCACCTTGTGCACAGCTCACCCTTCCCCTAGACTTTGCAAAATTAGATCAGCTTTCTCTCTCTGAATCAGTTTTACCTTTTCCACTAGCACAGAGTTACACTGACTGGTTAGATGGTGTGCTGTGCACTGGGGTGTAAAATGCAGAGCCAGAAATCTGGGTGGCACTTGTACCCACCCTTCGTTATTCATGCCTGTGTTACTTGTATTTCTTTGCAGGTTTCCCTTATTCTCAATAGTTTGGTCCTGTTTAGGTCTAACGCCGGTAAAGCATTTTGAAGCTTTCCAATTGAAGGGATACTATTTATTGCTTTGAGTTTTAACAACTGGTCAGTAAGTCTTGTGTAAGAAAACTTGCTGTTTGCTTTCCAGTCTAAAGAAAAATTCGAGAAGCTGTTGATTCAGCAAAAATACCTGTCCTCTCACAAGGAGCCTGACCTGCAACTATAATTTATCACCCATCCTCCACATCACTTGGCCACTGTCCGAAAGGACACGTTACCAAGTTTCAATAGTTCCTGTTGCATATTGCACGGCTTGGAGAGGCTGTCACTCATCTCTCAAACTACCCAGGCTTCACCAGCGTGGTAGGAACCGTTGTTACGTGAGTCGCATCAGCTTTTCCGTGCCCCAGGACATTTGGGAAGCTAACCCCACCGCCTTCCACCCGCCTGCCAGAGATTTCATGACTGTCGGTAAATTCCTTAGTTACTTGAGAAGCCGTTGCTATAGTAAATGTCCTTTCATGCATGTTTGTACTGGCTTGTCGAAATGAGTGTCAATACCAGCATCTGACTGGGCAAAAAAAACCTGTCAGTATCTGCCTTCTGATGTTAACATTGGCAGCAGCTTCTTGTAACTGTTGCAGGGAAGTAGCTCTGGTGGCCAAATTCTTTCAAAATTCAGATATTACCTGTTTGAATAGTTAACTCTTTCATGACACCTCAAAATCTCACCCTTTTCTCTTACCAAGCTGCTGTCCACCAGAGCTTCTCAGGACAAGATGCAAGGTGATCCGGGGCCATTTTTCACTTGTAGGATACCGTTGTTCATTCCTCTGTGTTTCAGTGCATTGGGTTTCTTTTCATAGGAGGTGAGTTTGGAAAGGACCTTAAGGGCTCATCAAATCCATCACCTTTTCTCTAAGAGGGATCAGCTCTGCTTGCATCATTCTTGACAGATACATTTTAAAAAAACACTAAATGAGTGCCTGTCTTACAAGAACTCCACAAACTCCGCAGCCTGTTGTGTGTTTGACTAAACATGGGAAGGCTTTTCCAACTCTTAAAATTGCATCTCTGTTGCTACTGTTTAAGATCATTATTTCTTTGCCATGAGAAGTAGGACATGGAGATAAGACTGCTGTTCTCTTCCAGCCTTTGACATTAAGCTTGCTCTAGGAATTGTAAACCCGAAATCATGCATTCCTGCTAGTAGCCTTGGTTAGAGTTTTAATAGCTCCTGGCATGCCAGACAAAGACGTGGCTGGCATATTTTCAGTTTTTTTCAATCACAAGTCTAAATTACCATCTTTCTACGTACAACAACTACAACCTGGCCAGCCCTTAGTGTGAATCAGGGGAAGACTCAGACTCTGAATCTGTAGTATGGCATCTTAACCATTACTATGACCCTAAGCCAGCAGATTTTTGCTGTGTCTGGCCTTTCCTCTGAACATATTTCAGGGAGTTAAACAATATTAAATGGCTTTTCCAGTTTAGAGCCTGTGTGTGGGAAGTGGGGGAAGATGCTGTATTGGGTAGGGCAGGTTGAAAGGGAAGCTTGCAGTGACTTTAGATTAAGTTCTCTTGAGTTACTGCGTATGCCTTTGCTAATACATTTTGGTACTCCTTTTCCCTTCTGGCTCCTGGTGACTAGTCATCCATGTAAATAAGTTCCCTCCCAAACTCTGCTTCAAAGTCTCACCAAGGCAAATTCCCTTTGCACTTCTGGAGATAGTTTGTGCCTGGGACCCTTCCCAGTTGCACCGTATGGATGAGCCTGTGCCACATTGGCTCCTTCCATCCTATATAGTCCTCCAGTACCATTCCAGCGGTCTTTAAAGTCCCAAATGGTGCCCATCTCCCTTCAGAAGATGCGTAATAAGTACCCTCAGTTTCATGTTGGGAAATCAGTGATGCCACAGAGCTGGCTTGTGTGGTGCTTAGCAGATTCCTGGGTGGGCTTTGCAGCTTGCAGAGGGAGGACTCTGCTCCTGCAGTTACACTGTTAGTAATTTAAAGCTAGCTTAAATACACGTACACAAAAAGTGTAACAAGAATTCCCAGAGTGGCATCCTATGGTGAACTCCTTCTGAACCAAAGCACAGAGATAAATCAAAGTTCGTGCTTTTTAACTACTACAGACACGCTGCACACATGGGCAAGACTATTACAGAAAAGAGAATAACGTCTCTCTCCAGAGAGTTAAATCTGTCCTAGTGACTCCAGGCATAACAGGATATACAAATGGTTCTATTTCACTGCTTTGTTTTAATGTTGATTTGTTTGTAGTCTGCCCAAGATACTAATTGGTGTTTTACAAGTATAAAGACAAAGGTGTCTGCCCTGAAGAACTCACTAACGAAAAACACTACTGTAACAGTGTTAACGCACAGTCAAATTTTCTGCCTAATGAACCAATCGCTTTGATAAAATCTCTACCTCCTGGTGAAACCTCTGCTTTGATTTTTCCCTTGACTCCCATCTTCTTTTACACCTCACTTTGTATTCTTTTTCCCTCTGCTTTAAATTTTGGGGGCAGTTTGTGCTTTAATCAACATTTTACGGTGTAGCTCCTTGAAAGGAAGTGAATCACCTCTTTCATTAGGAACAAACAAAGTTGGTCTGATGTTGCAACTGTATGGATATTTAAGCTGAGAAATTGGAAGACCCTGGCCTGGCACAGGATTTTAAGAGGAATGGTGGTGCGACGTTAGCTTTTAATCCCTTCAACATACTGTGGTTGATAACAGGTTGTAACATGGATGTTAGTGCCTGCATTTGCAGTGCTCATATCCAAAATAATAATTGAACAATTTCTCCTCTTTAGTGATATGTTGGCTTCTTACCACCTATGACTTAGCATGGATTCTTTTTTTTTTTCTTCAGGAGGTGTTGATTGCTGCAAAAATAGTAGTGTTAATGGTTGCCATCTGCACCTTACCCTCACCACTTCCATTTGTATATTATTGCTGCTTTTCCAGAGGTGATTTCCTCTGCAGCAGAGGTAGTGGAACAGACTCTGTGACTGCTGCTCATCTGCTTCAGCACAAAATCAGCCAGTTACTCTAAATCGTCTTTACTGGTGGTTTATGCTGTCATTATTGTTTTCCTATTTCTCATTGAGCCTCACTTCCATCTTAAATCAACACCTACCTTTTAGCACAAATCATGTTCTCATGAAGGAGACGTGTCTGAGAAACTGGTTTAAAGGTAGTATGAATTTGCATTAATGGTAAGCAGTGCTGGCATGCTTAACTTTACTGGTGGGGACTTTGGACTTATTTAATCAGCATTACATGGATTTGCTTTTTAATCTGTATCTGTGGCATGCTGCTTTTAAAGTTGTCCAGCTACGAATGTGTACCACATTTTAGACACACAGAGCTATCAGTAGCAGGCTGGATGGACTGCTGAAATATCCCCTGACTTCCTAATTTTTATACTATTTAAGGTTAGGTTATCTTTCACCCAAGCGCATTACTTTATATTTATCAACACTTATTTTTTTTTACAATCCTTTCAAGTACTTAAAGCGCTACCTCATTTTTAGCCTGGTTTCCAGGTCAATTAAGCATATATGATTATTTCATTTTTCTATTCCAACCTTTCTCACTGATTTCTACCACGTTACATAGACAGACAGCAGCCTTACAAATACCAAGTTCCTACTCTTTGTGAAAATAAATGGTCATATAAAAAGGAAAGAAAAATTATTTTCCCAGCTGAGCTCAACTGTATTATTAGACTTCAGAGAATCCACACAGGGGAAAGCCGTTATAAATGCCGTAACCACAGGAACAGCTTCTATCAGAGCTTGCACTTCATTAGATATGGGGTCATCCAGCCACAAGATGCAAAGCCACAGGAAGTCAAGTTGCTTTGCTTAGAATTACTACAACTATCCTTTTTTAAATGAAAAACTTAGCTCAGATCTTGGAGGAGCCATGACCTCCTTCTGTGCTTGGAATGACTTCTTTAAAAACTTCGTGGCTCCACCCCTCTGCTTTTCTTATGGCATTAAGTGTGGGGTAATGAAAGGAAGAAATAAAACTGAGCTGGCATTGCTGAGTCACTGCTGAGATTTGAGACTGGCTGGCTTGTTGGTGGAGCTCTGCTCAAGATGGAGGGACCACCCTGCTTTTGCAGGTAGCAGAAGGGATTAGGACAGGGCTCACCTAATGAAAGGAGAGTAGGATAGTAGGAAGATTGACTGAAAGGAGGTAAAGCAAAAGTAGAAAGCAGCTTTTAAGGGTAGATTGTTAGAGTCTAATTGGGGGTAAACAAAATCTTCTAAAGCTTCAGCACTCTTGCTAAATGCTAGGCCACTCAGGTCTATTGGGCAAGGGTCTTGTTTTTCCTCTACACCCTTTTAGTGCTCAATGTAAAGCAAGAATTTTTGTGCTATCTGGCATCTGCTTTCTCTCTGCTTCAGTACACTTAAGACGTCTACGTGAACTACTCCAAGCCTTCCACTAAGGATGTGAGACCCCAGACACCACCACTTCCCTGTCAACAGAACAGCTTCCCACGATGTGGCTGAGGAACTGGAGACAGCAGCTGTGGCTCACACTGTTTGCCTTTGCTTACCTGTAGACAGCAAAGTATTAGAAGCAAATGAGACACTGGGAACAAATTGGTCTTTCCTTTAATCTGACATTTCCTCCTGAGTCTTCTCTTCACTTTGCTGCTTATTCCTGGAGCAGTTTGCTGTTAAGCTGTGATAAGCATCCCATTCCCACTCCTTTTGCAAAGCTTCTGTGCCAGGAGACGTTCGGGCTTGGAACACACACGCTGCCTGCGGGATTGCCTACCTGGCAATTATTTGTATTGTTTTGTACCCACTCATAGCTTTAACCTGCGAGTCCCTTGAGGCACAGGTTATGTGTTTTGTGTGGTTCACTCGGCAACCATAGAGCACTTCACTCCCCTTAGGGCATTGCATAAAGTGTTAATAATAAAATCCTAGGAAATGTATTTGGAATTACAGGCACGGGGATTTTCTCATTGTCGTTTTTTACGTTACCGCTAAATCTTTATGCAGTACCATAAAGCTAATACTTAGCATAATGAAAGACATGTGTGTCTTTAAAACTCACCCAGGTCAAAATGATAGAAGCAAACATCACCCAAAAAAAAAAAAAAAAAAAAAAAAAAGAAAAGGTAAGTTGGAAGGGAAGCAGCAAAGAAGGGTGTGAAATGAAGGCTGTGCTTTGCAAGGTGCAGAACCCAAAGGGAGGCAAGAAAAGCAGAGCAGAAACACAAAGGTCAGCCATGGAAAGCAAGCCAAAGGAAATTAAGTCTGAGGTGGGATTTGAAGGTGGAAAGTGAGGCTCTTTACTCCCAGGGGAGGAAAGTAATGTAAACCCAAGAGCAGTCTGGACAGGTATGGATGTGAAACACAAATAAATGAAATGTTTTCACCTTTAGTGCTTGGGAGATGAGAGCTGGGTTGCTTATGAGCAGAAAAGCTGAGATAAGACCCTGACTGTGAGGGTACAAACTGTTTCAATGTCATATGGCTAGCTGTTGGTTTTGAAGCCCAAGACCTGTGGTCTTCACTTGGCTAGTTAAGATTTTCTTTGGCATTGAAGCAGGCCTTGGTAATGTAGGTACTGTACATGCTGAGCTAAGCTATTCTCTCCTCAAATGGCTTGCTTGCTTAGGTTAAAACACATAAGTTGTTTTGCAGGTTGATAGCACCAGAGTTCTGCCAAAGATTCCAGATTTCACAAACTGACCATGAAAAGCCAGCATCTTTGTTACAGGTCACAGCGTACGTGCTCTGTCTTGCTCAGGCTACAAGGCTGCATGGGTCATGCTGGCACTTGTAGTCTTCAGGGATCACCCATAAAGTAGTGCCAACTGCTTGCTGACAAGTTTTCCACCTGCCTTGTGGCTGAAGTAGTCCGGTCACTGTCATGTTTTTAGTAGCGACCACCTTAATTTGGTGTTTCAAGACAAGATCACCTATTGCTGGATGTAAAAATCAGCATTTCGGAGTATGGCCACTGTTGCTAACATACTTAAGGATGAGGAGTGTGGAGATGTAATCACATACATTCTCCCTCTTCTTTCCTGCACATTATTCATCCTCTGTGCATTGCAAGTGCCATCTTTCTTCATCACAATAACCACTCCAAACTTCTCTTTTCTCTTTTTCTTCCCTTCTTTCATCCTTCTTTATGCTTCCTTAGCTCCCCAGGAGTGGGACGTCTGCTTCTGGCTTTTTAGAAACCTTTGTCTAATTGCTTTGGCACTTGAACAGCCTGGCTTATTTTTCAGTATCAAGGGGATGGAGACAGCAGTGAAGATCCTCACTCTCTACACTTTCTAGCAAGTGTGCAAGAGGCTGAGATAGCTGTCCTACAGTAGGAAGCCTCAGGAACAGGAAATATTTTGTTTCCTCCTGAAATAAAACAAGCTTTTAGGCTTTCCGTGTTAGGACAGCAGTGATTGTTGCCATTCCCTACTAGCTGTTGTGGAGCTTGGGGATGAATACCCAGGTTCTGTCCTTGCCTCCTCAAGCAGTTTTTTCCGTACTAAATGATGTCACTTACAAAGTTTGTGTTGCATCTTGCTCATGGTTACAGTCATCCTGTCTTTCCTTCCTTTGATACTCTTGATGCCAAAGTTAATTTAGAACCAAATTATAAGCCTTTCACCTTGAATTCTGAAATTTATTAACCGCAGTGTTCTGTGTAAATACTTACTGCTGCTAATGTTAATGAATGTGGAAAAATAGTGAAGCCTGTAAATCCAAATACAGTCGGAACATCTTATGTCTTCTTTAAAGCACAGTGTTCACCTTTGCTTTTATGCCGCTTGGAGTATAATATGTGCCTCCAGGAACTTGGAAGCTAACGCTGCAAGAGAGTACAGAACAATACAAGTCTCTGCAGAAATGTTGCTCTGATAACTTTGCTTTTTTGGCCTACATTTCTCGGTGGTTATTATTTGTTAATTATGTTATATAGTGCTCACAAGTGGGCTAATTGCTTCCCCAGAGAGCTTACAATAAAATGATGGACAGAACAAGGGCAGGATGTTACACATATCAGATAGTAAAAGGGTAAGGTAGGACACGGGCAATATGGTTAGTTAAACACGTCTGTGTTTGAAAGCAGAGTAGCGTTATGAAGCATAGCATAGAAGAGTTGGGTTGGTTTGTGAGGGGAGAGGATGAGTGCTAATTTGAATTGATCTGAGGAGTTGACTTGTCAGAATAGTTGTGCAAGGAAGCACCAAAACTGAAGGCAGCAATGGAGAGAAAAAAAAAGCATAAATTTATGAAAGGAGGCTGCAAGGAGATTGTACCTGGCTTGGTTATAGTTGCAGGGCTGTACTGTGTGAATTCTTGAGAACAAGATCTATATGAACTGTAGGTAGACTGCATGAGTGATATTCCTTGAAAAATAAAACCCTTTCCTCAGAGAAACTCTTTTCTTCAGACCCTTATAGATGGGAGAGAAGAAAAAAATGGGCATACACATCCATGCAGTTGTATTTCAGATTTCAGTTCTCATTCTTGCTGTTTGTTTTTGTGCATCTGTCTTTTAGTCTGCACGCTTTCAGGCAGGAGGGCTCTGCTGGTATTTATGGTCTATGCTGCTCTAAATTGTCATGTTCTGATTCATTTTCCTGTGCTGAGAATACTACTTCACACCTGCTTAGAGCAGAGGAACCAAGTCATGATGAAGGCACACTTAACAAATAAGTGACTAAAAAGTGACACAAGATATTTCTCAGCAGCTCCTCAGCCACTGCTTGTGCTGAAAAACAGGAAATGTCTGTACCCTTGCGCAGAGGTCTGACTTGATTTTGATACGTGGACCAGCTCTCGAGCATATTGCCCTCTCAGAGCAAAGAAGCGGAAGAGTTTCAAGTGTGTATTTTCCTTTTGAGAAGCCTTTTCTAAGGGGAATGGGAAAGGAGGGAAGGTTTGGCCAGTTAAGTGATCTGCTTCAAATGCTCCTAGAAGCACTTTATTTATACACAGATACGCTTTTCTACATTTACTGTTAGAAAAGAGAGAAGTGAAGTTTTTACATAGGTGGGTGGTGTTTTCAGATTTCAAAGTACATGTAGTTTCCTCTCCCAGAAGCCAAGCTGTGATGCTGACTCTGCTTGCTCCCAGAATTGCTACCAGAACTCCTTTCTCTGCATGCTTGCATTGATTTTTATTGCATCCTTTCTCTCAGTGGTTTATCTTGGCATCTTAAATCTTCAGAGCCCTTAATTAATACATTTGCTTGGATTCAGAGTTTGACTGGCCAAGCCCACTTGTTACTTCTCATGTAGTCCGTTCAGTTTCTTCTGTATCTGTGGGGTATAGGAAGAAATCCTGAACTCAAGAATCAAGAAGGGTTTGGTCCTCTGAATGCTGATTAGAAGGGATTAACAGCACCTGCCTGTTCCTCACACATTACAAAGGGATAATGAAAAGTGCCCAGGGAATGACGTGACAGTAGTAAACTACTGCGTGAGGAAGACTTGGATTGCTTCTGAGTGTGCCTTGCAGTACTACTTACCACATGGACTGGGATGACACTACTGGGATGACTGTCCTGGACATGTCAAGGCATTGACATTTAGAGGATGGGTACAGGACAAAAAGTCTGCACTGGTTTGATTATAGTCCTGTCCGCTCCTTTAAAATATAATATTTGAGAGTCTCTTGATGATCTGATTATAGACAGTATACTGCAGAACAGACAAGAATTGTGATGTGTCTGTTCGCTGGTAAGTGTCATACCCATGTAGGGCTGTCAGGTGAGCGAAACAGTGGGGTTATTTCAGTACTTGCCTAGTGCCTTGCACATCTGTGATACCTCTTTGAAGGATCTCAAAGCACTTTGCAAACACTTAATGAAACTCTTAGCTCTGCTGCAAGTTTCATATAGTTGATAAGGCATGTTTTGTGCTTTGATAACCTGTGCCAGAGCTGGAGGGAATAATTTTTTTCTCCAGGGTTTCCCACCAGCTGGGAAGAGAACTTGGGAAACGTGACCTTCCCAGTCCTGTGCTCGCTTTGCCGGACCATACTTCCTCTGTTATTCAAGGTGAGAACAGAACGGTTAGAATTGATTTAGGTGCTCCTGGGAAGATGAAGTCACTATGTTTGGATCTCTGTATCGTGCCAATAGAGAGATCCTAGGGGAAATCTCTTCCTTTAGTTTTGTTTATATTCAGTCTAATGCACAGATGTAATTTGCAAGGAAATGCAAAGGAAAAGAGGTTTTGCTGGCCTCAGCAGTGTAGCTGGAGTGAAATGAGATGTCGCAAGGATATCTAAGTGTCTCTCTTTCAAGATATGAAAAGGATTTTTCTTCTCTGTGGTGTGCTGGTTTTTTAACTCTTTCCCTTACGTGCCTTCAGTCTTCAGCACTTGCGTGTTATCTCACCCCTTAGCCTTTCACAGGCTGCTTTCTGCTCATGGATTTTACTCACTGCCTTTGTTTGCTACAACTTAAATGAATGCTTTTTTTTCCTGAAAAGCGTAAGAACAGCAGGAAGAAGTTTGTGTGCTCTGTGCAACACGGTATCGGGGTTCCCAAGCCGACATTAGAAATACAGGTGTTGTAACTGCTAGTATTGTAACTGTTAGTACTGTAGGACTGACCAGGATCTGATAATGACAGCTGGAATGAATCCCCATGACTATCATTGTAATCAAGTCTCTGGCCAAAATTTAATCCATTGCACTTTTGCAACCCTGTTGCTTCCTGTTACGCTGTTGTTTTCAGGCTGAAGGCAAAACCCAGCTGAGTATTACAGGTTATTGTATGGCTCCTGTTTCATTGATGGAAACAGGCTGGGATCCAGTACGTCATACAACAGTAAAAGTGTATTGTTTATATGACAAGCAAATGGCATTTTGGTTACCTAGAGATTACATTCAGCAAGAGAGATGGTGGCTTTCTATTTTAGCAGTAGTAATGTGTGAATTATAAGAATAAATGAAAATGCTGACATTGGCCACTCGCTGAGGGATGAGCTTTTGGCAAAAATATAAAATAGAATTACAAGACAGCCTGGGAGAATTTGAATGCAGTTTTAATAGAAACACATCACCACAAAATTTAAAACTAAAATAAAAAATTGAGTCAGCAGATACAATATAAATGTACTTGAAAACCAAGCACCTCTAGATTTATACAGTCGAATGAAACAGGTACTGTTATGTGGTAATAAAACCTCCTCACTAGGATACGGTGCCACATCAGAACACAGGTATCCAGAAAAATTGTGGAACCTCTGTCCTTGGAGGTTTCCATGACTCCGCTACAAAAAGCTGACCTGGTCTAACATTGGCGGTAGTCCTGCTCAAGGCTGGAGGCTGGACTAAAGACCTCCAGAGATGACTTCCAAACAATGATTCTGTGAATAACCTCAAAATTATTCTAAGCAGAGATTTACTACAATAAAAATCCCTGGCATTTTTAATTGCAAGAGGAGCAGTCGGACTGCTCTTTCCTTTGTAGTTGCAGATGAGGCAGATGTGGCAAAAATGGATCTTCGTAATTCCCTGCAGAAAACGTTTGGGTTTTTTTTAAAAGATTTTTCCTTGTCCCCTTTCCATTAGATACTTCCTAATCTTTCTCCTTGTCTTTGCTGGGTGAGAGACAGAGCTGATAGTTCATGTGGAGCATAGTAGTTAATATCCAGCTGCAAGATAGCAGCTGATTTTTCAATGTGTTCTAGCACAGAATTTATTTTTATGGAGTCAAACAGGAAAGTGCTTCTCTATAGTAATTGGAACTTGTCCTTTTAAAAAGTGCTATCATGTCATACAGCACGGCCAGGTATTAGACATTCAGGCTTTTCATTCCATTTCCCATAAGTGGATTCCTTGCTATATTGGCACTCAGTATAAATAGCAGTAAAATTAAACCTTGCTATGGTTATGTGAGGTATCCTGGTGATTAGAATACCAGGGTCAACAAAGGAAGGAAATTGCAGGTGACCTGAATTTTTACCATTTCTTTCCAGGTTTAGTGTTCCTGCTTTTCATCTTTCATTAAACCCTCTTTTATTACCAGGAGGTCAAATTGTATCCCTGTTTAATTTTTAAAGCATTACAGGGCTGGAAGATGCTTCCAGAGTCCAGATCTTCATTCTTCCATTCCAAGGAAGGATTAAGTCTACCTAACACTTTCCTGGTAGTTGTCTGAGTTGCTTTCAATGTTTGAGACTCCCAGTGGTTGTTGAGGCTTCACATACATACTGATAGATTTCTCCTACTAGCAGAGTTTCATGTTGGTAATTTATATCTGCTGCTGCTTGTCCTCTTCCTCATAAACACAGCAAAAATCGTCCCCTTTTCTCTTTGCATCATCCCTTTCTGTAGTGGAAGTCTGTTATCATCAGTTCTTCTTAAGATGCTGTCTGCAGTGTACCAATCTTAATCAGGTAAATTGAAAGCATTAGAGCCTCCTGGGTACCTGTTCTTATGCCAGAATTGACTTCAGAACTGATGGTACGTGGCCTTATTTATGCATGTATTTATTTTAATCCTGCTTAAACTCATCAGGCTACAAGTCTTTGTTCACTCTCTTGCCTGTTTGATCCCAATCCAAATGTTTATGCTCATACTTAACTTTAAGTTGTCAACTCCTTAAAGCAAGACTCTGTCATCCTTAATGTCTGCAAAGCTCCAGAGTGACTCTTCATAAATAATCTGCTGTGCTTCTCTCCATTGCAGCTAGACCTGGGTTAGAAAGATACAGAGATGCCCTCAGTTCTTGCCTGTCAAGTTTTATGCACTGCATGGGGGTCATACCAAAGCACCTCTGCAGCGAGGATCTGAAGCAGCAGAAACAGAGCTGGATTATATTAATCTTATTGTTACGGTTTCTCAACAAGAAAGTAGCTAATCACTGTGGTTCAGCCAGGCTGCAGAAAGGGGTTGTTGCATTTTAAAGCTGTGAATGATCGTGTGATTGCCTTGTAACTCAGGCTAGAGGTTTAGCCTCTGCTTACTTCATCTAGCGCATTTTCTGTAATTTAAGTGAGAATCTACTGAAATTAGAGTTTAGCTTTTTTCTGCCTTTATGTTCACCCCTTCTGTACTTTTGTGTTATTTTTGTGAATTTGACCTAACAAAATTGCTTGTGAAATAGTACCCCCTCATTTGCAAATGAGGAAGCAAAGGCATGTGAAATTACTTAAGTAATTGTAGTTCGTATGTGGCAGATCTGAGGCAGTATAGTAGATTTTTTTGGCTCCCCCATTCTAAGCTTGAAGTGCTAAGAAAGAAAGACTTGCAGTCTGAAGAGGAGGGAAACTTCACTGAATTAATCCAAGATGCTTCTGTAGCTTATGTACTGCCACCCTTTGTCTTTGCTGATTGGTTATATCTCTCTTTTCCTCCCAGAGTAACATGTGGATGCAGTTTTTCTTTTTGGATTTAAATCTCCAAAGATATTTGGGTTTCAGACTCATTTGATTTCATGAGGTGTCTAAATACTTTCCACTTCGGGCTTCTACTGTTGCCAAACTGTTTTCACAATGTGATGTGAATTGTTTGTATAATGGACCATAATCCCCTATTTTTTTCGTCACTAAATAACTGTGGCTGAAAGGTGCTCTGAGAGTATTATGCCTTAGAGATGCATTCCAGATCCTGCAGGAATCAAGGGAACCAGGATTTCACTCTGTATGTTTAGTGTACTGACTTAAAGATTAAATCAGCATTGTGTGTCTTAAGTGAAGAAAGCAGGCAGAAAAAAAAAAAAAACCACCAGTGGTACTTAGAGTGCTTTATGTGTTTCAAATTATTTTCCATACATTTAACTAATTACATAAACAGATGATATTTACAGGGGACTGCAGGCTATAATTGACCTTCATCTTTTCCTGTGCACTTCCCAGTCTCTCCTTGAATTTTCCTGTTTCCTCTTAATCATTCTACACTTAACACCAGGTTTCAGGCAGTCCTTTTCTCCTGCTTGGGACCATCCTACCAATGCCCAAGAGGCCAATATTCCCAGCTCCTTTTAACTTCATCTTCTCAGACCGATTTTCACAATTTTAGAGCTCATGGTGTGGACAGACATACTTCCTCCAAAGCCCGATCTTCAGGCCTCCCACCAGTTACAGCACGATTGCTCTTCTCCTTTTACGTGATCATCAGTTCTTTAGAGCAGGAGTGTTTCTTTCTTTTATCTTGTGTAATAAATTGCTTTTCAGAAGTTGCAGCAACACAGTACACATTTACGTATGTATATCTTATTTTTCTTTGAAGCTTTTGTATGTGTGTGTTAGGGCAAGCAGGGGGGGAATTGCATAAACTGTGAGTCTCCTGGCGAGAGGTTAGAGCAAACCCATGTTTAGAGTTCAACAGTGTTCCCATGGCTACTAGGACAGGTACATCACGGGAGGGGGAACATTTCTGGCATTTAACAGCCTTTCCAGGTGATTTATGGTTTCACATAAGCTTTTCCTAAACTGAGAGGTTTTCTAGGGTTGGCACCTCTTTGCTTGTCTCCATGCCCTGTTAGTTCTGTGTTCAGTGGCCCATGGTTATTAAAATTCTTATCAATAAAGGAGTTTCTGAGCAAGGTTCTTATTTTCTGGGATCATGCATACCTTCTGAACTCAGCTTAACCAAAAGAACATTTTTTTTATGCCTAATGTATTTTATAAAAGAAATGTGTGGAGTTCACGTAATATTTGCCTTCAATTACAGTAATTAAGTTGTCAGGACTTGAAGTCACCAAGGGAATGAGAAAATCCTTTCCTGGTTGGCCAGGGTCTGGTCACAAGTACGTTTTACATATGGGGGTGGGGAGGGAAACTGTTCTGGCTGGCATCTGCAGCAGAAAACCTGGGAGACTGTTTGTCACTTTGCAATACAAGGTGTCAAAATCCTGCTGTGGGTAGAAGGAAAAGGAAAAGAAAGTGACCTGGTTAACTCTGCTTTAGCAGGGCATCTATTTTTGATCCGCACTAACGCTGCTTGCTTAGGTTGGGAGGTATATCTTATTAAAAAGAGAACGACTACAAACGTAGCTCAATCCATTTAATCTGTGGATTCTGTCTTGTCAAACTTCTACTGTGGCTCCCCTCTCAAACGTAACCTATATGTATAGAAGTGTGTAGACACATGCTTTTTTCCCCCCCCCCATGTTCAACATCTCTTTGCAGACTTCTTTGCCAGAAGTCGAATAGTTTTAAGTTACTTCATAAACTTTACCTGAAGGCACACTACAAGGTATTCCTGCAAGAAAAGTACCTAATTTTTATAAGTGCCCACACAAACATTACTGGAATCTCAAGTGTAGCGTTACTTTCGTTCCACTGGAATAGCTCTCTTGAAAGCAGATGTATGAGGAAATCGCTACTCGTAATGCATCACTAATGACACAAATTTTTGCATTCCTGCTCATGTGAGTAAAGGTTATGGATGCATAAGGAGTCAGACCTGCAAAACCTTACTCACAAACCCTAATAAACCCCACTTCAGCTAGCAAGTTTAATGATGCCCTGAAGAGAGCCAGATCATTTATCTACACCATCATGCAGTAACTATGAAGTGTTGAGATAAGTGGTTTTATATCTCCCAGTTTGCTACTGGCCTTCACCCTGTGTGTTGTTTTATGCCAGTGAAAGTGCGCGTGAAATGTTACTGCTCTGATTTGGTTGTATTTTATAGTCATTCAGTTAACATATAAGATGCACGGGTAGAGTGGATGCTCTTATCTATCCGTGTATTTATGAATGGAATAACAGTGAAGTATCTCTGTCATACTTGCCACACTTGACCGTACTACCTCCCGTTCAAGAAGCGTGTTGTAGGCCAGATGTTGGTAAGGATTCCACGCAGTCCTTACCTGCTCAGCTTTTCCCATTGAGGGGGGTGGGCTTGGTTATCTGCAGTTCGTGTGAGGCTTTAAAAAAAAAAACAAGGGAAAAGTTGGGACATTTCCAAAAGTCATTTGTGACTTTTGCCAAGCAAAAGGATATGGCGCAAAGTATCCATGTAAACAAGTCTGAATTTCACCTGCCTTTTTGGGTTGTTTATTTTTTAAGTCACAGATCGCTTAACAAGTTATGTATTTTCATCTTGTTGCATTTTTTTGCTTTTTCAGAGTCAGTTCTCTTCATGCCATACATAACATCCAGCTCCAGACCTATACTTTGCTTTTTGTTTTATATTTACTTTCTAGATACTAGACTCTTTTTATAGATACTCACCTGCAGCTAGAGTTCAGCAGCTATTTATTTTGTGTATGCAGAAGCCTTGTAAGATCTAACCTGTGATGTTGTTTTTGCCATCTGATAACGTATGATCAAATGGAGCATGTTTAAATAACAACATCTAGGACACAATGACAGTAAACCAGCTACGAAACAAACATTTCTAAAGATCAGATAAGATGGAAGAGATGCATCAATGCTGGATTGCTCTGTATATCATAAGTTCTTGCACTTTGCTGTAGAGGTATTCCAGGCATGGGATTTCCTTTATGCCACAGGCTAATAGGTTGTGCTGTATTATTTTTCATGTTGCTTTATATCTTGTAGAGACCTGTGCCTTTGCAAAGTGAGTGTAATATACTGAGTGTGATAGTATTATACATAATCTGCATGAGTTGCACAGGAGTAGGTAAACAGTAAGAAATTCAAAACAACAGGGAATTGTCTTGTTTTGTATTCTCTTGCTGCCTTCTGTACTGCCACCTCTTCTCCCTAAAACTACTCTATTTTTGGCATTAAGGGCTGCTTCTCACTTCTGCCCAAGTCTGTACTTTTACAATTCATTCTCAAAGCACCATCTTGGTTTTTAATATTTTTCTGATCAGTCTGCAAAAAAAACAGCGTTACGTTTAAACCCATTACTTCTGACTCTTACTCCTGCTCCTCTTTGTTCACCTGCAGGAGGATATTACCGATCCTGAGTCTCAGGAAGAGCAGCAGAAAAACCACTGGCTATCTGAGCCTGCAGATGGTTACAATACAGTAAAGAGCGTTCTCACTGTACAGGAATATTTCGCCAAGCGCATGGCAAAACTAAAGGGATCCCAGAATGTAGCAGAAACAAAGGTAGACAATTCCTGCCCAACAGCTGACGAAACTTTGGAGCCTTCAGAAGAACTGAAAACTAAAGTCAAAAAGGAAAAGAAGAAGAAGAAGAGAGATGAGGCAGAGAGTACAGAGCACTGTGAGAAACCAAAAGTGAAACAACCTAAGATAGGTAGCTTGAATGGAAAGGAACTGGATGTTCCGTTAAATGAATGTCACTCAGGGAAGAAGAAAAGGAAACATAAAGAGCAGCATGAAGAGGAAAGCATTAGTTGTGATGAAAACATGGGCAACGGAGAAATTTATACAGGAGTATCTGATGGAGAAGATGTCAGTGTAAAGGACTCTGAGGCAAAGCAAAAGAAACGCCATAAGAAGAAACACAAAAAGCAAAAAGAGGAGACAGATGAGTGTATGGAAGGAGTGCAGAGAAAGAAAAAGAAGCACCGAAAGCACATTTAACCATTTAAGAGTCGAGCTGGGACTCCGAGGTGATTTAAACTTTAGCATGTTAGAGAAGTCTGTGCAAACCCACCAGCCAGACATCACGTTGTAATCCAGTCCTGAGCACGCTGCTCTACCTCCAGCTGAAACCACAGACTGTGTTTCATTATAGTTCTGTCAAGTAAAAACGTGGTGACAGGCCAGCAGGAGCTTCAGTGCCATGTTAAAAAGGCATCCGTGTGTAGGGCGAAGTCTTGCACGTCTGCAAAGCAAGATTTGGTAAAAACCAGTTGGGATTTGCCTCTTCCAGGATGGCAGACGGTTCACCTTAGTGGCTTTGCAAGAGCTGTTTGAACCCAGCAGACTCTTTGCTGCCTTCAGCCCAGACCCACTCAGGTGCAGCTCCATTCAAGTCAGATAATAGCATGCAAAATCAGGCCTGGTTTTAACCACTGTGGTTAAGACTGTGAAAGGTAGTGACTGCTGCTTCAGACTGACTGTGTTTTTCTCAATCCGGGGGGGGAAAAAAAAAAAGTCACCCTACTACTGCCTTTATTATTAAAGCTACTGTTGTTTTCACTTCTGATAGCCCAGCTCTGCTTCAGGAAACAGGAAGGGTTTTGCAAAGCTGTATGTATTTTTTCACTGATTTTTGCAAAGTTGTGTCTAATTTTTTCACTGATCTCCTTTTAGATATAAAATGAATGTTATTTCTTCCTAAAATACTTATTCTAAAGGTTTACGCCTGAGTGTCAGTACTAAAGAATGAAATAAAAATGCCTCTGTTTCCTAGCCAGTTGTTAACCGTTGTTAACCGTTGTCAAACAATTGTAACTTTGCAGCAAAGCTGAAGGAGCTGTGCCTTTATTAACCATATCTAAATCTTTGGTTTCCAGCAACATTCAGGGTACTGTCAGTGATGCACCTGGCATTCAGAAAGTTGTCTTGGATAGAGCAAGGTTTTTTTCTGAAATTAGGAAGCCACATAGATTTTAAAAGCATAGCTGGTCAGATGCATTAGTACTGCCACTTAGACACTGAAAACTTGCAATTTAGATTTATAACCAAATTAGAGCTTGTTTCTAGTTGTAAACGTGAAGTAAGTAATGCTGGAACTCAGCACTACCATAAGCAGTTCTGTATGAGATCTTAAACAGTCAGCATGAATTTTGACATGTTAATCTCATTCAGCTAAGAGCTGTCAGAAGAGATGGGTGAGCTTGGAAGTAAAGTGGTGGAATGGGAAGAAGCATTCACCATCCTGGAGTCCGGTTCTGATATTGCTTTGGCCACAGCAAACTGACAGCACAAGGCTGAGAGCAGCCAGCTATCATGGCGTACCCCAGAGTAGCTGACCAGAATTCAAATCCGTGAGCTGTTCCTTTGACTTTGGGCCTGGCTGTGTTTCATCGGTGTAAATCTAAAACATCCCATTGGCCTGCTCTGCTGAATGAAGTGGGTACATGTTTTTATTGTCTTAACTCGGTTGAGTTGCCTAACGTGATTTTGAAAACATTGTCAAGATACAGATGTTAATATGAAAAAATTTCCTTAAGCTGCCTTTATTGTCCAGTGGAAGAAACTTAAGTCTGCAGCACACAGCCCACAGCTTCAGATGTTTTAGTTGCAGCTGAACTCTTCATTTTCAAGAGATCTTGGTTTGCAATGCACCTTTCTTGCCCTCAGGACATGCTCATTCATTGCAGCAAAATTATTGTAGTTTTACTTATTGTAAGGGAGAACAAGGTGCCTTTCTGTGTGTTTCACTGCTGGCATGCCAGTAGTTTTTAACCCTTGTAGCATTTGCTTTTCAGTGCTATACAAATATTAGCCATTATGAAGCTGCGATGGCTGGGCTTCTTCCCTGGCTTCCTTAAAAGAAATACCACTTAATACCATGAGGTTGGTGTAGAGTTGTGAGTAAGCTCCATGCTTGAGGTGAAAAAAATAATCTTCTCAATGGAAGAAGACTGCAAAATAGATCTTTCATGTTACATTGAAGCATCCTAAGTTTTGTGGATCCCCTGCAAAGCAGCCTTTCTAATTTCTTGCTCACCACAAGTTTGGATTTTTGTTTGTTAGTAGAAGCCAAAAGCCTGACTGTTTCCAGTGGGGTTTTTTAACTCTTAAGCAGCTAAGCTTTACAGTCTCTCTGGGATCTCAATTTAAAAAGGTGCTAGTCAAGGAATAAAGTTTCCTTCTCCAAATACTGCTGGGCTTGTTTGTTTATTCTCTGTGCTAATCTTCCATGAGTTTGTGTGTGCTAATTCTTACGAGTGTTTGGCCAGATTCCTGTGTTAGTTATAGAAAGAATAAAACCAGGAACACATTTTTAAATTTGTGGTGTTACTACAGTTAAGTACAGTATACCTAAGATTTAAATCTGGCTCAGATTGAAATATCAGCTACAAATAGAAGATTCTCTGTTTGTACAAGAAGAAGTGGGAATTTCACTTTATCACAGGAAATGTGGGATTTTAATGTGCCTCAAGCTCAAAGAAAAATAGCATGTGCAGAATATGGGTTGGAGGAGGAAAAAAAAATCATAACAGACTAGTATTTGAAACAAGCAATTCATTTAGCTGTGCTCTCTGTGTGTTAGTGGTCAGCCAACTTTGCATTACTCGACAAAAAGCTCTTCTTACCAGATACTATCTAGTGAAATGGATGATTGAAACAACAGGAACATGTTTCAAAGTAATAATTTTTTTGGGGTTTTGTTTATAGTGGGTTGTGAGTCCAGTTTTAACCAAACTCTGGTTTGGCAAGAAGGTCTTTTTTAGAAAGCATAAGAATTACATCATTACCCAAATGGTGAAATTATCAGAATGTGAGCACAAAGAAATTATGTGGTTTCATTTCTGTGAAAATATGACTTTTAAACAGTCATATATATTTGTTATATATCATGTCCATTGTTATATATTTGTCCATTGTACTCACACACTGCAGCACAAAATGATGTACCTCCAAGTGAAATTCCCTACAAAATGAGCAAAATGAGAGTCACCACTCTGCTTTCACTTCCAAATCGAGGATGATGCGCACACAGCATAGATATTAAAATGTTTTCAGTTTTAGTAATCCCAGGTCACCAGTGACATAAAAGAAAATTTTCCTTTTTGCATTGGGAGCCTTACAGAGATGATGGTTTCTTGTGAGTTGCTTCCATTTTTCGCAGGTACGGTGGCGTTCTTTGCTTTGAGCCCTGAAATTAACTCTTGGTGCAAAGGCTGCTACATACCAGGCTCCGTGATTTGCAATTGCAATTTTATGAACAGCAATATATATGCTGGCTTTTGTGCTTGTAAATACCCGCAAGCACAAAACTGTATCCTGGAAAGTAGAAGCCACGGAAAAGGAGCCTGTTACCAGCATCGGCCCAAAGTCTGCAGGAGTTTTGTGGGCTTCAGCTGTTCTGATCGTGCTGTGTCCGACTCTGCAGAGCTTTCCTTAGAGCCCGGGATGGGAGACCGTGACAACCCAGATGTGTGGAACAGGCACCATTCCTTGAATTTCTTTCCAAGATGTACTTAGCTCTAGCGCTTTACACACAACCAGTGTGTAGCAACAACCAGGGTTAATTTAAAGCATAGATGCGTGATGCTCGTAAGTACGAGTTTCAAGACAACCCATTAAGATTTCCGAACTGCCTGTCCTTACATCTGTATGAATTTTAGTCCCTTAGATGGTGTCTAAGAGGCAGCTGCTTTGTGAAATTTAAGAAACGCGTTTGGGGACAGTTCAGCGTCGTGTTCAATTAATGCAATTTTCCTTGAAGCAAAAGGCAGTTGTGGTGCTGACTTCTTTCAAATCATCAGCTCTCGGCAAAGTAAATTAGCTGAATGCACCAATGTAATTAACCAATTTTCTCCTGTTTAAACACACAAGACTGAAGTTCTTGAAGCATCCACCTTCAAAAGGCACAGTTTACGTCATGAAACCTCCAAACCTGCCAGCACTAAGAGGAGGAAGGAAGCTCCAAGAAGAGAGGAAAACCACACAAAGTCTATTGGAAACACTGCATAGCATCAAGCCTATCTTAAAAAAAGATCTTACAATAGTGTGTCCTCAAACAGCGTGAGGATTGCTAGCATCTGAAGCAGTCCTTTGCTTAATTCCTCCTTTCTGGGCAGTATGAGCTTTGCCACGCAAAGGGTTATAAATCTCATCCACACGGTGTTAGCGGCCGAGGATCTGAGCTCACAGAGACTTGGACAATAACCAAGGCTCCGTACCTGTCCCATGCAGGGATCAGCAAACTTTTGCTTGGATAAGCAAACTTTCAGTGATGTGGGAATGGGGAATATGGTAAAAATAAAAACTTTTGCGGTGGCAGAAGTGGGAAGATTGCTCCAATGCCAAATTGAAGCTCGATTTCTCAGCAAGTCAGAACTTAAATTCTGCTTCTGAGTCACTCAAAAGACTTCTTTTTTTTCTTTGTAATTTTTGTAATTTTTAAAGTATAAGAGCAAAATTCTGCTTGTCCCTTTTTAACCTAAGGGGACAAAAATATTTTGTAGCCGTTAAAGCTGCGTTTTAAAAATAGTAAGAGCAGAATTATTCAGCACCATGAGTGTGTGTGCTGAAAATTTTAGTGCTTTTTTTTTTTTTTCCTGTTGTTTTTTTGGTCTACATATTTCGCTGCGGGCTGTAGAATGGGAAAGCTCTGGTTTCTCCTCCTAGCAAATAAATGGTCCCAGTAGCGGCCCCTGGGGAAAGGTGGCCCCGGGGAGGACGGGCAGTGGGCAGGGTTGGTTCTGTGTCGGTGCAAAGCAGCTGGGAGCTGCACCGCTGAGAGACGGCTCTTCTGCTGGGAACCCCCAGCTGTCTCTGCAAAAACTGCCCTTGGGACATGAGAGTTTCATCAATAATTAAGGAACATGTGAATATTGAGCTAATTTAGGATTTGCACTTTCTCACACATTTGAATGTCTCTGAAGAGGGGTGGGGGGGTGGGGAGGTTACTTGGTGAAAATAGACCCTGCCGTTTGCAAGCCGAGTAAAATGCCAGATGTCGGATCCACGCCAAAAAGGGATATTTTTAAAGAGTGGGGCTGGTCTCGCATGTACGGCGCGAAAGCTGGGTTCGGTCACGGATTTTCTGCGTGACCCATGGGAGTTGCTGCCACTGTTCCCCATCCGTGAAAAGGGGGAGAACAAAGCTTTCTTCCACCCTTTGTCTGCTCGGTCTATTTTAGCTCGTAGCTTTTAGCCGTAATTTCCCTGCTCTCAAAGCCCTGTGAGAGCTCTGCTGCTTCCTGTGCCCCAGATACAGGTAAGCGTTGCACCAGAATCGGGAAGGTAAGCATAAAAAGTGAAGATGAGTTTTTTCCAGACTGCTGCTAATTACCCTGATACGGTCGCAATTAAAAGGTGGCATTTTCACATGGCCCCAGCTGTCTTTATGTAACGTAGAGCTTCCTACAGGACAGGTTTAACCAGCATTTTAGGTAGGGTGCAGAATGAAACCCATATTACTAATGCAATCAGAATGCCAGGTGCTAAAGGAGAGGGGGAGAAAAAAAAAAGTGTTTATTATTATTCTTGTTTGTACTCAGAATGCGGTATGGGGGGCCTCTAGGAAGGTGCTGTTGTCCAGCACGGGAGAAAATCCAAATGAGAAATATTTTGCAGTATTTCTTTGTCTTGCAACCACACAGGAGTCCCAGCACATGTCTCAGGGGGAGTTCTGAAAAGCCATGTGAGTTTTCCCCTGCGATACCCGAGGGAGATCAAACGCTGTTACCCCCACGATGCGGAGGGAATAGAGGACCAGGAAAACCCGGTGAGTTGCTCCGAGAGCCCCCAGGCATCTGCAGCAGAGGCAGGAGGTGGACGTGGGTCCCGTCTTTATCCTCGCCCAGACCTTTCCTCCGTCCTGCAAACCACACCTCGGAAAGGCAGCGCAGGACGGAGGCACTGCCGCATGTCGTGTAAAAGGGCTTCAGTGGAATTCAGCAGTTCCTCTTCTTTTCCCTTGAGGGGATATACTGCTACTAAAATTTTCAGGCCTCTGGGGCCTCGAGTATGAAGGTGATATTTTCATAATAACGACGATATCCAGGCCCTGTGCATCCTGAAGGTTAAAAAATACCACTGAGCGGTGTAACACCCTATTCAAAATAAAACCTTGTAACTTCAGGCAGTCTCTTTTTCAATGCACTTCAACCCCTACTAAAGGGAAATTAAAAAAAAAACAAAAAAAAAAAACAAAAAAAACAACGTTATGGGTTTTTTTTCTCAACCTCTTGCTGCCAACCTCTGCAGCAACTCCCATCTGCAAAATACACCCAGGAGACCTGTTCAGAGCAGGATGGAGGGTTTGGCATCCTCCCTCCCTGCCCCGTCCTGGCACTTCAAGGCATGAGACGGAACTTTTGGAGAGAACCGGAGCCCGCTGTGCAAAGCCTGGGACAGCACGGGCTGTCTCCGGGAGCATGTACAGCTCCAAAACACAGATGAAAGGCAGTTGCTATGTGCTGGCCTGCGTGTGTGTGTGTGTAAAGGGTTTATAAATCTGTCCTGAGACCAGGAAATCTCCTGCGCCTTTTAGATTTAAGAGAAGTTGCCTTCCTGTTGTATTCCCAGATAACACAGCTCTGATCAAGCCCACTTGTAAATAGCTTAATAGATTTAATCAGTTCCTTTGGAAAATTTTGTTGCTGCCATAGGGTTTTAATTCGGTCCCAGGGAAAAGCTCTGAGATGACAGTTGCCAAAGTTGGCAGCTTCCACCTCTCCAGACCCCCAAATCACTGTAACCCACGAGAAACCAGACCCGCAGGGATCCCACTTCTGTGCAGAGCCACGGGAGAGACCAGGAAACCCAGGCGGATCCTGAACCCGCAGCGCTCACATTTACATACCGCTCTCTCCATCACCTGTAATCTTGACAAGAGTCAATAGGAACACCCAGGCACGTGGTAAATCGCTGCCTACCTGCACAAACACCCCGGCTTGGGATCCGCGCTGGGTTTTTCCCCCCAGTTTGGGGGTTAGATGGGGCAGCGGTGGCCAGCCCAAGGAAATGCCTTCGCATCTCGCACCCCGGCCCACCGGCTTTTCTGGCAGCGCGGAGAGGAAATCCACAATCAGTCAAAGCAGAGCCGCTGCAGCCCTGCAGCCCATGTCAGGGGGTCAGAATCATAAAGGAATCGAGCGACTAAATATATTCCTCGGGGTAGGTTGCAAGGATGAGCTGGGCAAGGGCGTTTCGATCCCGTCGCCTTCCTGGAGATCCTTCGTCCTAGCAGGCAGAACGCTTCTCGGGGGGTCACTTTCCTGCCCTCGTGACCACCAAACTGGGGTTAGTGGGAAATATCGTTGCGTGACAGTGGTGCTTCCATCCCAGCTGGGCTGGGGTGGCTTTGCAGGATGGGGCAGTGCTCCGTAAAAAGCAGTAGCAAGAAAAAGACTGCAAAGTGTCGGACCAGCCCTTCATCTCCCAGTGTCCCAGCGATGGGCAGTGGGGACCAACTGGGGATGTTGCAGCCCCTCTGGGCTGTGCCCAGCCCCATCCCTGCCTGTGTGGCTACTGCAGAGCTCACTCAGGAGCCCAACCAGGCTGGACAAGCCCCCACCAGCAGGTTCACTGTGTCCCATTTTCCTTCCCATATGAGGGGAAGTTGGGGGAACTGGGTGAAAACCTCCACGGGTTGGCAAAGCACAGCCTGGACTAGGGGTTAAAGCAGGAGGTGGGGGGAAAAAGGGGGTACCAGCCTGCAGCACCCACGCCTTGATTTCCGCTTGCAAACAGACTCACTGCAGCTTGCCAAAGCCTGGGGGGGGGGCCTTTTGCACCCCTATGGGAACCTTTCTTTTGGGACCATTTTCGTTTTCTTACTAGACCACCCCAAAAAGATTTCGGTGCCCTCATGTCCTCTCTCTGCATTTCCCCCAGTTTTGGGGCTCTGAGGTGCGGGGGCGGGGAGCGGCTGGGGCAGTTTGGGGGTGGCAGGGCCATTTCCAACTCCCTCCTCACTCCCCTTCAGCCTTTCAGCGGGCAAAATAAGAAGAAAAAAAAAAAATAATAAAAGGAGGGGGGGGGGTGCGGGAAACAGAAGGGGGGCGTCAGGTTTGCTGCCCCCCCCCTCCCGGGGGGTGCTGGGCAGAGGGTGGGGAGAAGTTTTTCTCCCCGCGCCATCCTGGCCGGGGCTCAGGAGTTTGCAAACAAGGAGGAGCAGCGAGTACCTTCGGTGTCATTGGAGGAGGCTTTTTCCAAGGAGCTCATAAATACGGGGGAAGGCCGGGCGGGAGGCTGGGACTGCGCGGGGACCCCGAGGGCAGCGCAGCGGGCGGGGAGCGGGGCTGGGGCCGGGGGGGGGCGGCGGGGCCGGGCCATGGCTGCGCTGCTGAGCACCTACCCCTGGCCGGAGCGGCTGGAGGGGGACACGGCCGAGGGGCTCCCCCCGGGGCCGCCCCCACGTTGTCCGCCGGGGGAGAAAAGCTCCGAGAGCCGAATCCGGCGGCCCATGAACGCTTTTATGGTGTGGGCGAAGGACGAGAGGAAACGTCTGGCCGTGCAAAACCCCGACCTGCACAACGCGGAGCTCAGCAAGATGCTCGGTGAGGAGCGGAGGGGTGAGGGGTTTAGGGGTGCGACTCGGGGAGGGGGGGGGTCCGTGCATCCACCCGGTCATCCCCGGGGGTGCAAACCTTGCTCCGAGTCTGGCACCCTGCGGTGTGGGCGCCCACCTGGGCATCCCATGGGGTGCAAACCCCGTCCGGATCTAGTATCCCGGGGGTGGGCACCCTGTCTGGATCCGGTACCCCAGGGTGGGCACCCATGCACTCACCTGGCCATCTCCGGGGTGCAAACCCTGTCTGGATCCAGTACCCCAGGATGGGCACCCATGCACCCACCCGGCCATGCCCAGGGGTGCAAACCCTGTCTGGATCCAGTACCCCAGGGTGGGCACCCATCAGCCATGCCTGGGGGTACTAAACCCTGCCCAGATGGGGACCCACGCACCCTCCCTGCCACTCCGTGGGGTGCAAGCCCTGCCCAGGTCTGGCACTGGCACCCTGGGGTGGGCTCATCCTCCTGGCAGCCCCGTGGGATACAAGTGGGTCCGGCACCCAGCGGGTGGGCATCCGTGCACGCCCATGGCCACGCTGTGGGGTGCAAAGCCTGCCCCGAGTCCAGCACCCTGAGACAACATCCACTGGGCTGCCTTGTGGGGTGCAAAGCTTGATGGGGTTCCGCACCCCAGGGAGCAGGCACCCATGCACCCACCCTCCCACCCCGTGGGGTGCAGACCCCAGCTGTGCCCCCCGCTCTGGGTGCGTGCAGCCACCCGGCCACCTCTCAGGGTGCAAAGCCTAATGGTGTCCTGCACCCACGTGCACACCCGGCCACCCATCGGGTGCAAACGCTGCTGGGGTGCAAACTCCTCGTGCTGCTGGTGCCAGGGATCCCTGGATACTGTGCTAGGGGGGACCCCCAAATTTTCCTGGCCTGCCCCCAAACTAACTAGCCCACCCCAGTATTGCATGGCTAGGCAGCGTGTGTGTATTTCTGCTGTTTCTTTTTGGGGATCACAATCCATTTTGAATACACTTTTGTTTCCCACTCCCCATCCACTATTTCCCCCTTCTCCCAATCCCCATTTTTTATGTGAAACCAAGAGGGCAAACAGAAATAACCAGCCCAGACAGCCTGAGAAAGAGCTGCCCAAATTGCAACACAGCTTTGCTGTCCAGCCTCTTACCCAAAGTTTGTGTTTCCCTGGACAGTTTTGCGGTGTTTTGTTTGGTGGTTTGGGTTTTCTCGTTGCTGCTTTGCCATGCAGCATCTTGGCTTATTAGTGTTATTTCTGCTGTCTCTTTGGCAATGGGAAGGCATCAAACGCTTTGATCTGTATCCTCATTTCTCCCCTGACGCTGAGGAACAGCCTAGGGTAGCCTCACCGTGGGATACAACCCCCCCAGCCCCGGCGCTGCTTCTCTGTCCTGTGTCTTGGGGACATTTTGTGTATCTCAAACAGGGAGCAGCAAGTTCTTGGCACCCGGGTCTCCGTACACACCGGTACAAGTCCTGGCAGGGCACGGGCTGGGACACATCCAGGGATGCCACGTCCTGACCCGCTGCTCAGCCAGGCATGGCCTCGACTGTCCCCGCTCAGCAGTCGGGCTCTCCAAGCCAGAGAGGCATTGCAAGATCAGGCCACGGAGCTGGGGGAGTTTATTTGCCCTGATTTATTCACAGAGCCTTGGGATGGGGGGAGTTTCAGTAGGGCGGTTTCAGTACCCCCCTTCTTGACCCTCCCGCTGCCGTCTCATCCTCCTGCGGGGTTGGCAGGCTACGTCCTTCCTGTTCGGATATTGGGAGCGCCAACCTTGCCCTTGGGTTGGGTTCTTGTGAGCTTTGGGAGGCAGCCCCCTTTCCCCCCCGATACGGCCGCCGCGGGCGCTCAGGGGAGTTTCGTTCTCCGTTTCAGGCAAGTCCTGGAAGGCTCTGAGCCTCTCGCAGAAGCGTCCCTACGTGGAGGAGGCCGAGCGGCTGCGGGTGAAGCACATGCAAGATTACCCCAACTACAAATACCGGCCCCGGCGGAAGAAGCAGGTCAAGCGGATCTGCAAGCGGGTGGACCCCGGGTTTTTGCTGGGCAGCCTGACGCGGGACCAAAACGCGGTGCCGGAGAAGCGGACCTGCGGCCGGGCTGGGGGGGACAAAGAGGGGCCGGGTGAGTACCCCCCTCGCCCAGGGCTGCCGCCCGTCCGGGGATACCGGGAGGCCCCGGGCAGCGGCAGCAGCACCAGCGTGGACACCTACCCCTACGGGCTACCCACCCCCCCGGAGATGTCTCCGCTGGATGCCATAGACCCCGAGCAGAGCTTCTTCTCCTCGCCCTGCCCCGACGAGCATCACCGCTCCCACCTCACCGGAGCCACCTACTCCCCGGAGTACGCGGGCAGCTCCCTCCCGTGCAACCACCACCCTCTCAGCCCCATGCCGCAGCCAGCCACCTGCATGATCCCCCCGGCCTCCAGCTGCCCTCCCCTTCCTCCTCCTCCTCCTCCCAGCTACTACACACCTGCCTTCCCCTCCCTGCACCCTCCTAGCCTCCATGCCCACCTGGGCCAGCTCTCCCCACCACCCGACCACCACAGCTTTGACACCTTGGACCAGCTGAGCCAAGCCGAGCTTCTGGGGGAGATGGACCGCAACGAGTTCGACCAGTATCTCAACAACCCCGGCCACAGCGACCACCACGGCGGGGTCTTGGTCAACGGACACGTCCCAGCGTCTGGCACCTCCCACACCTCCGAGACCAGCCTCATCTCTGTCCTGGCCGATGCCACGGCCACCTACTACAATAACTACAGCGTCTCCTAGAACCCCGGCCGGGGCCGCCTGGACCGGCCGAGGAAGGACCCGACACAGTATTACGAGGCGTTGCTCCCCGGGGACATCGCTCACCGCCCCTCAGGGTGACCAAGTCCGAACCGTGAGGACCATGGAGTCTCCTTGGTGGTGTAGGTAAAGGATTTCAATCGTTGCCTCACCACCGGTGCAAAGCCTCGGGTGCTCTGCTCCGAACATGGCCAGGGGGGATTTCTCAATGCCAAAGCCCTTTGGCCAAGTCCCTCTTCCAAAGCAGAGATGTTCCTGGGAGCACGGGAAGGCTTCCCCCCTATTTTGGGGCACCCCCAACTTTGCTTTGGAGTCAGGAGGGTGGCAGCATCCCGTAAACAGCAGGGGCAAAACCTCCTGGAAGGGGAAAAGGCAGGGATGGGGAGAAAAGGGAAGATTTTGGTAAAGGGGCGCATGCTCTGCAAGCGTGCTTTGCTCTCAGCTCCCAGCATCGGCGTTGCTGAGGCCACCCTGACCTGCCCTGGCAGGGGTTAAACCCCCCCATCCCTCTGCCCCCAGACCAGGAGTTGGGAGCTTCATCCCTCGGGACATCCAGAGGGGACAGATGAGACACCAGGGATGGTGGGACACCAGGGATGATTGGTGGGACACAAACCAGGGATGCTGCCGGGCTGGCCCCAGGGATGCACGGGGAGGGCGGGGGGTGCAGGGGGGCAGCCAGCCCCGAGGACGCTCTGCCTGTGTGTTCTGGAGGAGGGTAGGATCAGGGCTTGGAAAAGCAGGATCCAGCCAGCACCCACCCCTGCCATGGCTTCCCCTTGGCCTCCCAGCAAAAATGCTCCCAAAGGGCTGGGAACGGGTCCTGGGATGAGCATTTTGGCAAAGAGGTGATGATGTAGCAGACACGTTTTTTTAATCAAACGTCCTTTGAAGGCAAACGCTTCACGTTTCGAGCCGCAGTGCCCAATGCCTCTTCTAACTCCGGCGTATTATTGCTTGTAATAAAGCTGTACATTGATTTATTCCTTCCATTATTCCTCCCCTTGGATTTTGTATTGCTCGAGTTCTCTTCCTTTTCATAAAGATGAAGCTTTATTTTAAATCAGTTATATGACATGATTAATCTTAGTGTTTACTGTATGGCACTTGGTAATGATTAGTTAGTAGCGTGGCTATGATTTTCTGGTTTCAATCCCGAACATGTATTAATAATAATTGCAAATAATACTTAAAAAGACCCACAACTTCACAGGTTTTTAAGCTAATACATTCCATCTTTTTTGTGTGACTCTATGCATTTTGAATGAGTGTAGATATGAGTTTGCATAAAATATTTAATTTAAATAAATATGTTTTTATACGATGATTGTTTTATGATTTAAATTGCTGTAGCTATTGACAAAGTTTTCAAAACAGAAACATTTCCTGTGCGAGTGCTATTTTTTTAATTTTTTTTTTTGTTGGTATTTTCAGCCAAACTTTTCTACTTCCATTTTTTTAAATAAAAAAGATCTGTGGTTATCTTTACAAATTGTGGATTGCTTTCTCACAAACCGACTCGAGGCATGACGTGTGCCTACCTTCACTTTTCGTGGTGTGTCTCAGGAGCAGCAAGTCACTTTGATGGCCTTGATCCTGCTTTTGCCATCTCATTCATATGGCCTTTTAGTGCCAGGTCCTGTGTAGATCTTACAGTGGAGTTAAGGCAGAGCTTTGCCTTTGGCATGTTAGTGAGCACAAAGAATGCTGCCTATTTATGGAGCAAGTGCCAATGCCTGGAGCGTAGTTTTTATTCACATTTAAGGCTGCCTTACACAGTTTGTGCTGATGCACAGTTTAAGATGCTCCACAGCATGAGGGCCACGTAAGGGGTCCTCTGTGCGAATGCAGATCAAGGCAATGAGGCCTGAGAAACGGAGGGTGGGTCAAATTTGGGGAGCTGCATCAAGGGCACTCTTGTAGCTGGATGTTGAGTAGTGTCCTTCAGGCATTGCTAGCAAAGAGAAAAGCTTAGTCTTTGCGGACCATGGACCAACATCACAGCCTGCTCTTGCCAGACATTAAATTAGGCTGTGTCCCTGTGATCCTTCAGGTTAAGCATGCACACCTCCCAAAGCAGTGTCCTCCCAGGCTGTGTCCTCCTGCTTGGCCTCAAAAAGTGGAGGAGCAAGTTTCCTAATGCACTTTGTGATGCCCACCTATGGGTGTGGGCTGGAAGGGGTCTCCAGAGGCCACTCAACCCAAACCAACCCAACCCAACTGGGCTGGCTGGCCTCCCATAAATGTCTTATCTTGGACTCAAGGAGACCATGGAAGGCTACATGAATATTTGGGGAGGCACCAACATGCCGCTGTCCTGTGTTTATGGTCCTCCTTCATCTGTCACTTGTGGCCCCCCTGGAGACAGCCCTGCCATCACAGAATCATCTCGGTTGGAAAAGACCTTGAAGATCCTCCAGTCCAACCATTAACTTCACACTGACCGTTCTCAACTCCACCAGATCCCTCAGCACTGGGTCAACCCGACTCTTAAACACCTCCAGGGATGGGGATTCCACCCCCGCCCTGGGCAGCCCATTCCAACGCCCAACAACCCCTTCTGCAAAGAAATACTTCCTAATATCCAGTCTAACCCTGCCCTGGCGCAGCTTGAGGCCATTCCCTCTTGTCCTGGTGCTTGTTCCTTGGCTCAAGAGACTCATCCCCCCTCTCTGCACCCTGCTTTCAGGGAGTTGGAGAGGGCCATGAGGTCTCCCCTCAGCCTCCTCTTCTCCAGACTAAACCTCCCCAGTTCCCTCAGCCGCTCCCCATCGGACCTGTGCTCCAGACCCTGCACCAGCTCCGTTGCCCTTCTCTGGACACGCTCGAGTCATTCAATGGCCTTTTTGGAGTGAGGGGACCAAAACTGAACCCAGTCATCGAGGTGCAGCCTCTTCCTTTGCCCATCACCCATTGCTCAGGCATCCCAACCCACCCTTGGCCCCGTACAGCTAGTTTCCCTTTCAGAGGGAATGAAATGGATATCTGTGGGTGTCCTGCTGGCACCATGGACTGTGGTGGCTCTTGCACCAGCACAGGGCATGACACTCGGTGCAGTGCCGAGATGGCTGGTGCTGCAGCCTGGCTGGGGCAGCGTCGCTCTTCCACAAGGATTTGTGAATCAGCCTGCCGGGCTGGAGGGAGGGAGGTGCCATGAGCCTGTTTGGCCTCTCTGCCCAGCAGTGTTGACTCACATGGGACCATGCCAGGAGCAGCAGTAGGGCTGGAGAAGTCCTGCTCCTCCCGTCTCCTGCTCTGCCCACAATCCCTGTGGTGCCCCAGGCCCGAGGGACACTGGCAGCCCCCCAGCAGCACATTAAAAATTGTTCATAGGGAGGGATGCGCATGTTCAAACTTGGATCTACCTTTGAACCAGCAAATCCAAGGGGATGGTCCCTCCCCATCAGGCTCTCATCAGAGGGGCACCCACCCCAGGGCACTCTGCAAATGTCCCTTTCTGCCAGGTCTGCTGCAGGGGCAGCTGAGAATGGTGGAATGAGTTTTGTAACTGCCGTGGTGAGGGGGCACAGAGCACACCCCACATCCCCCCAACAAGGCCAGCTCCTGCTGTTGCCACCAGTATGCCTGATTTGGGCCGTTGCAGTTATCCCCCCTGATGGGACCCTCTCTCTGGGACTTTGGCTGCTCCCACCTGTCCTGCTCCTTGTTTCCATGCCCCGAGCAGTGATGGGATCAACTAAAACACCCCGTGAGCCTCTTCTCCACCTTCCCTCCTCACCAACAGAGTCACATTTGGGGTTGGTGGAGGCAAAGCCCATCCCAAGAGCTCCCGGCAGCATCTGCGCCGGTGGCTGGAGTCTGGTTTCCTCGGGAAAAGGGTTTTCTCTGTGCATCCCAGCCCCGAGCAGCTCGCCAGGCTGGGATGCATGGAGACTCCCACGAGTCAAGCCTGTCCCCACTTGCTCAACCCAGAGCCACGTGAGGAGAGGTGGGAGCGTGTCCCCATGCTCTCTGCACGTCAGGAACAGCTACAGGCCCCAACCGGGATCTGGGGCCCCCCCAGGGCGTTGGGAGCTGCAGCCAAGGCGAGGTGCGGCTCCCTGGGAGCCAGGGCTCGCCGGACGGATCTGGGCACACGCCCAGTGCCGGGAGCAGCCGGCTTCCACCTCCCAGGACACCAGCAGCTGAGATGAAGTTTGGGAGTGGAGCCATTCTCCCCTTCTCCAGCAGGATGGAAAATGCAACGCTACGGGTTACCCCCCACCCCGCAGCATGTTTTAGGGATGCAGGGCATTGTTGCAGGGATCAGTCAGAAAAGAAGTGGCTGAGAGAGGTGAGAAGGAGCCTTTTTTGCTTGGAAAATGGACATCCCTGCAGAAGACTGATGGCCATGGTGGTTTACGGATGTTGGGGGGGGTCTCCACCCCAAGAGAGATTCATTCTGCATCACTCCTAGGCATGTTTCTCCTCCCTCCCCATCCCAAACCCACGAGCCCAAGGCTGTCTCTGTGCATGTCGAGGAGCTTTGTGGTTTGTGGGCTGCTTTCTCCAGGCTGGTATGGGCTGGGAACCAGCAGGAAAATCAAATCAGGGCTGCAGGAAGGGATAAGGTGACCTCACATCACATTTGGACTCCTGCTCAGGGTTGTCAAGTTGAGCCAGGGCAAGGGTGTCTCCCTGCCAGGAGGTGGCCAGGGTGTGAGTCCTCTGCCCCCAGTGTCCGGTGGGCCAGGCCAGCCCTTGGCCCCCGTGGCTGTGCAGATCATGGTGCTGGGCACTGGGAGCGGGAATGAGGTCACCTTCCCGGATAGCGCTGGGATTCGGGCTGGCTGGGAGCTGCGGTGTGTGTCATGCCCTGGCCCTCCCGGGATGGGCGATTTCCTTTGCAACCCTTGAGCAGGTGGTGGCTTCTCTCCGTCCTCACTCCATCAGCCACATCTGCTTGTCCCAGTGCCACTGGGCAGGGGTAGACCCTGATGACAGTCATGTGACTACTCCATGCCTCAGTTTCCCTGTTTGTAAAACAGAGAGAATACTTCCTTCCCTCCCATCCTTTTTCTGACCAGCGGTGGGACATGAACTGTCTCTTACCAAGAGTTTGAACAGGACCTAATGTTTGTGCTGCCCTTAATACAAGGGGTCTCTACCCCATGTGAGGGCTCTGGATGCTGCTAATAAATTAGCTGGGATATGATTTTTTTCCATCGCTCTCAAAGCAGAAGCAAGGGAGGGAAGTAGAGGCAGAGAAGGGGAGACTTGACCAAGGTCAGCCTGCAAATCAGTGGCAGAGCCTAGGGGAGACCCTCAATACCACCAACTCCCCAAAATCCTCTTTTGCCCCCATCAACCCCTTTCTGCTCATGGGTAAACACCCTCCCCCTCCATCTCTTTTTGCCCCCATCCCACCCTGACTCTGAACCCTGCAGGGAGCCACGCAGGGAGGACAGGTTCAGGCCCTCCCTCCCGTCCCTCCAGAGGAGGGAATGAGACAAGCTGCTGAGTGGTTTCCTGCCCGGCACTGCCAATGGGAGATGCTTGGGGTGCCGGGAGCAGGGGAGGATGTATCCGGAGCTGAGTGTTTCCTGGCAGATAAGGCCAGCCCCTCCTGCCCGGATGTTATGAGTCCAGGTCCTACCTCCACGTTTCAAGCAAAGGGGCCGAGGAAAGGCTTGGATGTTTATGTCAAGGAAAAATAACTTCTCCCTCTGTGTACAATCCTCCGGCTCCCCCAGGGCTATATGTGGGAGGGTAAATGCTGGGAATGGGAAAACGGGGATGAGGGGATGGAGGTGGGTGATGGGGGAGAAGGGGTTGGCCCCAGGGCAGGAGGGCTGTGAGTAGGCTGGGCGGGCTGGGGTCCCTTCCTCCCCGCTGGGTGGGAGGGTGTCAAGGCAAAGTCAGGGGGGAGCCCAGGGCTGGATATAAAGATTCAACCCTGTGGGCTCAGGCTCAGCATCAATTCAGAGTCACCTTGGTGACAACCCAGTTGGCTGAATGCAGCATGTCACCTCTGGTACCCACCTGGGGGAGATCCAGTCCCCAGTCAGGACTTGTTCAGAAGAGCCCCTTCAAGGTAGGAGCTAAGACCACCCACACCAGCCTCTGTGACTGAAGGTCCAGGGTTGGCTCCTGCCCACGTTCTCACCCAGAGATGTTGAAAGAAGGAAGAAAGTGGAAGAGTTGGGTCAAACAGCCCAGCAGCACCTATCTAGCTGGGGAGAGGTTGTGCAGTGGGTATGGAAGGAATGAGATAAATAGGGATAATTCTCCCAGGGACAGACATCCATCTTTTTGCAATAAATCAGTAAAATCCAGTGTTGGATGGACCATTTTCTTTTAGATGCAGCTTGGGCGCTCCTACAGCCCTTCTGGGACAATCCACAGAGCTCAAGACAAAACCTCCACACTGCCTGAAGGCCGGTACAACTTCAGAGTCACCTCTGGACATGGGAAGGGACACAGAGAGACCTGCACTAGGCCCACACTGGTCAAGAAACCAGGACAGGGAAGATCCCCAGCCCTTAACAGCAATCCTCCACACTGTGAAATTATCATAGCCCCCAGCAGAGTGGTGCTCAGGCCAACAAGTCTTCCCCCAACTCCGGGGTGGAGGTAGCCAAGGATGTCTCCAGGGAAGAAGTGGATGTGGCCACCTGGTTTGAATGTGGCCAGACCAACCCAGGGACCTCAAGGCCAAACAGCTGAGTCTGGGCACTACCAGAGAGTGTACAGACATTTTTTTGCTAGCATTGAGCAACTTCTGACTGAGAGTTTTGTCTTTGGCATCAACAGAGAGAAGTCTGACAAAAGACAAAATCTGGCAGTCTCCTGGCCAGGGTGGTTTACAAGAACTGAGCTGGCTCCCCACCCCTGTTTACTCCTATGTCAATGAAAGAGGAAACGCTGGGGGTCCCATTTCCCTCACAGTGGGACAGAGAGAGGGCTGTGGAGGACACCCTGAGAGAAAGGAGAGAGGGGAAACCCCTTCTCTTCCTCCTCCTCAGAGCTTGGGGAGCCCATGAGCGTCCCCGCCGGCAGCTGAAGGGCATCTGAGGAGCGTTACTGCGTGCAGGAAGAGTTTGGAGTCAAGAAGGCTCATGCTGGAGACCTGACCCGTGCCCTCCTTCCAGGTCTCCCACCTGTCTTCCCTCAGCACCCCAAATGTCCCCCTCCACCCACCCAGCCATCTGGGACGCACCCTGCCTCGGCAAGCCCAAGATGTTGTTCTTTCCTTTTGATTTCCAGGAGCTCCTGCTTGGCCCCCAGAGCTTCACAGCAAACAAAACATCAGAAGCCAGGGCTGGCGGCGCAGGAAGGAAACCCGCTCACGTGGGGGCTGAGTCACGATCCCGCTGCTCCCTCCCGGCATCCCAGGGAATGGGCAGCATCGGGTACCAAGTCCCACTGCCCCTGTGACCAGCTAGGGCACCAAAAATCCTTCTCCACCACTACCACCACCCTATTTTCTTGTTTTGAGAAACAAAACACTGCTTTGGTGTTTTTTCCTTCAGCCTGAGTGGGTAAAACTGGGTTTGCTTCCCTGGCAAGGGAAGAGTCTTCATGCTGCCCTTTTGGTCCTCGGCCAAAATCCAGGGAGGATGCTGAAAACCTTAGTTTAAAACAGCCTCCTCAGCACCTCTGACCTGGGACCAGCTATGTGATTTTCTGCTGTCAGGGACAGGCTTCTCGTCTTCAGCATCACGCGATACCACAAAGATTGTCACCACTCAGACCCCTCTGGAGTAGCAAAGGCCTGAGGTCCAATTTGTCTCTGAACCCAGGAGCACCATGAGCTCTGGTCTAGAGGGGACAGTATTCCCAACTCTACCCCTCTCATTTACAGGAGATATGAGATATACATATATATACATGTGCACATACACACAGAGGAGATATCACCACACACACATATATATACACACACATGCGCCAAATCTGGTGCGACCTAAGGCTGCTGCAGCCTGTGATGTTGTTTCTGACAGGGGAAGGAAAGCGTGTCTGAAGATGAGTATAAGAACGAGGCAAGCGGAACAATCCACCCCAGCTCCTCTCCCTCCTCAGACCACCTGCAACTCAGGACTTTGTGAGCTCTGTTTTGACTTGCCCTCAGTGGGATTTGCACAGTTGTGGGTTTAAAAGTTTAGTACCCTTCACAACCCCACTCCGTGTGAAGAACCACCTCCTCCTGTTGCTTTGAACCTGCCACCTGCCAAGTTTGTTTGATGCTGTATTTCTCCAGTTGTGTTATTCCTTATTCACCCTGTCTGGGCCACACATAATTTTGTAACCATATATCATATCCCACCCCTTTAGCCATCTCTTTCCCAGTCTGGAGACCTCCAGTCTTCCTCTCTGTGTATCAGTCT
Organism: Strix uralensis; assembly: GCF_047716275.1. Taxonomy (NCBI): domain Eukaryota; kingdom Metazoa; phylum Chordata; class Aves; order Strigiformes; family Strigidae; genus Strix; species Strix uralensis. The sequence goes on along the minus strand of NC_133974.1, from coordinate 3,403,046 downwards.
ACCTTGGGAGTGCTGAGACTTGATTTGCTCATGATTCACTTCAGGAATATTTGTCAAGCACAAAGGACAGGTGCTGCAGAGGGAGACTTTTGTGTTGTAGCATTTCAAAAGCTTTAAACTATCATTATGTGCGGGGAGACTGGGTGGAGGAGACACCGAGGGATGCTGGGTGGGTGTGGGAGTGGTGGCAGGCACTGCGAGCCACAAGTGGGAGGCTGGGGGTGGGACCTGGTCTGAGCGAGACAGGAGACGAGGAGTTGGGGTGCTGGGGACAGGATTAGATGGTGAAAGAGCTCGAGAAAGCAGCCAAGGAGGGAGGAGGTGGGTGTGAACAACCATGGTCTGGCAAAGAAGGGTAGGGCTGGGAAGGAACAGAGCATGACTGGAAGGAACAAATGTTGGATGAGGAACCAGAAGATGGAGGAGAAAAGGACCAGAGTAGTGTAAGGAACCTTCTGGAGGGAGACTGGACTGGTAAAGAGAGAGGTGTGTCATCAGGATCTGCTGGACCAGGTGGAGATGACAGAACTTACAGTAGGGATGAAGGCTGTTAATAGAAAACAGACAAGAGAGAGACCAATGGCCCAAGGTGGAGAAGAAATGATTGGGCTGCCCATGCATGGCCAAGCCAGAGTACAGAGGTCAGACTAGCCATGGCCTGAAGAAAGCAGCGAGCCCTGGTCTCCTTTTCCACAGCTGTCAGCACAGACCGGTGAAAGCCTCAGCAGAGTACAGATCCCATGTGTCCTCTTCAGAGCTGACCTGGGACAGGTGACATTCTCCTGCTGTGCCCCAGTGGCACGGTAGTTCCAGAGGCTCTGATGGCTCTATGGATGCATCTATGCAGGAAAATAAACAGGTCAGCTCTGAGCCCAACTGGTCCATCCTTCCTACTGAACCATCTCAGCATCCAATAAGAGGATGGCAGCACCCAAACTGCCTACGGCGAATGCCCTCTGGCTTTCTGCTACAAATAACTGGAAGGTCATTGCAGAAGCGTGTGCACCCCTGATCCTGGTCCTATTCATTTATGAGTATAAATGCAGGCTGGGGCCCTTGAGTAGTGCTGGAGTGTGGGATTTGGGTGGATTTGTCTGTTGGGCTCTTACAACCGTAGAAAACATTCCCGCTTCCCTCCCCCATGCACAGGAGGATGGAAGAAGTGTTGCAGTTGCAGTGTCAAGTATTCCAGAGTTAGGAAATGCCAGGCTGGAGCATGTTTGTGCAACCTCTCTGCTTCTTCCAGGTGCCAGGCGTTGCAGGAGACCCAGAGCTGCAGGAGATCCCGTGATGTGTTCAGGCAGTGAAAGGCACTCGTTGCACGATCACATTGCAGGAACACACATGAACTTTCCCCCTGCCCTGCTTTGACCACTGTTTCAGCTCACAGACAGATTTGGATGCATCCACTCAACGTGCAACGTTTAACTGAGCCTGCCAGGTCCCTCCCCAGTGATTGCACAGATCTGGGCAAGTCTGATCAGTGATTTAAGGTGGGATTTACTTCCCAGACATGCCCAGCTATCTCCACTGAGGTCCTAGGGTAGCAGGGCTCCCAACTTGAACACCACAGCAGAGGCATCAGTTAAATGGCTGAACCTAGACCACAGCCCCTCAGTAATGAGAAGCTGCTGGATTCATTCTTCTTTCACGTGATACCCACCTCTAGGCATTATTTCCTTCTTGCTCTATATGCCCTGCTGCAAAAGCAGAGTATTTGGCTATCCTGATGTTTGTCCTACCAATACGCTGGTGCTGCACAAACTCAGACATTTCCTTGAACCCCAGTGAACCAAGGTGTTGGAGAAATGGATGAGTTGTCCATCAGCTTGGGATGTTGGAGGCCCACTGGTCAGTCTCTATTCAGCAACTCAAATCTCAAGACCCCGGTGTATGGTAGCCTGGAGAAAAGGAGAGTCAGGGGAGACCTTATGGCCTTCAACATCTAGCTGAACAGAGGTTGTAGCAAGGTGGGTGTTGGTCTCTTCTCCCAAGTAACAAGCGATAGGACAAGAGGAAATGGCCTCAAGTTGTGCCAGGGGAGGTTTAGATTGGATATGAGGAAAAATTTCTTCACCAAAAGTGTTGTCAAGTGTTGGAACAGTCTGCCCAGGGAAGTGGTGGAGTCACCATCCCTGGAGATATTTAAAAGACGTGTAGATGTGGTAGTTGGGGACATGGTTTAGTGGTGGACTTGTCAGTGTGAGGTTTAAGGTTGGACTTGATGATCTTAAAGGTCTTTTCCAACCTAAATTATTCTATGATTCTATGACAGGGTCTTACATATCCTTAACTGCCCAGAGAGTGCAGAAGTTGTATTTTCTGCTGAAAAGAGAAGCAGGAATGAATGAGTCTTGCTGAAAAAACAGCAGAGAACACAAAACCGTTTGTCGCTCCCAGCCACACCATGTCAGTGCATTGACAGCTTGGTTTTGTAAGACTGGGTGGATGGGGCGATAGAAATGCCAAGAAATACTGCTACTGGCTCGGTGGCCTCCAATTTCCAAGAACGCAGTACATGATCATTTGGCATGTGCAGGCATAACTTTCTGTTTTGTCCGCATCTCAGATTTCAAGAGCTCATGCGTTGCTTTGTGTTAAGCATTTGCATTCCTAGGACATGTTCCTAGCACTGCTCCAGCTCGTTTACATGGAGTAAAAAGACCAGAGGAGGTAAGGGACCTTGCCTTGAGGGCTGGTCTGCGATAACGGGTTGGTCTACAATAAAGAGTCGATCTACAATAATGTGCACAGAAGGACCTGGTGGGGCTGCAGAGCAGCAGGACATTTCATTACAGTTTGGCCATTTTGAGACATGCCAAAATCTCCAGGTCTCCAGTAGCTGAGAGTCAGGAGGAGACAGACTCACCCACTTCTGACTTTCCGGAGCAACACCAGAGCCCTGACTAGAGTAGGTGCAGAGCTTTCTGGTGGAGCAAGGATTAACAAGTCTGTTGTGAACCCTTAACACTCAAGCCTCCAAATAAACACAGTTGTCCTCCCAGGAGCCTGTCTTGGTGGTGAACGATACAAGTGAGGCCCAGTGCTGAAAATGTCTGTTGTCTCCACCCCTCTGAGGAAGACGCTGCCTGATTCCCCTCCTCTATCTGTTGATTATAACGCTGACATGACTGAGTGCAGAGCAGGACTGTATTTCTAAACTGGGATGTCTAGGGTTCCCTTGAAACAGATGGCTTCATGGCTAGTGTCTTCTTCTGGAGTCTCAGCTCCAGGATCTCAAAGGTGGCCTGGATCTCAGCCTGGAAAATCTCATGCATGGATTCTACCTTGCCACTGATCACCTCTTTTATGAACCCTCCAGTCTCTGAAGGAGCACAAGAAATGCAGGAAGGTTGGGGCTTCTCTTTTTAGAGTTTCTTGTTGCCGACAAATTGACACAGGTCCAAGCAGAGGATTATCTTTTGTGGTAATCTTCTTGAAACATATGTATGAGGAGGGCCTGAGATCTGGGTTTGCTGAGGTTGGAGAAGACAAGGCTCAGGGAAGATCTTATTGCTGCTTTCAGCTACCTAATGGGGGGCTGTAGAGAAGACAGAGGGTCTCTTGTGAAAGGTGTGCAGAAAAGGATAAAATGCAATGAACATAAGTTGCAGCAAGTGAAATTCTGAAAGTAGTTAAGCCTGGGGACAAGGTCCCACAGTGGCCATGGAAACTCTGTCCCTGGAGATAGTGAAGGCTCAAATTATCAAGGTCCTGAGTAACCTGCTCTAATTGGCCCTGCTTTGAGAGGGGGAGCGGTTGGACTGGAAATCCCCAGAGGTCCCTCCTAACCTGAATTATCCTACAGTTCTCCTTTGTAAATCTTACAACTCTCTTCTCTCCCAGCATGTAGGACTCACCTTCCTGGATGCCTAGAGAGGGGTGTCCCTTTCAAAAAGGGATCCTTTCCATAAGGAGATCTTGTGGGGTAACATCCCTTGGTGAATGCACAGTGTCCAAGTCCCTTTGGGACCCTGTAAGCCAAGGATGGGTGATAGTCAGATCCAGCCTGGTGCAGCAGCTTCTCACAGGAATGTTGAGGCTGTAAGGGATGTCTGGAGTTCCTATATGAAATCTGTGACAGATCTTTTCTGAGATGGAGGCCAAGGTTTGAGGCAGAAGGAGATGGGACTCTCCTGAGATTGAATGCTCCTCTCCAAACCAGCATTACATTACAGAACAGCCTTTCTCTGGTGGCTGAGGAGGACTTGAATAGGCCTTTTACTTGAAACAGAAGCCACATTTCCACTTGCAACAAAATAGTGCCTTTCTCTGGTTAGTGGGTAGCTGTGCACCAAGGTCCTGTGGAGGATCCATGGAGGTCCCTGCTCAACACCCAACTCTCCCAGGATCTCCCATGCCAGAGACTCCTGCCTACTTGAGGGAGAGAAGGAAGCCCACAACGCAGACCACCACCACCATCCTGCCTGCCTTCCATTCCCCAACCTCCTGAAAAGTCCCAAAAGCAACTCAGAGGGAGTTTCTTCAATGTATGGGACTCACACAAAAAGGACCTGCTGTAATTAAATGACCCATTAGAGCTTCCTGGTTGTTCTTCCCTGCTGCTTTCCTGAGTTCAAAAGGTGACTTGGGATGGCATGCTCTGCTCTACATGAACTTGCCAGCTATTGCCAGCAGCATGACGAGACACCCCTTCACTGTACATTAATTCCACTAGGCGTACAGCCCAACAATCAAAGTACCTCATTAAAGTTTAATTAAATTTCCCAAGTGATTTGCTCCCGGGCTGAGAACCTGTAATGCAAGCCGAAGCAGGTCTGCATGTATATGTGTGTGTGTACGTCTGGGGTTTTTGGGTTGCTTTTTTTTTTATTATTTGCACGTGTGATTTTTTTTTTTTCCTAAGTGTTGTCAACACTTCATGACTGGGGTATGAAATAAAACCAGAGGTGGCAATCTGGTCCAGACTGTATGAAGAACAGCCAAAGCTTACAGACTTTCTGCGCCTGCCACTCCTGCTGACAGTGCTGTTCTCCTGGACCAGCTGCAGGATTTTGCACTACAGTCCCCTTGTAGAGCACAGGCAGGACATGCAGTGATCAGAAATTAGAAGCCACCCTCAGATAGATCAGTTCCCACTATCGAAGTTTGGCAAAAAAACAGAAGGACAAAGGAATTCCAAACTCAACAGCTTTGGATGGCAAACAAAACCAGATCTCTTTACATCAAAGAGAAGTCCCATATCTCCTCCTCACCCTTAGTCTCATAGGTGAAAAATGAAGAGTTAGAAAGGTCAGAGAGTGAATTGGTGGCAGAGGGCTCGAGCCATCTCCAACCCCTTTACTCTGTTCCGAGTGCTGCACCAATGGCATCCCTCAGTACAGCAGGGGTTTGCTGCTATACCCAGCTTCTTTCCTGGGTCTTCCAGTGTTTTGTATGCTTCCTCCAGGATGGTACCCTTCTCCCCACTCACTGCCTTTTGCAAAAGGACCACATAGGTGTGGGTTTGGGTCTTGGTGTCCAACAGGGCAGCAATGTGGTAATGGTGTTTTTCACCCTCTACTTCTATGCTGTCCTCCTGTGAGAGGGCATACGGAGGCACACAGACCTCCAGGATGGTGTAGCTCTGATAGCATGGCTCTCTTGCAGCACAATGAGACCTGTTAGAGGGGGAAGTGTTTGAAGTACACATTGAGAAAGTGATCACACAAGATGCTCATCTTGAGGAGCCTCAGTTTTGGCTTACAGGCTGAGACTTCATCCTGGAAGACTTGGGGGGTTTGGTTATACCTGGAAAGAGATTATAGTGGCTCCCAAGGCTTGGATTCAGCCCAGTGAAGAGAGACAGGGTCTTCTAATGGTGATCCTTCTGCTCTGAATTCTTCCTAGCTCTCCAGAAGTGGTCAGCTCTTTCCATGGACTCCAGATGGAGACTAGTCAGTTAAAATCCTTTAGGGACCTTAGCTGTGTGCCCAAAGATGAGTGAATGCAAGAATAAATGAGCCTGCAAGAATCCTGCAGTTGTCAACACACACTAATTTTTGAAATAGTGTGTATCTTTGAAAAAAAATAAATCAACTATTAGCATCAACTGATGTTCACTCAAATGGAAAAAGTAACTTATCCTCCTCTTCCCCTTTATTATTATTATTTTATTTCCTATAATTTCTACCTGAGGTGGAGAGAGGATGAGAGGCTTCTGTTTCCAAAGAACTGTTAAATCGGTTCTTGTTTAAGGATCCTCCAGGTAACCTGGATATCAAAACCTTCTGCCTAGAGGATTTTGACAAGTAAAACAGCTTGACAAAGATTTTGGTAATACAACATTCACCAAAGGACAAGACCCTTCTGCTATTTTGGTCCATGGTACAAAGATGCACCTAAGTCATTAACCTCAGAAAAAAACCCCACTCCATGATGAACACAAATAGTTGCTTACAGGCAGACTTAACCAGGACCAGTGCCCATGCTCTTCCTTGATGGCCAGCTGGCCTGACCTGGTAAAACCCATGCAGTTAAACTTTCTCTAGAGCAAGGTGGCTGAATCTAAACAACCTACCAGGAATGGTGCTTGGTCTATGCTAACACCTGACCCATGGGTAGAGATTATTTGGGTTCACACTTGGGTTCACATTTGACTCAGGCCAAAACCAAGCCAAGGACTATGCTAACAACAGTGCAAATGACTAAGCTCTGATGGCCAGTCCATATGGAGATATATCCAGGTTGTCTCTGTTATTTCCTGCAAACTGTAAGTTAACCTCCAGATTAAAATTCCCTGAAGACGAAAGAAGGAGCCAAGACCGAGGCCTTGTTCAGAGAACTGCAAAAAAATGAACAGGTGTGAGCTTCACAGATCCCTGCAGAGTGACCATGCACTGCAATGGCAAAAGGGGAAATTTTCCTGTATTTTTTCTTGAACTGGAGTGGATGGATAGTAAACTAAAGCAAATACTGAAACACTTGCTCATATTGAAAGAGGTATGAGCACAAAACCCACTCACCCCCTTGAAACTTCAAGTGAGGTGGGGATTTCCATGTATTGCATGTGTTTCCAGATATAAAGATAAGAGGACAGCTGGTCAAACATTTTGCATTGATGATTTCCTTGCAAAAAAAATCCTTCTAAGGCAAAAAAAAAAAAAAAAAAGAAACTTAAAGAAAAGTCCAGGTTTAGCTTAGTTTCCCTTAAACACATTTAAAAAGAAAATGTATTTCACATAGCTTTTTCACTTTTCTCTCCTTTTTAATAGCCCACATGCATAAAGGAAAAATAAAAGTGATTTTATTTTTCAGTCAGTGAGATTGTTTGATTTTTGAAAAAACATGATGTATATTCTTTTAAAAGGTGTTTTTCACAACAACACCCAAGCTTCCCCAGAACATCCATAGAAAATAGAAAATCTGGGGGTTTTTTTCATGTGCTGTACTTATATTTTTCCATTAGCTGTAATCAACAGTTTCTTGGTCACGTTAGCTTCATTCTCATCATCAGATTCTACCACTATGAAGATCTATTTAGTTTTAGTAAAGAAAACATAATGAAAATATAAAATGCCCAAATCCGAACCTTTCTGATTTAGCAAAGACTCTCAGCTTTTTAAAAAAACAGAGAAAGCCTAAAGTGCTATGAAAATGTGACTTTTGCAATCACAATATCCGCATCTACTGCCCCCTTCCCCATTATCTGTAAGTCTTTCGGCCAGTTTCAATCCTATCTGAAGACATGGAAGAAGTCCCAAAGATGTGAAGGTTGGATAATTTTGATGATAGTCATTGAAGTCAGACACCATAACACTTCTCTCTGAGGATATATCCACAGTGCACACACAGCTATACTGCTGGAAAACAAGAGCATTTACGTGGGCAGGATCTATTAGTAATGCCTAGTCTGCAAGCGAATTTTGGGGTGAGCTCCTCGGGATGACATCTGCATGACGCAGAATTACTCAGGATGGGCCAGGCTCTCCAGTGCTGCTTCCTAGTCATGCCACAGCCTGCTGCAGGATCTGGGCAAATCATAGCATCCCTCTTACCCTTGTTTCTCAGCCTGTAAACTGAGGATGCTTTCTGCACTGAAAGGTGTTACATGGTTAAAGGAGTGGAGTTATTTGGAAGGAAGGAAGGAAAGAACCTGAAGGGGTAGGTTATTTATCTCCCCAAGTTTGGAAGTGTCATCTGATCTCACTGGAGACAGCTAAATGTAGGTGAACTGAATCTCATCTCTAATGTCCATAAAGCAGACATTGACTTGAGAACCAGACTATTTATGGACAATAGAGAAAAGGGTATTACTGGGACATCTGTCTCATAAACTGTTTGAGATCAAACAACCATACCCCACCCTACATTTCTGATGGGACTGTCTTCTAATATTGAAGAGTGCTCCTACTACATCCTGTCTGAATGAGAAATATTCGAGGGGGAGTGAAAAGAAATTAAATACAAAATACTCCTAACCTTGAAACCTAACAGTGTTTAGAGATGTGGGATCACAGCAACAGAGCTGGGAAGAGATGGGGTTTCTGTCACACAATCCCTTTCCAGTCTGTGAAAAGGTAACCAGAGGCAAAAATGACCAGAGGGCTCCAGGGAGACCTTATTGCAGCCTTTCAGTATATAAAGGGGTTTATAAGAAAGATGGAGGGAGACTTTTTACCAAGGTCAGTAGTAACAGGACAAGAGGCAACAATTTTAAACTGAAAGAACATAGGTTTAGGCTGGACATAAGGAAGAAATTTTTAATGTGAGAGTGGTGAGACCCTGGCACAGGTTACCCAGAGAAGTTGTGGCTGCCCCCTCCCTGGAAGGGTTCAAGGCCAGGTTGGACGGGGCTTTGGGCAACCTGGGCTAGTGGAAGGTGTCCCTACTCATGGCAGGGGGTTGGAACTAGACCTTTAAGAAGATTTTTGCAAGAAAACATATTTTCCAAAAAGGCAGAGTTTTGCTGAAGAAAGAATGATGAAAAGCTAAACTGATAGAACAATTCAGATTGTCCAATTGTTTATTGCTGATTTTGCCTGTACCTCTCAGCCAAGCTGCAAAATGACATCTATAGAATTAGGGTGTATTTCTAAAAAATCGAGTGTGGAGGTTACATATGCTTGAAGGCTGAAGGGAAACAGGGATCCACTTTTTAACCCTGCAGACTCTGTTATGGTAATGGCAGACAGTAATTATGAATGGAGTGAGTTGGGACTCTAATTAGTATTGCTTCTGCCACCAAATCACTACATGCCCTTTGCCAAGTCCCTTAACCTCAGACAGCTCTGGCTAACCTGTCTGCAGTACCGGAATGATAAGTCCTCTCTTAAGGGACCCGGAAACATCCATTATTCTCTGCAAAATCCTAAAGAGCTGGTGAATACATGCTGTTATTAGTTTCCTCCAAGGTTACATTAATGAGTTGGAGAAAGATTGGTGTCTTTTGAGAGAAATGTCTGTAGTAATAGGCTGAGCCTTGGGAGATAAAATTGTTAGCATGAAAATATTTGGCTAGGAAGGAAGATCCACAGCAACACATAGCAAAAGCACAGCCAAACCCACTGGGGAACTGAGGCGAAAGCAGTGTTGAATAAACTGATGTGGTGATTGAGTACAGTGTTCCCTTGATGCTTTTTGATAGGAAAGATCTAAAAGAGTTTAATTACATGAGAATGTAGGAGCCTGATGCCCACTGATTTCACTTGGAGCCACATCTCCTGGACTTCCTTCAGGCAGGATGTCCAAAACCGAGTCATGTCATGGGAATGGTGTTAGGGGGTGAGACCAGGAATTGACTGGGTACACCTCATCCTGCCTAGGCATGAAAACTTTCCAGGGATCCTGTAGGATGAACAGGAACAGGTTATTATTGTGCAAAGTGCCTGACTACCACATCAACCTTTTGCAAATATAGGTCCATATGTAAAAATGGAGTCTACATCCTTTGTGCAATTTTACAGGAAAAAACATGTAATATGTAAGTCCCCAAATCCTGCAGATTTACACACATTTCTCAGTAGGACAAGGAGGAGATAAAATGTGTGTGTTACCAACATCACAGTGACACACAAGTGTCAGCCACTCTTGGGAATAGTCTTTGTTCAAGGTGCACAGTGCAATACAGCCCTGTACAACACCAGGTCTGCAGTGCTTCGCACTGAAACAGGCACAACATTTGGGGAGGCAAGAGGGGAAAGAATTCATCACCACTGCTTATTATCATCATTACTGATAATATTATTTCTGGGGAACTGAAGGCCAGAGATCCACCCCCTGCTTCTAATGTATGCACAGCCTCTTTCACAACATATTGGTGAATGGCCTTGTAGTGAAAATGGCAGGATAAGCCTCAGCATCCATCTTAAGATCACAGAAAAAAATGTAAGGTGCTATTTATCCCACCTAAATTTAGGCACTCAGAGTTGTATCTCCACTAGTTATCTAAATATTACTATGCACATTCCCTGCCCAAATTATCATAATATTAAACTTCTTATTAAGGTGGTACACCTACATTGCCTATTGGGAATCACCCTGATCAGTGCAAACACAAAATGCACCCAGGAATCACCTGGGTCAGTGCTGGTTGGCCAAGCAAAAACCATGCCAGTGCCTGTGCTATTTATCAGAGTGGACAATAGTGCTCCAGCACAAGTCCCAGCCTTGGGACTCCCTAGTTTTCTGGAAGAGGCACAGCCTAAAAATCCAAGACTAAGGTAATTTATTTAAATTTCCTCTGGTCAAAGAGGAGGGCTAAGAACATGGTCAGGGTATTTCATATATCTATTTTAAAATAAGACAACTTGTCCTTTGTAAAAGTGCCCTTCATTCTTACTCCATTCTTCATTGTATTCTCCAGAAGGTATAAAGGGGAGCAAGAGCACTGAGGTTGGATTTACCTGGCTCCAGCGTGCTTCCTGCAGTTAAATGAATCCCAACAACACGTGAAGAGCCTGGAGCAACATAGACAAGACTGAGATTCACCACCAGTGTTTAACTGCCTGCGTAAGTAGTGTTACCATCACTGAACCTACCAGAGGACTTCAGCCAGGGCCCAACAATGCCCCATGCCAGCTTCTCTACAAATGCAAAACAATAACAGTCCTTCACCCCAAGCACTTTACAAACAGGGGATCCAGGAAGATGAAATACCGAGTTAATATATTAATGTTAGGATATTATAGGTCGGCCTCACTCCAACTGCTCCAATCACATGTGGGTTTCATTGAGTGCAACCCCCCAAGGTTCAGTGCAACTACTTCTCATTTGCTTCTCTGTAAGCTCAGGCCCACCAGATGTAGCTTTCTCCACCCCTTTCTTGCACCCCTTTAGCACCTAATGACACTCACGTCAATGTGAGGTAGCTCCACCAAAGTACAGTTACCCTAAATTTACAGCAGCACCACACAAAACGGAATGAGGTGCTATGATTTTCACCCTGATGCCTGCAGGGAAGAAACAGGCTGAGGGGACACTGAAGCTCAGCTGTAGCGGAAAGAGATCTAAAGCTGATGGTGAAAGTCCTGAACTCCCTGCAGCTGCTGAAGTTACTTAATATTTAGGCTCTTTGGGCTGCGGTTACAGAACTTACTGGTAGATGTCTGCAAGAGACCTGAGCCTTTTTATGTACCTATGCAAAAGCAGCTGAGAAGATGGAGCACAGCCCATGAGTCTGCTAAGGTCCAAATTCTCTGTGACAACCTTTTCCTCTCAAAGGAAACAAAGAACTTGTATTTAATACATTTAAGGCACAAAGAACTTGTATATAATTCATTTTACTGCACTTCTAATACAAACTCTTGCAAGCCTGCTGAGGAGATGGCATCTTCTGGAGCTTCCAAGGTGGAGTCTGGCCTTTGGTCCAGCCAGAAGCTGATCCTGATGTGGTGTAAACCCAGAGGGGATGAAAGTCAACAAAACCGCTTTGTTATGAAAAAAGGATGGGAGAAGCTGACCCCATTGGTGTTTAAATCTACTCATGGTTTGTAGTTCAGTACAAACTGAGCTGTGTGGGAAATGGCTGTAGCACAGAATGTAGGGAAGTGGCTGGAAAACAAGCTCCATGCAGGGCAACAGCAGGAAGAAGTTGTGGGGCAAGTAGGGAATTGCAGGAAACCTTGGAGAACCAATCTGAAACTATGCTGGAGGATAGATGGGAATGGGCAATTCCTATTCACATCTTAAAAAACAGGAATATAGTTCCCATGGGAGAGCAGAACTGGGTGGAGGTTACAGTGTCAATCCTTCTGTTCCAGCAATGGGTCAAGAGGAAGGACAGGCTGCAGGGAGCTATTGTGTGGCTGTAGTAACATCACGAGCAACATGGACACTCCTCTGTGGGCTGCGTCCTGCACAGGAACACATCCCTGTGCTACCAAACAAAACTGCAACAGCACTATCTCACCCTCATGCCAGTGGACATCATCTGGCCATGCCTTTAATTATTCAGCCTCCAAAATCAGGTGGCTCCTCCCAAACTACCTCTTGGGAATGGTCCTTTGTCTGTGTTGAGTCCTGACCTGCACCTTGGACTGGGTGCGTTAAAGGGCTCAGACAAAAAACTTTGCCAAAGATTACAGCTACTGTTTAATGGTGAGGAGAGGACTCACATTTCAAGAGAAGGCCCCTCTTGCCGGTGGTCACAAGCTCCCTTTTCTTTCCCACACTCCAGGCTCTCCTCAATCCCTCCTGCACTTCTCCACCAAAGAGAGCACATCTGAGCTCACTGCTCCCTCACCAGACTTTTGCTCTCAGGCCAAAAGGCCCTCATGGACTTTTGTGGGTCTTCTACATCCCTCTTACTTGATGTCCTGGCCATACATAACACAGACCTCTGCGCTTGTCTCTGTTCTCCTCTCTGTGCCACCAACCACCCACCATTTTGCTGCCACCTCCATTTGCTGCTCCCAAGGCTAGGGTAGGGTGAGTGGGAGAGCACAATCTGCTCCTAACTCCACGTCTCCATCTCTTCCTTCAAACTCTCAGTTAAAATGAGCTTCATCCCAGAGACATATTGTCTTGCCTTTTCTTTGCAGAAAGACTGCAGTGGGGCAAGGCAGAAAGAACTTTTCTGCTTTCTGAATATGAAATAATTTAAGGTGGCTTAAAATTACAGTTTAACCAAAGCAAGACACCGTGGTTACAGCCGTCAACCTCAGGTTTTCTGTTAAAAAACCCCTACCTTCTAATCAGGGACAATTTCTAGGCTTGTAGAAGTAATACAAGAGCAAATCCTCTTTAGAACCCTACAATTCCCAACGTCTCATTGCTCCTGATATCCCATAGCTTCCTCTTTCTCTCTCAGTATCCCACATCTGATTGCCTCCTTCGTTGGTCCCTGTGTTTGTGGAGGTTGTGTGAGAGCACAAGCTGTCTCAGGACTTATTTTCAAGTACTAGTATGTCTGCTACAGTGAGAGATGGCAGAAAACATAGTTCATAGTTTCAGGCAGTTTCTGAAATATCAAAAAAAATGCACCTCCAAATATTTGTCAGGAACTCACAAAGTCCTCAGAGCTGTGTTTTCCATCACAGCTTCTTAAACTGAAATTAGATTTTTTTTTTAATTCTCTTCTCCACTCCTCCTTTCAAAAAAAAAAAAGGAGTTGTGGAAGTACATTCTGGCTCCTTCTCAGGACTTTGGACTGTCATTAGCAACCATGCATTATTCAGTGGGCTGATTATGAATGAATCGGCATAGATCCCTCCCCTTTGAAAGCTGAGAAAAGCTGCAGCTTCATCAGAATGCCCTATGGTCCTTCCCAACCCAGCTGAATGCAAAAGGAAATTTAATTTCTTAGTGATGTTAAATCAAAATTTATTTAATTTGTTAAGAAGCAGTGGATGACCTGAATAGATTTTTATTTCAAAGGGAATGCTTGATAATTGGTGCTCTGATCCTGTGTGGTGTTGGAGAAGTAACGAATAGACTTAATTTTGTAAGGAAGGTAGTCACATTGTATGATCTTTGGGGCAAGAAGCACAGGAGGGTTACAGGGAGATGTTTGATCCATGACTGAAGTTGTATTATTTGCAAAACAAATAAGGAATGAATTATTATTAAACATCCTCTGATCAGAAGGGTCAGCAAGAAGCAATGATCCCCTCCAAGTTATAAAGCCTTGGCTAAATTCTACCTAAAACTAACAATCCAGGAGCAATTATACAGTAAAGTCCAGCTACCTTTCTGGTTGCACTTCCCTTTTCCTCCTTCCTTCCTCTCAAAATCCACCCTGCAAAAATTTCATCAGACTGAGATCTGATCCCATATCGAATGTGCTGAATGGATAAAATCTGCAGTAGAAACAAGCTGCCTGTGAGATTAATTAATCTCTGAAATCAACATTATGCAAACAGGACCCACCCTAATTTGTGTGAACAGGCTGTGCATTATCTTATGATTAAACAGCTCTGTAAGCATCAAAATACCTAATCTCTCAGGCTTCCCTGTGCAGGGTCTAATCCAGGACAGATTAATACATTCTCTTCAGCTCTGATCTGCACCTTCAATATGACGCTTAGGGCCTGGCAGGGTAGGGGATCCAAGTATTACTCAGGTGCAGGCACCAGCTCTGTGTTATGTATTAGTGGCATCTTGATTTTATTTCATAGGTACCCTAAAAATCCTAGTGGGCAAACAGATTTACTCCAGCATCAGTACAAAACCCTGTTATCTGTTTTTGGCCATGTAGTGGACATGGACCACCTCCAAAAGGTGAGTGAGATGGGAAGCCAACCAGCATGAAAATAACATGGTGCCATATTACCATTCCCTCTTCTCTTTCCATCCAGTGCAGGAGATAGGTAAGCAGATAACTGGTTTTTCACTCGACTGTTACGTGGACATCTCCTGCTGAACCGTGTTGATGTGGCTTGGCTGCTGGTTTCTCTCATCACTTGCTCCATCTTTCTCATTCTCAGTGGAGGCATGAAGGAAAAAGGGATCACCCTTGTCTCTTAGCTCAGATCTGATTCCTGCATCAATTCAGGTAAAAAATAAATTCAAAATACCAAGGAGATGAATCTAAAAACAACCTAAGAGGAGAATAATCCTTATTACATCCTCTGGAGTGCAATAGAGTGTAATAGAACAGCATAATAGTGTAATCAAAGACCTAGCCTCCTCTGTATGGAAGTATTTGGTACTTGTAAGACACATCCAGAATACTGTATCTGGTTTGGGCTTCCCAGTTTTCCACAAGGAGGAGATTGACAAACTGGAGAGAGTCAGGCAGAAGGTCACCAACATGGTTAGGGGACTAAGGGAGGATTTACAAGCAGAGGCTGAGGGAACTGGGTTTGGTCAGCCATAAGCAGAGATGTCTAAGGAGGATCTTATTGCTGTCTTCAACTACCTAATGGGAGAGTCAGATTTTCCTTGGATGTCCACAGTGAAAGGAAAAGAGGCAATGGACTTAGCCTGCAAGAATAGAAATCCCAGTTAGACATTAGGGGGTGGGTGGTGGGGGCAAATCCACTGTGAAGACAATAAAAAATTAGAGGCAGTACCCAGAGATGTTGGGGGATCATCTGGAGAAACTCAGAACACTTCTGAGTATGACCGTGACCAATATGTTACAACTTTGAAGTTGGCTCTAACTTCACTCCCCCTGCTTTGAATGGGGGGTTGGACTAGAGACCTCCCAAGGTCCCTTCTGAACTGCATCACTCCGTGATTCTGTGAAGAGCTCAGGACAAGGCCACAGCTGCAGGTGTTGTTCCCAACACTGGAGGTAAGAGAAGCTTTAAGGAAGTTCACCCCAAGCTCCACAGTCAAAGGTGACTGCCCATCACTGCTCAGAGCTGTGCTGAGTACACATTGGGCACACCCAGCAGTGTGAAGCGACTCTGTTATCTCATAAGCAAACAAGGGAAGTATTAACTCTAATTTATTACTTGGCAGCAAGTGGGGCAAGAAAGAAACAAACTGCCTGATGATGTTTATAAATGGCCATAACAATGCAGATACTTCAAAGTACTAAAATACTGAGTGGTTTTGCCCACTCTGAAACCACTAAGACAATGCAAACTGAGGCTCTTGCAGAGTGAAGCCCTCAAGATACCAATATATTCATAGCAAACAAATCTCAAACCAACAGAGGCCACATAAAAAATTTTACTGCAATATCTGTAAATCAAACAGTCCCTTGTCCATTCTCTGGGCCTTGGTCCCCCTGATGTGGTTTGGCCATGTCCATACTGTTAAATTCAGCCTTCAAAAACACGTAGTCCTGTACTAACTCCTGATCCACACCTGGAAATTGTTTGTGAGAGTGATGCAAGGTTATGCTGAAATCATGTCAGGGACTTGACATTAATTATATTAGTAGCCAAAGTTGCCAGTGATACAAGTGGTCTGGTCATCTGTACACACACTGAGACACACTTTAGGGGTAATTCACTCCTTATATTTACCAGTGCATTGCTGGTGATCCTCAGGGGACTCCACTACTGGAAGTGAGTAGAAAATGCCCCATTAAGTATCTTCACACCTCTCACTAAGGAGTTGATGGGGCCACTTCGGTGAAGAGTCAGAGCTGGGCAAGGCAGTGACATTCCTACAGCAGCAGAGGTGGAGGATTAACAAATTGAGACAGTGGTTTCAGAAGAAGAAAAGTATCAAGGCTACCCTTGTTTACTAGGAAGAACCCATCTGCATTGGGGTTTACAGCAGTGGCAGAGCCAGGGTTCTGCAAAACTGCAGAGCCAATTTCTCACTCCTGGCCAGACTGTCATACCCAACATGATTATAATACTCAGCATCAAGTGAGGGGTTGAATTCTGGATTAATTTCAGTCGTGTAAAACCATAGTAGCTCCTTCAACTGTAATCTCATTACTCTAGATTAATACTATTGTAATGGAGAATTTGTATCTAGACCTGATGCCCAAGAACTTATGAAAGTCCAAAGCAATATAAGATACAAGTAAAATCAACAGCAATATTTTTTGCTGCCATGCAAAGGACAGAAGTCTCAGGTTTTTATTTAAATTTTCACTTCTGATGTGGTATACTTTTAAAAGGTTGGGACAAAGACAGCACAAGAAAGTGTCTGGACAGAACCCAAGACCAGAGCTCAAAGCCACGTTGCCTGAGCTAAACAGTAATCCGTTGAGCCAGTCTTACAAAGGAGCAGATTCTCACACACCTCATTATTGCAAGTACGTGTGTGTGGAGTAAAGTTGTTTGCTGCAGCGAACCACAGGCACGTGTAGGGGTGAGCACCATTTTGCCCAGCACTGGCAGGAGCAGTGGGCAGGACCCCCTCCTGCCTGTGACCTCAGGGGAGCACACGGATGTTTACCGGCCGCACTCAGATCCCGGTTTGGCAGGGGATGGATGGATGTTGTCATCTTTATTACGAAACAGGGAAGCTCTTCAGCAGCTCACTGGGAGGTAGGGTGAGGGCATGATTTCATACCAATCACACTGGTATGAATATGCCAGCAACCCTACCAGACTTGTTCTGCCGGGCTGCGCTCCCAGACATTTTGCCCAGAGCATAGCAGAGCATGACTGCTGCTGGTGCCCCCAGCAACCACAGCTCTAACAAACCCTTCCCTCCTGGGCTTTTCCCAGCCTGGGGCAGCTCTCAGACCACCATGGACTTTTCTGCCTGTATTTACACATGATGTAAATCATACTCCCTCTCTGAAAAAACATCTGCCTGATATGGCCTGGATTTTGAGCTAACCATCCCACGCTCTTTACGCAAACCCTCTCTGGAGGCATCTTTTCCTTTCCATTGACAGGGAAGACCCAAAAGTTGTGACATGCCTTACTTAGAGACCTTGGGAAGGTCTTAAGTATATGTGGGATGAACCTGGGGATGACCAGGCTGCAGAGGTCAGATGGTGCGGTCGCAGGGAGCCCAGGTGTGGGACCCATGGTGGGCTAGAGGAGACTGTTGGTGCTGGACTGTGCATAGGCTGGGAGGTTGGGTTTCATGTGCTGGCCTAAAGGCATCCGCTGTTTCCTTACCCAAAAGGAGTTTGAACTGAGGCCATCCCATGGTCTGGACCTGGCCCACTAGCCACCATGCTGTAGGTATAACAAAGCACTGAATGCTCAGATGAAAACTGTGCATCAGAAATTCACTATTTGGGTTATTTCTTCTCCTGCTGGTCTTGAGATGTTGGTTTCCTCTCACCCCTTCCCCCCACCTGGGGAAACACAGTGGGCAAACAGCTCATCCTGGACCACACATGGTCGGTTCTCCATTTCCTTTCGGCTCCTTGAGGAGCTCCTCTGTCTTCCTCACTGCTGTTGTAGAGGACATCCAGGTGGGCACTGTGCTGGAGATCTCAAACTTGGTTGCAGGGCTCCCACCCTGGGAGCTCCCCAGGGAGCTGGCACCCCATCCTTCTGCAGTGGCTCCTTTTGTGGTCGTGAGTGATCTTTGGGCTCTGCAAGAGGCTTTGGGAAATGAGAGACAAGATGTGGTGCAGCATTAGAAAATACTGACTCCCATTATTGGCTACTTACAAGGGAAAAGAAAATGAACTAAACTCATCCCTGAAGGTGAAAGCAAAATGAGAGGGAGAATAAAAAAGAGAGAGGGCCTGGGAAGAGCAGAGGTTCAGTGAAGTAGCTGACAGGGTGGATTTTGAATCCCAAAAGGACACATGATGCATCCTGCAATGTTGTGTTGGGGAGTTTTAAGACATTTCTGTTTTCAGCATAGCCAGGAGAAATCCAGGCCACTTTCCCTGGACATGCCAAATGTCCCAAGTCCCAGAGTTGTGATTAAATCTCATCCCCTAAAAGGTTTTCCAAGAGGGCCAAGTTTGGGGGGTGTGTAGGGAAGGAGTCTCGTTTGCAGGCAGTAACATGTCCTTGGGGAAACATATCTGCACTAATTCACACCCCTTCTGTCACTTGAGAGCCTGACCATAGTCAGCTTTCCTCTTGCTCAAGGTTCAGTCCTCTACAGCTTCTTCATCGTGTTCCTTGCTTTCCTCTTAGGCTCCAGCTTTTTCTTCTCTCTGAATCCAGCAGTGGTTTTGCTGAGAACAGCAAACTAATCAGCAGTAGGGCACAGGCAATGGGGTAACTGGTCTATATACAGTGTTACACAGTACAGTCCCAGGTCTGGCTTTGGTCTAGGCCAAGTAAATCTCAGGCCCAAACTGGGGGACAGCATGTACCAAAGATCATCCCCAGTCCCAGACATTTAAGAAGCATTCACCTTATTTTGGAGGAAGTTTAGTGCTCTGGACATTGCCAGCTTTGGCAGTTGGCCTTAGGACCAGAAAATGACTACCAGCACTGTTGAGTTTCCTAGTAGAAAGGTCATCTTCCTGTTCTGTATCAGCATTGCGCCTCCAAAACTGATGCATGAACGTGTTGGAGAGAGCAAATTGTGGCTATCATTACCCCTCCTCTCCAAACCAACGAATCAGTGGCAGTTCTGTCTGAATTCTGAGATTCTCCACCCTTCTATGCCTCTTCCTTCCCAGTCCCTATGTTATCAGAATAGTTGCTCCCGTGGTGATTTGTGTGTACATCCCAGAGATCACAGGACATTCTCCAGCACGAGAAGCTGCATTTACCCAAAGGTTGCCTTGTATGTTCAAGTCCTATGTCCTCTGGTTAACCAGGGCTGCTGATCAGGTGAACTGAAGTAAGAGTTTGTGTCCCAGTTGCAGAGCATGTACTAAAGCAATCAGAGTCTGCAGCACAACCAGGAGAGCAGCGGAGATTTTGGTGTCCTACTCAGCAGTATCATTTCCATCACCACTTTTTGGAGTTCAACATGTTCAAAGTAGCAGGCAGCTCCTGGGATGAGTGGGGAAGATTCCCCCATGTGCTGATATGACTGGGGCCAAATCTTCAGGTTCATATTTAGAGAAAGATGCATCATTCGTCAGAATACAGAAGCTGTCCCCCTACCTCCACCTCCTCTGCATGACCTGAATTCTTCCCAGAAAAGGTCTTCCTTAAGGAAGACCTCCATTTACTCTGTAAATGCCTACAACTTGATTGGATGGATTCAGGACAATGTAGCTGCAATTGTGGAAAAAAACTAGCCATGAAAAGCTCTGCTTTGCAGAAACTACCCTTGGACTGAAGGCAAGATGTCAAAGTGGAAGTGTTGTGGTATGGCTATAGTAATCAATAAAAACTGGTTGCAAAGCATCTGATCCCTGCTAGGAGCTTGCATCATCTAAGGAGTGCAGGAGACATCAAGCCTGTTGTTGACACATGGCTGTATTTTAATGCAGCTGCAGATGATGATGAATGATTGCAGGAAGACACAAGGACCAGGCAAGGATGGACCCCCTTTAAAGCACGGTCATGTGGTGGGTGAGGTGTGGAGGTTACAGTACTAATCAAGTCCCTAATGCTCTTAGGGCTAATACATTAATGCCTTAGCATATAAGGCAGTTGTCTCTTATACAGATTTTGGGTACAAGGAGATTAGTAGGAAAGGTCTATTATCTCTTGCCCTTGTGTTCTGCATCGCATTCGTTGTTCTCTGCATTGTATGGTATGTTGCAAGAGACAGCACCTTGAAGGGTGAAAAAATCCAGTCCTGAAAACTCTTACCATTACCCACTGCAGGTGTAACTGCTGTAAGGCCAGAGAGCTTCACCTCAGCCCAACAAGGCTTGTGGTACTTCAGCTGCCTCCTAACGGCAACCCAAGATCCTAATCTCAGAGTCCACCACACAGAGAGTGTGGTAAGGGCAGGGGTGTTGGGCCGAGGCAGCGATATCACCCTGTGCATCTGCCAACAGCCTCTACCCGGTTGTGTCACAGCGCTACGAGATGAACCTGTGAAGATATGTCAGAGGCTGTGCTCCAGCCCAGATAAGATAAGTGCAGCAAAGCCTGGCAAAGGTCCAGCTCTCCTTTTGGTTCACCCAGAAGAGCTGATGATGATGGAGGGTCCTGCTCAGACCTCCCACTGTGGTCATGGCCCCACCGGGAGCCTGGGGTTGGTCTTAGAGAGGGGCCCAGGCAGAAGGTGAGGTCTGGGGAGATGCTCGAGCATCCCACAGCTATCTCTTATCTCTGTAATGGACCAAAGCAAGGTATTCTCACCGTCCTGCCAGTCAAATGCCTCCAAGGTGATCAGCATTTTGAGACCTCTGATTTTGGCCTCCCTGCTATCCACCTTGATGGGCCTAGTCTTTCTGGTGCTGTTGGGCAGCAGAAGACAGCACGACCTTGCCCGTGGCCTGACTCAGCTAGCTGGGTTCAGAAATCTGCTTCCCACCTTAGGGGTAGCAACACCTTTGTAACAAACTTCATCCAGTGTGCTTGACTATACCTGTACCCTTTTAACAGTTTAATTTTCTCCGTCCCTGTCCTGAATTAATAATGTGACAATCCCTTCAGATGGTGAAGGCTAAATTCCTCCATCATCCCCAGCAGCGTAAATCCAGAGCCACTTTATGAAAGTGAGCAGAGGACAGCTGAGCAACTTCATTTTCACTTGTGCTGACCCAGATATTTTAATGCATTTATCAAGCTGCATTTCAGGACAGAAATGGGTTTCCTAGTTTGTTTGGTTTTCAGGGGTTTCTGGTTTTATAAAACACAGAAGTGAACAAAAAGCTTTTTCAAGTGACCCTGCAATGTTGAAGTAGGATGTGCATTTGGTGAGGAAGGAGGGGAGATTTAGCAAAGAAATTAATTTAGTCTCAATGGGAAAGAGATCTGCTGTAGTTAGGATGGGGGTCTGCCTACAGCTGTATTTCCTAAGTTTCTAGATTCTCCAGAGGTCCTCCTATAGTCTCGATAACACCTAGGCTTCACAGTCCTTCTAGAAGTTGAACATCCACAGTTGGATCATCTGAGCAAACCAGTCCTTAAGTACAGTCTGTCTACATTTATACAAGATTGACATATCACCATACACATGGTGCCTGCAATGAGCATTATTAGTTCTGGGAATTATTTTAGTAGAGAGCAGTAACTGACAACTGAGACAAACAGGGAGGTCTGTGCTCATTCTCTTATGGCTGTGCTGGCTGGGCAGGACAACTACCTCTTGATGAAACCTCTGGGAGGCCGGGACCAAGATCCTTTCCCTATATGTAAAATAACACTATATAGATTAAACGAGGCCCTATTCAGCAGAGGACAGCCTAGGAGGAAGTGAAGCATCTCTTGGAAATGAGGTGCTGGTTTATATTCCTTTGTGAACAGGGAGTAAGTGATTTGCCCAAAGTAACCCCAATTGTACTGTACTCAATTTTTCTGAGTGAGAGCTAACACCCTTAACAATTTCAGCTGTTAAGCGTAAAACCTTTAAATAATGGATTAGAAACAGGTGCTAATAATACCCAAACGTAAGGAGGGTTTTATGGGAGTCAAAGAGCTTAGGTTCTCCCTGTCTCTCAGTCAGCAAATTTCTCTTGTCTTCTGCTAAATTTCTCATTGTGGGGCAAGAGGTGTTTATTACTGGAGGAGAGGGATTAGAAAAGGGGACCCCAGGTTTGCTGCATGACCTGCTGCTGTGTTGTGTTCACTGTGCTATTTCATCTGCCTTTCACTCTCCATGCAGATAAACATCGCAGTTTTTTCTTGGGCTCAAGACTTCATCGGACTCTTTATTCAAGAGGAGATAGGGTCAGGATAGCCACTGTGGTATGGAGCTCAGACCTACAGCATAAATTTTTCGTTTATTAAAAAGGCTTGAATCTGGGTTAATAGCTCCCAACCTTGGGTGTTTTCTCTCCCCTGTAGATTTGACTAGGGTTCAGCCCTGAACTTGAGAAGCATTACCATCAGGAGTTTTCTCAAACCTAACACATTTTCCAAAATGCCTTTTCCCTCCTGAATTCTCCCTTAACACTTAATTAAAAAATCCTTAACCATGTCTGTGGGTGAGTCCATTTTCATTAATGCCTTGAAGTTGCATGAAGATTTACAGGTAAAGTTGGCCAGTGAGGCTGCTAAAATGCAATTAATGATAATAATTAATTATTAAGATAGTCTTGGAGAGAAAAGTGCTGGAAATCCCACTCTGAGCAACTCAATGTGTAATCTTCTTTTGGAAAAAAACCCGGTCAACAACTGCAGCATAAGGTCAAGCTGATCATGTGCAGCTTTAATTTACGAAGCCATAGCACAGGGTAAAGCTGGAGAGATTCCCTTCGTTCTGATGATAAACAGCAATCAATCCCTCAAGAGATTTAACATGACACCTGCCTGAAGTTACAGCCTGCAACATGTGGAGTCCTCACACATGTCTGAGGTGAGCCCTGTTTTCAGCTATGGTTTGAACATCACTGCAGATACGATTTAAGTTTCAGATGGGACAGGGTGAGGAACAAGGTAGGAGTAAAACACACAGAAGGAAAATCTTTTTACACCACTATTCTTGTAACCTTGTCTTTCGGAGCAAGTAATGCAAAATTAGATTCTTCTCTAGTTACAACCACTGAATAATACATTGCAAACAGCCTCTGGTCTGTCATCATAGTCACTTGCAAGGGTAATTCAGAGCTGGGTAACGTCTCTCCCTGTCTCCCTTCATGTAGAAGAAACAGAAGCACCTGAAGGTAGGTAGTAATTGCTGGGACTGCTTATTTACAGCCACAGCTCATGTGTGGTAGGATGGGATTCATTGTATGGGGATTAACTGTATAAATTTAGACATTGAACTCTTTATGCTTATACTGTATGTGTTTTGCATATGATGTTGTACCTCCTAGTTGAGACATGGTCAACAGAACCTGGAAAATGGTTCAGCTCATTCTAAAGCAGAGGGTCCAGAGGTGTCACTCTTCCCTTGGGTGAAATTCCAAAATCTGCAGTTTTATTCCCTAATTTTTCCCTCCCCAAAAGAAAAAAAACACACTGACTCCCCAGGGGGGCTATTTCTTACTTCAGCACAAATCTAACTCATTTCACAGGCATCCATAGAGTGTCTTTAGGCTCAGTTTTAACACAGCATTGAGCTCCTCTTTGAGAAAACCTTCAGGCTGTTGGGCTGAAGCTGATCTGCATCTAAGATGGGGTGAGAAGGCATCTGACCTTGTTAAAGAGTACTTCACGCTTAGGAGAAAAAGATAGGCATCACCAAATTTTTTGTTTGGTAAAACAACAGAAGCCATATTTGTAATTAAGATTCCCAATCACCACCAAAAAAATAGCAGCAATTATTGGTTAGTTATTCAGTACTGCAGTTAGTTAATTGTTTTCACTCTAGGATACAGAAAGTTTCTGGAAAGTGCTTATCCTCACGTGCACTATGTGACTGAGCGGGCTGAGAGTGGGCACCCATCTCATTTAACTCTAGATGTCTGTGAGGTAGAGGTCAGTATCTGAGTTAATTTCTCAGACTTTATTGATTCCCTGGAGAGAATGAGGCACTCTTGAGGGTGAATCAGCTGACCTGTTTTTGACATCAGCTATAGCATGTGAGGAGTTGTGCCCCGAGGAGCAGGCTGAGCAGGGACTGTAGGCTGCTGTCTCACAGGGTCTGTAGTGCAGACACCTGTATTCAGTCAGGTAGTTTCCATCCATGCTGTGTTCCAGTACAAGGTTTGGGTGACACTCAGCCATGCACCATCATCTCCACCTGCTCTTGGTCCAACCCAAAGGAAGCCCAGATGAGGAAGCGGGAATGGGGCCTCAGCATAAGCTGGAAAAGTTTTGGATGAATAATCATTAAGAGGGACTGCAGAGCACACCAGCTTTGCAGGCCAGGAATGTTTTTATATAAGAAAACATGAGAGTCTTTTGGCAAGGAAGCATGGTCTGTGGTGAAGGTATTAAGGTGGGCATTAGGACATTTGGGGTCTGCACCTGGTCTGACTGTGGAAAAAGTACCAGAATTTGAAGATGCCTCTTTTTCTACTGGTGAATGAGAAATAATGTTTCCTCTCTCCTCTTGGGTTGTGGTTTTTGTCATTCCATATCATGTATATGTGCCCTTGAAGATGTCCTGATAAGAAACTTTGTCCTGGATTCTGAGTTTTTCTTTTTTCCATTCATGAGGTTTTTTTCAGGGTGGGAGGAACATTTGCAATCATTCATTATGATTTATTTACTGCGTATCACAGGCTGGAGACTTAAAACATGGGTTTTGTGATCAGAAAAGGTAAGAAAGCCTTTGCCACCAGGAGCCAGCTTTTCCCCTGTGTTCAAGCTCATGACTCGAATACATGTGCACATAGGAGGAGGTAGTGGGTCAGGCTTGTCAAACAGCAGAGAGCACCATGCACACAGCGATGCAAATTTTTCAGTAATCAGATCTGTATGAGGAACAAGAACAAAAAATCTTTAAAACCCCATTAGTTAATTATCATCACTGCAGATGGTGCCTGACTGTAAGCTCCTTTCTGCTCATCTTAATCCCATTCCAAGTGGCTACCGTAGGCAGAAGAGCCCGTGTTTGAGCATGGGAGCACATGACGGTGGGGAAAGCTGCAAGAAGGGGAGAGATGTAAAGCTTTAGGAAGGGAGGTGGGGGCCCATCCCCCTGTGTAGGAAACGAGCGAGCCAGTGTTCCATCTTTCATTTGTAGGGCTGAGAAACATAAACCAGGGAGTTTTCTCTGCCTGGATTTTGATCTCCTCTGTGGGCGCTCAAAGGAGGCTTGACCCGAGATGGATTATTGACTCAAAAAAAGCTATGTACCTGGATTACCTTCACTGTGGTGAGTTGAATCTGCCTTTTTCTGTCCCTCTATATACCACTGAATCAATACAGGGAAGAGGAGCAACAAGCGAGATATTGGAGTGATGGAGAGCAAGCAGCAGCAGGAGGTCTGATGTTAGTATTGATTACCTTTTTTCAGTAGCTTTGTCGTCCTTTTTTCTTACAGCCCTGTTTCTTATGAGGAAAGTGAAATGTGGTTGATGTTCATGTGGGAGAAATAGGTGTCCATGATAAATAAGAGTTATAGTTATGGGGAAAGGTTGTTGATGTGATCAAGCCATAGCTGGTGGATGTATTTTGCTCTGTTGAGTAATGCAGATGTTATCCCTGGAAGATTTCCAAAGGCTGTTTTTGTGTTTTCCTGGGAGGCTTTGCAGTGGGCTCTGGGTCCATCCTTACTGAGGCATTTCCCAAGCAAACAGCTCTCCTTTCTGACCGGCCCTGGATTCCAGTTTTCCTGATACAACTCGCTGTGGCCACTTAAAGTTTCTGCTGCTATTCAGCGACAGCAGGTGATTGAGTGGGTCAAGCCCATAAGAAGATGTGGGCTCCTTGGCACAGAGAGGGGACTTCTGCCTGTTTTAAGCAGTGCTGCCCAGGCAGGGAGCCAGGCTGGTTGCAGGCTTGCTCTAACACCCATCCCTGATGGGAGAGATTGTGAATTTCACCACAATCCCAATTGGAGTATAAACCAGAATTTCTGCTCTGATTTTCTCTGTAAGATCTGAATAGCCCACAAGGCTTTTTTTTCCTCCTTCTTTCTTTTTCTTCTGTTGGCAACCTCTCAGTGTCTCTAAGTACAAGCTAAAAGGGGGGCCTTGTGGTTTTTTGGCTAATAAAAGCTTCTGGTCGTTAACCCTTGACAGTTCTTCAGTGAATTACTATTAAAAAAATGAATTCATTTCTTGGGCTGAAGAGAGGTTCATATAGTTGATGACATAAGGGTCATTTAGATCATCACATTTGACCCCTTGAATAGTATGAGGCACTGAATTTCATCCTGTAGCTGCTGGTCTTTCATTTATGGTCTTTATACATCGTGTTAGGAAACTCATAATATCAGGACCGCATATCTGTAGGGGCTGAATTAACATGGAAGGGAAGAAGAGTACTGATATAAATTTACCAGGAGGTCATAGGTCAGCTGCCCATTGAGCCTTTGAAGAGAGAAGCCTGGCAATACTCAGTTGCCTCTTGCTCAAAACCCACCTGGTTTCATCTGTCTGTTATGGCAGAATGTTGCCTGGTGGCTGTACTCCTGATCTGGGAATTTATGCATCTCTGCAATTCTTCTGGTAGGGCTGGGACCGAGATTTGTATTTGCTTTTGAACATCTGAAAATACAGTAAGTTCTTGGCCTGTCTATAATCACTATGAATTATTGGTTGTGATGGTGATTGACTGGTATTTATCTTCTACATCTTCTACTCCCCCAAACTGCTCTTGTCAGCAGCTGAGGGCAGAAGATAATGTTTCCATCTTTTGCTGGGGTTTTTTGTTGGTTTTTTCCCCCTCGTTGCTTCACTGGATCTCCCTTGGCTCTCCTTTTGAGCTTTAATAGCTTTTTTTTTCTCATCTTTTTAATTTATTTCCTCGTAATCATGGCTGTCTTCTTATTGTGCCTTGGAGAAATATGAATCATTGGCCAATAGGTGAGTTTTATTGCTATCGATTGTTGTTATTATTAATTTGTGCCCATTAATGTAAAATTAATGTGCCATTAATGTAAAAGAGGAACAAACTGCACATTCAAGTGTAAAATGTCGCTTACACTGCTCAGGTGGTTTTAATATATTAAAAAATCCATTTGGAGAGATAAACAATGGATCTCTTCATCTCTTCCCTTCACAGTGCAATTTTTTTTTCCTTAAAGTCTACTCTCCCTTAAAAAAAGAAAACGTTTCTTTTTCCCAGTCTAGTTTTAAATAGTATGTGAGAAGGGGCTTCCACTACTTCATTTAAAGATTATTCCAATCTAAATTACCTCACTTGCCCTTTGCTCGGTTTTATCCCATCACATCTATTTATACTCTCTTGCTCTACATTAAGCAGTTCCTTTGAATGCCTGGGAAGAATTAGCACCTTAACATTTTGACTACATAGAGAATGAAAGACACAGAAGAAAATCAAGACCCAGGTGCAGCTATTGCCAAAAACGTTGTTTCAGAAAGGACTTGATTTGTCTATTTGTGTAGTGCCTACACCATCAGCTTCCCCTCAGCCTAACTTATCTCCTGGCTTGCAGCACGCAGTCATTCCTCATTGTTCATGTACAAAGGCTGAGAGCTCTTCACAATGGAGATCTTACTTCTTCCTTGGCTCTCAGCTCCCTCCTGCCTGCCAGCTCTTTTGTTTTCCCTCGGGCATTAGTTGGCCAAGCAATGTATATTTAGTGCTTTCAATATTTTTTTTTTCTCCCTTCTTCATCTAACCAATCCCTCAATCATTTTGTTGCTTTTCTCTAAAACCTCTCAAAATTGTTGGCATCCTGCAGGCTTGTGGCTGTCCAGTGTTACCCTCAGTCTTCTTCCTCCTACAGGGCATGGAAATTAAGTTTGTTGCCTTTCTTACGTGTTTCCACTGACGCTGGTGCCCTGGATTGCGTGAGAAGAGTCCTGCGTGTACTTAAAAGCTTAGTGGGAGAGGTGGGCTACTGAGATGGCAATGCAAATCCTTCCATGCTTGTTTCAGAGTAGTTCATCCAGAAACAATGCACTTTTGTCGAAAACTGGCTTTATCTCTTTCTCTTTGCTTTGATGAGGTAGTGCAAATCACTGTATCAGGACCAAGCAGACAAAGATTGTGTTCCTAGTGCTGTCCCAATAGCCAGATAAGTAGTACTGGACAAGTCACTTCATCTGTCAGTACCTTAGTTTCTCTTTTATCCTTTGTCTGCCTCTTCAGTCTCATGCTCTGGGAACCTTGAATATCATTTATGTTTGTGTCTATACAGCTCTGAGATGGAGAGAGCGCCTAAGCACTGCAAGCTTCCCAAGCTTCCTGCTTCGTACCCCTCCTCTGTGCTATGTGCTGGGCTTCAGCTGCGTCTCAGCATCCACAACATGCATGGAAGAAGTCAGGCTTTGATATCTGGTGATGGTAAATGCAGGACACCCTGGATGTTGCCCAGCAAAGAGAGGTTAGCTCACTTTGCAGCACCCAGAGAGCAGAGGTGACCTCTTTGTGCATGCATGCCTGATCACAAGCCTGACAGCGAGCCTGGACCTGCACTGGCTGGCGGTGTGGATGTCCTAACACGTGCATTTACTGTCAGTCATCTCGGCGGGAGCCTCGGAGCACTGCTGGAATCCCAAAGAGCAATAAATACATAGAAATGATATCTGCTTACTCAACAGACCTGATGCATGTCCCAGAGCCATGTTGTGCCAGTTCTACTCCTTAAACAAACATGCGTTTCTAGACTTTTTAGCCTGCTGCAGTCTGTAAATCTGTGAGAGTGAGAAATGGGTTCTTTGGTGCCTTATGGAGACATACATACAGGTGCCAGTTAACCTCCAGCTGCTGTGCTGGGTAACACTGGGAGTGACAGAAGAGCAGAGCATGCCTCTCAGAGCCCAGAAAGCAGTAAGGCTCTGGCAGGTAGTCAAAATAACCTGCAGAGCTGTAAGTTTAGAATATTTGATCTAGAGTTACTAGGAAGAAACACATTTACAGTAATTTTTGGTACTAAAAGTGCACCTAAGAACAATGAGATATATCCTAAACATATGCGGTAACTGACAGCCACTACAGTTGGTTCAATAAATTACAACAGTTTGGATTTTTTTTTTTTTCTCCTACTTGAGGAGAAATTCACTGCTGCATCAATGTTTCTTTGGAATTAACCCATACAAACTGCTCACGGTTTCTTTTGCTTAGTGGCTTGGTTTCTTCATATTAGCATTCTTTCTGCATTAGCTGACCAGGCTTAGTCACCTGGTGTCATCCTTGTTTCTTGACTGCACAAGCCAATCTCATGTCACTGAGATCTGGCCATGAGGTCTTGCAGGGAGGTAGTTCTGACTTGCCTGCCATGAACACCTCAGCAAGCCCATAAGCACATTTGGCAGATGTTTTTGCCATTAAAGTTCAGGCAAAGTGAACACTGAAGTCAGAAAAATGTGGCACTTGGCCAATCTATGGAAAAAAGTCAGCACAAATAATCCTAGGTATATTTTGCAATACTTTTCCAGACCTATTCCCTTTTTGTTGGGGATTCATTTACCCATTTCAGCACATTATCACTTTAAGCTTCCTCAAAGGTACACAAAGCCTCTTAATAAATAATCTTGCTATTTCTTATCACATCTGCCTTTGAGTGAGAGACAGGACAAATGGGACAACATTCTCATCTGAATCCAGGTCAGGATCAGATGTAGGAAATGGTGGTGATGAAGAGCTGAGTGATAGCTTTGCATTAACTCCTACATGTTTTAGAAGATCAGTGTTTTTAGGATGGGTATGAGGCCAGAGAAGGGAGGTGCACAGCAGCAAGGAGGATTACATCTCTCTCTGCACTTCCACATGTCACCTATTACCACAGTATCTGAACACTTTCTGCTCCATGGATTGCAAGGTGTGGTGAGCTTCATTGGCCAACCCTGGCAATCTGCAGGAGAGGCAGGAACAAGCAAAGAGAAGGTGAAGATCTTCAGAGCTGCTGAGGGTGATAAGGGCAAATGTAAAACCATGGAAAAATGGAGGGAAACCACCAGATTGCAGAAGGGAAGAATTTTATAGGCAGGATTTTGAATAGACCTTGCATAATATTATGAAAGCTGGTAAAGTTTATAAAGGTTGAGATAAGCTAACTCAGAAACAGATAGGTGTTTTAGCAGGAAGGGATGGCTGGAGATTTTTGAGAGATTACAGTCAAGAATCTGTAGGATTTGGCAACAATCCAGATACGAGTGTTAGGTGTGAAGGAGATGTAGGTGTTGAACATGACATGGAGATTGTGCATTTGAGTGTCATACGAATGTGGGTTATTCGCAGCAAGAAGGGCTAGGGGAGGGAAGAGTTTGTGGTGAAAGATAAGGAGGTGTTCTTTTAACTGTGATAAAAGAGTTGGCAGCCCTGCATCTGGGAAAGATCTCAGAGGAAGAGTAGGAGAGACCCAGCAGTGGAGAGTTACACCTGCTACCATGAATGTGGAGAATGATGTCACCAGCTGACATCACAGGGGACACCATGTCAACAGGAAACAGAAAAAGGATGAGGAACATGTACCAGGGCATTCAGTGAACGTATAGAGGGAAGGCAGCAGAAGACGGCCAGTCTCTCACAAAGCAGACTGAGGCTAGCATATGTGGTGTCCCTTGTTATGGAGGAGAGCTGGGTCTCAACTGCAGCTCAAGTAGAGGAGGGGCAGGAGGTGGCTTTTTAGCCTTTTTTTTTAATGTCAGGTTCAAATGTGGAGTCTTCATGAACAGAAGGGTTTGGGTTCCTTAAACATTTTGAAAGTTTCAGTATAAAATGTCTGTTTTTATTTTTTTTATACTTTCTCCTGCTTTGAAAAAGTAAAAGGAAAAATAAGGTGAAGCAAAATTTTTCATTTGACTTAAAATGGCTTTTTTACCTTCTCATCTTTCAAAAATATGAAAGAAATGCTATTTGAAGGGTCAGTACAGGAGAAAATGTGGTGGGGTTTTTCTTTTTGTTTCTGTCAGTATTTCAGGTATTCATTTCTGGTAATTCTCTTCCATCCAATTTTAAAAAAAAAAAACTTTAAAAAATGTTCTTTGACAGGTCAGCATCATCCAAGAAGAATCCCTCTCCTCCCTCTTCTTTGTTAGTATTTCAGGTATTCATTTCTGGTAATTTAGAGACAGGACACAAGAAATTATATGCATCTGATGAAACATCTTTATTGTCACTGTCTGTGCTCATCACCTTGAGCTTCTTTTCCAAAAAATGGAGAGAAACAATAGTTTTAAGATAGAGTCATCTGAGACATCCAGTTCAGGATGAGATGAACACAGCCTAAAAGACACCATATCTTTCCGGTGACTCTGAAGGAAGCCTGGAGTGACTGTTTCAAGTAGAGACATTACAGATATCCACATCCAGCCCCAAGTATCCTGCCCAGCTAGGATATATCTGTCCCACAGTGCCCAGGCTTTGGCTGATCCTTGTCTCTGCTCCCTGGTTACACATGATTTCTCCAACCCAGTTTGGGGTTGAGCAGTTGTGGAGCCACCTGACCATACTACCCCACCACAATATTTTGTTCTTCCAGAATGGCCCCGACACATCTGGGAAGACATATGTGTGTAGGAAATACGCACCATTGTCACACAGCAAGCAGTGGAGAGAAAGCATTGTCCCTTCTGCTCCTTGCATAATGCCCTAAAGGAGCTGGTGTTTTAGCAAGTGCTAATCCCAAGAGATCTCGTGAGCTCCAGTGAGTCCTGCTGGCTCATTCAATCTGAGAATTTGGCACTGAGATTCAACAGATGGGGAAAAAAAAAAGAACAGTTTATTATGTTAAAAGTTTAGGCAAGCAAAAATTGCAGAAATCACCAAATTTAGACTTTGGCCAGGGTACCAGTATTAGCAATATTGCCCTTGATGAGAGGTCAAAGTTCTGCTGACATGAATTAAAATCAAGAATGAGTAAAACTGGAAGGATGTTGGGGGTAGAGCAACAGTAGCGGAAAAAGCAGATTCATGAATAAGTTACAAAGGAGGACAATGATTCAAAACTGGCTGAGTTATTGAACACCTTTAAAATAAATCCGTCGTAAAGAAGAAAACTATAGGAGAGTAGTTTGGACAGGATTTAAAGTGAGGAAGGAAGTCACTATAAAAAAATATATATAATTGATAAAGAAAAATTTTTTTCATTTCCTTGAAAAAATTGGAAAGCACACAGATCTGCTTTGCTGATCATGTTGGCATGTTGGACATTAGAGAATGAATTAAGAAACCAACTGTATCACTTCCCAAAGGCAACTGATGCTAACTGGGATGAATAAAGGAGAAAGGGCTGGGATAATATCCCTGATTTTTTTTTTCCTACTATTCAAAGCCAAAAGGAGAGAGTCACTCCAGGTGAGACATTGTGTCTTCCAATATAATGAAACAAATGTTAAGGCAGAAATAAGTACACAGCTGTATGGCACAAGAATTGTAGACAAAAGGCCAAATAAATACCTGATGCTGGAGAAACTTGACTGCTTCTACTGTTTATCAGATGTAATACAGTGCTTAATTTGTCTTGGAAAATGATTTCAAAAGGTTTTAGAAGATAGATTGGTGTATGAATAGAAGCTGTCCATAGATTCAGTAATAAACACACCAAAAATGTGAGAAAGAGTATACATGTAGAAATATGGAGGGATCTGATTTGATTTAATATCTTTTGAAATAACTTTTTAAGAGTGCAAAAAACACATTAATGAAAAAGAAAATTGATAATCATTTGGAAGGATCTGAGGGCATCAGAAAGAAAAGAAAAGTAGTATAAATGTGATAAATAACACATCTGTTTATCAGTTTCCTGACACAAACATGCAGGCCAGCTTGGACATAAAACTTCAATCTCACCTCAAAAGGAAATGTAAATTTATTTTCCCCATTATTGCCAGAAATGTGGGTAAAGGTGAGCAGGTTACCGAAAACCCTGGATCTTTAAAACAGCATTATTCTTAGGAAATGCCTGGCTACAGCACTAGAAATACCCTCTGAAACAAAACCACTGTCCCCAGATTCTAGTGATGTTTCTGAGCTGTTGCTGAAGCTGAACTGTGTCACTCTGAAACACACGGATACGACTGTTGCTGTTGGAGCCTTTGCAGAGATGGGTGTAATCAGGGCTGTGTCACAGAGTTGTTACCTCGACAGACCACAATTGGGTGTTGAACAGCACATGGCAGAACTGGCCTCTCTGCCTCTGGTTTCTAAAGCCCTTGGTGTCATTTTAGGAAAGACGAATTCTTCATTTCATTTGCAAAAGAAAACCAACCCTCTGTGTTAGGGCTTCTCTGGTCCCTTCAGTGGAAGAATGCTTTAATTTCACAGTGGACCATAATTAACAGCATCCCAGGGAGCTGTTACAGTATGATTGTATCCAGGGACTCAGAGAACTTATTGATGGGAGACAACAGGATACATAGGCGATGGAATAACGAACAGGCACCACCATGTCCCTGTCTCTTTCTGCTCATCAAGACAACCTGACAGATGCACTATATGCCATTCCTCATCTAGTTTTATTATGTTGTACTCATGTACCACTATCCTTACATTTCCTCCCAAGCAGAAAGCAAATCTCATAACTCAGTCTTAGTATAACATACCCAACCTCAATAAGGTCTGTCTGGTCTGAGGTCCCTGTTACCAGATCGTTATGGCTCAGTCTCTATTCTCTAAACTGCGACTGATGCCACGAGCTTTGTTCTTTAGCTTCATAAATGCAGTCTTTGCACAGGGAGGGTGACTCTTGGCAAAGTAGCAACATTTCTCAACTGTATTTTATCTCATATTGAAGGGACTCATGTTAATAATTTAAGTCCATGAAGACTGATGTATCCACTGAAGACTGATACATCGACTGTAGAGACATTGTCTACAGAATAAATGTTTTTAAAAGTAAGAAACAGTGAAAAAACCCTATTTTTTAACAATTCCAGAGGGTTTTCTTTCTTTGCACTTGTGGTTGATGGCTGAAAAACTAATTAGATAATGCACATAGAATAGAAGCAAGATTTGCTGTAGGTGAATCTGATCCCTGAAACTAATTCTAATCCTCCAGAAGGCTGGGCTTCTTGATTACCTAGGTTAAGTGCAATGTAATCCTTTGCATTGAAGGCTGTAGCTGGAAATACAGCTTGGACTGCTGTGCTTTGAAGACTGACTTGTTTCAAACTGTTATGGACCCAAATAAAGAAAAAGCAGCACATTCTTTAAAGAAAACAAAACAAAACAACCCACCAAACCCCAAACACCACCCCCCCCCCTTAAAACCCCAGAAAAACAACAAAAAACCTTATCTACTAAGATCTGTCTCACATTTATAAATGAATATTCAATTTTCTTAGAAGAAAATCCAGTAATCACAAAAGGGAAGAGCTAATAATGTTAAAGTAATTAGAGGTGGAGTGTTCTATCAGATCACAGAAAACATCTCTGATGATGGAACGGTTCAGATTGCTACAAAAGATGGATCATATTAAACTGGCACTTCACTGGATCTTAATTACCACATGAGCCTGAGCCAAGGAGAGTGCAGACAAACTTTGGAGAAGCTGCCTTACCTTTGCTAAATTGCAGAATAAACTAGGCTGGAAGGGACTTTGGAGATTCTCTCGTCCAACCACACACTCATAGCCAGGCCCGACAGATCAAGTTGCTCGGCTGAGTTTTGACTATCTCCAGGGTTGGATATTCCTCCACCTCTTAGGTCCCAGTCTTTGATCACCATCATGAAGAATTTTTTCTAATACCTAAAGGGCATTTTGCATGATGCCTCTTGTATCAGCCACATCTCAGAGCTTTACTATGCACTTCTAGGAAGAGTCTGTCTCTCTATATACCATACCTATACCATGTCCTAGGTAGTTATAGACAGTGATATGAATGCCTCCAAGTATCTTCTCCAGCTTCAACAGTTCTAGTGCTCTTGCCCTCCCTGTGCACATCGTATACTCCTATTTTGTCCTACTGTCTTGGTGGCCTTTGCTGGACTCACTCCAGCATGCCAGGACCTTTCTTGTATGGCGGAGTGCAAACCTGGACAAGGTTTCCAGATGTGCTCTCAGAAGAGCCAAGCAGAAGGGAGTTACGACTTGTCTTGGACTGCTTAGAGCACTCTTGCTAACATATTGCAGGTTGTGGATGGTGCTCTTTGCCCTGAGGGCTCACTGCTGACTCCTGTTCAACTTCTTGTTCACTGGGACCCCCACATCCCTTTCTGTAAAGCTGCTATCAGTCAGCCTGAGCCTGTGTTGCTGCATGGGGGTTTACTTTTCCTGACACATGGTTGGTGTTTTCTTCTCCTGAGGGTCATGTCAGGCAATTTCTCCAGACTTTCAAGGTCCTTCCGAATGGCAGCGCTGCCCTCCAGCACATGGGCTGCTCCCAATATCTTGGTGTTACTGGAGAACTTGCTGAGGGTGCCTTCTGTCACCATCCAGGTTGCTAATGAGGATTTCTGAGTAGCCATCTCAAGTGCTGCCATGCCCCTGCCACTCCAGCCCTAAGGCTCAGCAAAGAACAACCTGCCTGTTATACTGTTGTTCTGAGTATGAAAACACCCAGATCATGGGCATGGACACCAAAAT
Organism: Strix uralensis; assembly: GCF_047716275.1. Classification (NCBI taxonomy): domain Eukaryota; kingdom Metazoa; phylum Chordata; class Aves; order Strigiformes; family Strigidae; genus Strix; species Strix uralensis. The sequence goes on along the minus strand of NC_133974.1, from coordinate 3,367,201 downwards.
AAGGGCTGGCGTAAGTGCCTCTTCCAAGAGAGGACTCGAGAGAAGCTAACATCGTGTTTGTTTCTGCTCAGGACCCTGACTGTCCTTACCTATAAGGAATAGGATATGGGCACAGTACAGCTTAACAGAGGAGATAACCTTATGGTAAATTCCCAGCTGAATCCCAGAAAAGAAAAAGAAAGAAATGATCTTAGATATGGTGAATACAAACCCTCCTAGATGGATGTGCCCATATTCCTCTGAAAATGGTAGAAGCTGTAGCTGCCATCAAATCCAGGTTGTTTTTAGCACAGGAGAGGCTTGCATCTCCAGCATGCCTTCTAGATTACTGGTCCAGCGGTGTGGTTCAAGGATGGTTGCAATGGTTGCAATCACTAATACACTGTTCCTACCAAGAGGTCGTTTTGCTTGTATTTAACACCAGCTCTGACAAGGACCTGGGTGAAGAAGAGCGTGGTCTTTTAAGCTTTCAGCCATGGAATAAAATGAGCTATCAGAAACATCTTTTCCAAACAATGAAAAACTTAGTCTTATACAGAGTTTGATAATCCTTTCCAAGTAATTTTAAGTAACGAATAAATTGAGGGAAAAATATACAATCTGTCTGTTTGTTTGCAGGGAATTCTTCTCTAATCATAGGCAAATGACTGTGCTGACTTCTAACTCAATGTTTTTCTCTTTATGAATCAAACATCTCAACTTTTGTCATTTTCAATACAATACTTTGGCTTGGTCAGACCATAAATACTCCTCGTTAATAAGGTCACTTTGACATTTAAAAAATACTTTTCTTTCTCAAAAAGGGCACAGTGCAAATTGAAATGAGCCTTTTTAGAGAAACATGGTTAGATCTTACAAAATGATGATTCATTTTTCTTGCCAGAAACTCCCACCTTTTCTGGGAAAAATTTCAAATGAAATAATCATGTTCATGATTTCTCTAGAACACACACCTGGATTTTTCAACCAGCCCCATTCCAAATGTTAATGGTAACCTGTAAATTTTTTTTCTGTCTGGAAGTAATGGCTTTGTAAAAATGGAAGCTACAATTACTTGTATGGGAAGAGAAACTTCCAGTAGAAGTCTGTACACTAATTTATCAGCAAAAGCCATACAAAAATTGACACTAGGCATATTCAAGCTAGAGAAAAGGCACAGATGTTTAGCACTAAGTGGGATTATCTGTTGGAACTGTTGCTGCTGGACAGGGTGGACTCTTGATAATTTAAAGTATTTAAGTCAAGTCTGGATGTTTCTCATAAAAGCCTTCTCATCTCTCAGTGGTTATAGACTTGGTGTTCAATTCATTGACTTAAGTCCTCTGACAGCTCTCCTGCCTCAGCTCAGGCACTTTCTAGAGTGGTACCTGGATTCCTCTCATCCTTCTATGTCCCCAACAGAAAGAAGGTTGCAAGAAAACCTCAGAGATAACAAGCCTAGTGTGAGGGACAGGAGGAGAAGGCTGATGTGAAGAGATGTGCTGCGGATGTGTTGAATTTTGGCTAAGGGTTCACATAACGGATGCCCAACCACATAGTCACACAGCTTCCTCTGTGTGAAGTTGGATAGTAGAGGTTTGATAAGGTTTAGAAGTGTGCAACTTGCCTGCCTGCTATAGTTTAGTCTTTTTCAGATGTCATTTTGAACTGTCATAAGAAATTGCAAAATAAAGGCCAGGCTGCCTGGCACAGTCCTGATAGAGTAGAATGGCCTTATGAGGGATTCAGACTTCCCCATAGACGGACTGCTACAAATTTTCCAGAATTGCTGCTGACATCTTATAGTAGTTGCGAGCCTGCAGAGAGATAACCTTGCTCTTCTGGGTCAAGGATCCCACAGGAATGGTCTCTGGACCCTGAAAGGTATGCTGTCCACAGGTGCAAAAGCAATGCTGTATAAGGAGGACTGCGTAATGGCTCAAACACTAACCTTACATTCCTAAGATGTTAAGGATCTAAGATATAAAACTTGCTGAACCTATTCTTGTAGGATCCCCAAATCCCTGCCCTTCCAATAAAACCTTTTATGACTCTGGTCTCGCTGCAAGTAATTACTTTCTACAAAAGGACGTGCTTAGTGATGTAAATGATATTGGTGCACAGGTGCAATGGCTACATAAGTAATAAATAAATATTGCTAGAAAATGAGAATTCCAGTCTATACAAAAGTGAGGTTTCCCACTGATTTTGTACCTGAATTCAACTGATTAATTTTTCTGTTGTGTGTGTGTGTTTTCTTTGCAAAGAGGAAGTGTGAGAAAAAGCAGGAAGGCTCTCATAGGTGAATTATGAAAGAGCAAGTCATTTCCCATTATTTATCATTCACAGGTTGCTTGTCTGTCCTTATTTCATGCCCAAATCTCAGTGATCCAGCTGTTGAGCATTCATCTGAGACTCTGACTTTGACATCTGCCACAAACTTGAAAATATTTGGGTTAGGACTCACCAGACTTTCCTGTTAAGATACTATTTTGCTGAAAACTTGTTATGAATCTCAGTCATCTATGTCCTGAGCAAGTGACTGCCAACTAACTGAGAAGTAACAAACTTATACACAAATCTTCAAGAGCTCCCATCATCTTTACTCCAGCCCCATTGATTTCCCTGGAGTTACCCAAAAGATAAATCTGATTTCAAAGTATTGTTGATGAGTGGGTGAGTTGATGAGCAGCGTGGCTCAGGAAAGTTCTCCAGATTTCTGCAGGTCTTTATGCTAGGGGAAAACATTACGTTTTTGGTCTTGACTGAATTCTCACTTGTACTGGTATGATTGGAGAGGAGTGTCACTGAGTCAGATTTGTACTCGAGTTACATGGGCACAAGCAGGAGGAGGATTGGGCGAACTGTGCCTAAAGCCCCAGTGGATTTGAGAGCCTTCTCCAGCAGCTTAGGTAGCTTTTCTTTCTATCCTTAGCAACACAGTCCTGATTAACCCCCCAAGCTGTAGTCAGTCATTTTGAGGACAGTTGGATTGACAGCATGTAACCTGCTAATGCTTTTCCCTGCATCATCCAGTGCTTTAGATCCTGGAGGTGGTTGGTTGGCTGGGTTGGAGTTTTTTTAAATTATTTTGTTGATTTATATTTAAACTCTTGGATATTCTATAAGAAAAAGTTATCCTGAGCAAGAGGCATGAAGTATTTCAACGTAAGTAGAAAAATATGCAGTGAGACTCCTTCCTTGTGTATTTATGAGAAGGTGTATTTGGGTAAGATGGCCATTTTTGTTGCCTTGCCAGATATACAGAAGAATCTCCTTCCCATTCTGAAATTTCAAATGCACAATACAAAACTTCTCCCTGTGTCAACTATTTATATTTCATGCAAAGTTTTTGTGGGAGGCTCTTTCTTCACATTATATACTACTTCATAAAAGCAGACCTGACAGACCATCTAGGCTTGGGTGGGTAACCAACGCTATCACCCAAATCTTAAGGGACAATCTTCCTTACATTGGTGATCCCTTAACAGTCCTGTGAAAAGATTCCCAGAAAAGATTAGTACTGGGAAAGTATGTTATGATCTGTCCCTTATTTTAATTTTTTGTACTTCTTTCAATATGACTTAACAGCTTGAAAAAAGTAGAATAAATCCTTGGGAAGCAGTTAGATTTCTGGGACTGTAGCCAGCATATTGTGGACTACCATTGGTCCAGGGACTACAATTTGGATAATGGCTTTGTTTGGAAATTATGCTGCTGATGTCTGAAAGCGCTAATGTAGGACTCATGGAGAAAAAATTAAAGCCACCTTTCTGAAAGCTGTTGAAAAATAGAGAAATAAGATTTTTTTTTTTTCCCCCTGGAAGATAGAGTGATGGATTGACCTTTAACTGGGAAATAAATAAGTGAATAATTGCTTGGTGAAATATGTACATGGAAAGAATAAATCGTATTGAAATCTTTGTCAGTGTGCATGGATATAAAAAAGCAGAGATTTGTCAAAATAATAATCTTTCCAATGGTACCTAATGTCTTTTCTCACCCAGCTGAGGTTAAACTTCCATTTATTGCAGGAGTGAATTTGCTGTAGTACAAAGTGTACAAATATTTCACTTGAGAGTAACATCATATTAAAATAATGATCTGTACTAAAATGTGGAGGAAATCAGCATTTACGGCTTTTTGAATGCTGCACCTCTGCAATCAGTGACAAAATTCCCATTAATTACAGTGGTCACTGAACTGGTCTTCCAAAGAATAATTTGCGAGTAGCATGACTATTTTCTTGAAACTAGAATTTTATTCAGCTACTGCAAGAAGTGTAACCAGGAGCAAACTGAAGGAAACATGTCATTAGAAATACATTTATTGTTTTCTAACACATTTATGAACACTAGAAGAATTTCTTTCTTCTGGGAGATTTTTTAAAGTTGCCATAGAAAACTGCTGCCAACCAAGAAGATAATTTGGAAAGTAAATTGGATGTAGGTGCTTGTAGCCAGAACCACCTTCTGCAAGCTACAAGACAAGCTACTGTATTCCTTACTAACAATTCAAATCGTTTGCTGCCCATCTGTGAGCAGTAACTTCTGATCAGAAGATGACATCTCTAAATGCCATTTTGAGAATCTCCATTTGAGTAATTAACTCAAAGTGAACTGTGGAATCACTGTTCATATTCATGAAATAGACGTTTGTCGTATTCATTACAGCCAATATTTTAGCAGTTGTAAGTAGTGGTTTTTCTTTTTTCTATATAAAACTCAATGTCATCCTTTTCAGCATAATAGTTTCATTCCATGTGGGGTCTGAATTTTTTAGTGATTGACTTCCAAGACAATGCATTTAATAAGGGCGAGCAAGAAAGTGCAGAGTCCAGTCTCTTTTCCAGTTGTCTCCATCATGGCAAAGACATGAAAAAACCTGGCTTCCAAAAGGTGGGGTTCAACCTCCAGACTTAAACACCAGTCAGCTTAGCTTTAAAAGTGAAGGATTCCAGCTGCTCTGACACAAATTGGGCAGATCATTCTCCTCACATCTGAGTGTACCAGGCTGATTTTAAATTTCCCCACTGTTTAGCAGAACCAACTTCTGTAGCTCTATGTGAGGTCTTGCGATATTTCTCACTGTTATTTCTTTGTGTAACTGCCATGTATTTCCATCCATACCTTACCTTACCACACTATGGCATGAAGATGTGCAGATGCTCTGAAACCAGGATACTCTGCCTCTCAGTACACTCAGGACTGGGTGTGTGTTACAATATGCCATCACTACATGAACAAATTCAGTTTTGTTTTGTTTTTTGTTATGTACCAGTTCACAAGGTTAAAGGGTTACATGAGAATCTCAGCACTCCGCTTGTAAAAATAAAACCTAAATAATCACTGTCTCTGATAGTTTCAGAGAAAACCTCAAAAACATAAACAAGGAAGACATGGAACTCAAAAGGACAACAAGACACAAATATCAGTTTTTGTGGGTTTTGCTTGGGGTCTGACTCATGCTTTTTTTGCCTCAGGGGCAAATTACACTGACTGAATTCTCATTGGCATCTGCAGGATAAGGATGATTTAACCGTGAGGAGCAGGGTTATGGCTACTCTTCCCTCTGTGTTTGCTCTTATCTACCTGAGCCAGTGAGTTCATAGCTCCATGTTGGTACAGTCTGCTCTTCATCTAGCATAGATGGTAAAACTGTTGTGAGGAAAACAAACTTTGCTCCCATGCTAGTCAAGCACTGATTCTGCATGTCTCAAACGCTACCCTGTTTTTTCTTCTCTTGTAGTTATCTTTAAGCAAGAGGGATGACTCAGGTGCCTGCTGACAACCTGTCAACCACTAGCTCCTACAACTATGAGCAGCCCCTTCCCTCTGTGGCTCGGGCAAGCACGGTCACCAAGGTACCCGCAGCCAAAAAAATAACCTTCTTCAAGAGTGGAGATCCTCAGTTTGCAGGAGTCAAGATGGCCATCAACCAGCGAAGATTCAAGAGCTTCAATGCACTCATGGATGATCTCTCTCATCGGGTCCCACTGCCATTTGGGGTACGGACCATCACCACCCCACGAGGAATACATTGCATCAGTGATCTGGACCAGCTGGAGGATGGAGGATGTTACCTTTGCTCCGACAAGAAATATGTCAAGCCTATCAGCATTCCTTCTGCGGGACACAGGCCAGGCCCCCCGCGAGGTGGTCGTCCCTCCAGTGCCATGAGAAGAGCAGCTCAGGAGAACAAACCTGAAGATTATTCCACACCTTTCACTCAGCATGGCCCCAGAATACCCAAGAAAATCACTCTAGTTAAGAATGGAGAAAGTGGGTTTCGACGCTCAATTATCCTGAACCGCAGAAATGCCAGGAGTTTCAGAACTCTTCTGGATGAGATTTCAGAGATCTTGCAGTTCCCAGTGAAGAAGCTCTACACTGTTGATGGCAAGAAGGCAAGTATCTCTGATACCTGATGCTGGTCAGTTATTCTAACAGGTGTTATCACATCAGTGTTTGTATCCCTGTGATGCAAATCCTTTAGCTCATGGGGCCAATAGTTTACCCACATTGCCTTAATCCTTTGGGCTTCTGTAGTTAGTGTCACATTAGGTACTTCCCCATTAATTACATGAAGGGGTGATGGAGAAGAATCTTGTTCAGCCATTCAAGAACTTCATATATCAGATATCGTTTTGGGTCAACGGGAGGCAACTTCTGACAGAAGCCCAGAAGCTCAGTGTTTTGCAGCAGGGTATAAAACCCTAAATAAATTTTTAGTAATGGAGTTTCCCACCCTCTCCTAGGAGGTATGTCCCAACAGAGGCTTAACTGTTCTATACCTAACAACTGGGAATTCAAAAGAATAAGATGGCCCTTAGGTAGCACCTTGCACTTGCATAGTTCCTAACAGAACAGGATCCAGGTCATGATGTGGGATCCTCAGCATTATGGTAATATAACTAGTAAATGTATAAGTGATTAAGGTATGAGTAGGATCAGGAGACACATTTGTATTGGTTATCTGGTGAATGTGCCAGTTGGGGTGGACTTATAATAAACTCAGAGCATGACAACTTCTTTGTTCTTCTGTTCCCAAACGAATTTCCTGACAAACCTGAGGTTCTGATTTCTTTTCCACCTCTTTGTAACGTAAAATAACCAACACTTGCATTTCTTCTGAAGAGGTCTCATGTGTTAGCCTGACTTGTCCCTGGCAATGCAGCTGAGTGGAGCAGTTACCCTGCTCCTTGCCACATTTTCCATCTTTACAGTGCTGTATGCCAGCTCCTCAGTGGTAATGTTACAACCATTTGTGGTGCCACTTTCTGAATCAGATGACTGAAATGTCTTGGGTTCAAATGAGCCACCATCCAGGGGGGGAAAAAGATGGAGAAATATTTTTAACCCAAATCATTTTGACCTGAACAGGGACAGCAGTGTGCAGCTATGGAGAGAGGGAGGGCATAATGGTGCCTTAAACCATCTTTCCTGGTGGAGGCAACATGTCATACCACAGTGCTTTCTGCTGTGCCCACCACTCTGGAAAGAGCTTCCTGTTCTCAGTTAGACTATCGAAGGAAAATGTTCTTCCTGAACATTTCACTGCTACAGCTTTCACAGCTTTACTGATCTAGAGGCTAAAAGAGTGTCAGCCTGACTGCAGTCAGAGATGAGGTGAAACAACAGAGAAAGGACAGTGACACTCCATGTATGCCAGACAAGTGAAACTGCAATCTTGCTGAGAAACTGAGGGTCCTGTAGAAATTAAGGGTTTATGAAAAAGGATCCAGGAGCAAGGGGGAAACTTAGCTGTGGACAACCCAAGTGTGGCCTAGGATAATCAAAATAGATAATTCATCTCCTCAAACTTTGAGGCCTAAGAGTCAGTTGTCTAAGTCCAAGATGAACATGCTGGCCACCCTACTGTGGGATTTATCTTTTCTAAGTGTGTCTAGAGTCTGTGTTTCTCCTAATGGGAAAGTAGAAAAAAATGACTCACTTGTAGGCAGCTGCATGGTAGGCAAGATGAATCCCATGTCCTAGGCTATTTCAGCAGACAGTGAAAAGAAATAGGCACTTTAGATAGCTACTTTCCAAGTAACTGTCTAAATGACTTGAGATATCTGGAGCTGGATTCATTTCAGATTCAGCTGCCTGCATGTCAGTGTCTAAATGTTTCTGTAAGTGAGGTAAGTGGCTAAGCTCCCATATAGCTGTTGAGACTAAGCTGACAGTCCATTCGACTTGGACCTGGCCAAAGATAAGTGTCTAGAGGCCTTCAGAATTGGTTAGGTTCTTTTTTTTTCTAGCTTCCATCAATTTATTTACGAGGTGAAGTTTGCTGTGTACCACAGCTACAACTATACCACTAAATTAAAGTGTTAGAGCAGGATCTCATCCTTTTCTTCTTCATTCTGCTAGATACTTATCATCTTCCCTGGTGGGTTCTGGCCCAGAGTAACAGTCCCCCAACAGTTTAGATTTAGGGCCTGGGGCCATTCCCTGTAGGTGGCTTGGATGTGACCAGCGTATGTTTGAGTAGCCAAGCTGCTTCTGTTGACCTCCATTCTGAAGAACAGGGTCTGGCACTGCTTGCTTTCCTACTACAAATGTAACCAACTCAGGTTAGGAAAAAAACCCAACAAACCCAACCCTGTTGCCAAGATGTGTTATAATCTATGGATAAGTATTTTATTTTATTTTGTCACTGATTTCTCCAGTTTTCAAGACTTTGACAGCTTTTAAGTCCACGTGAATATAATAATCTTGTGTAGTGATAGTAACTTCCTTTTCACTTCTTCCATTTTTGAGAATTTTCACTCATTGCTGTAAAAAAAAGTTTTGCCTTCTATTTCTTAGTGCAGTCTTAATGTTCTCCTTGTGATTCCTAAATTTGTTTCTCACAATTCTCCTTCTAATTATTGTAAACGCTGACATTTTAGCTGGGATACATACTAAATACATGCTCTATAAACACAGTATCTTCACTATTATTCAACCTCCATCTTTCCTTCCATCTAAAGACATAGAGTTATCTTTCACATTTTCAGCTCTGCAGTGGTGATCATCCTGTCCAAAGGTCTCTATTCTCCCAGAGTCGGATCTCATTCCAGCATGCCAAGAGGTGGCAGGACATGGCTAGAATGACATGGGTAGTAACTGACCAGAAGTGGTCACTGTGGAGTATTTGAAGCTGATGGCACCTACTAAGTTTTACATGCTAACATCTTTACTGACAGTTTAAGTTCTGTAGGTCTCTTCAGGAGAAAACATGTCAGTAGCTTTGTCACTTGTTTTGCATCCCCACTCCCAGTTCAGCCTTTGATTCTGGAAATGGTTCAGCCCAAGCTGCACATGAACATCACTTGAAAAGCCATTGATGCTTTTTGTTGCAGCTTGAATATCTTCTCTGGCCTGCCACAGAGTTTAAGATTATCCTCTACATAGTGATAATGATCTTTTCCACAATAAATCCCAGGGGTTCCATAGAGACCCTTCAGCCCTGCTTTTTTTCCTCGCTGCTTTCCATCTGCAGAAATGTGGGTGTGGATCAAACACCATCACTTAATCTCTCCACAGTCCCTGGGATTCTTCTTTTTGAACAAGAAAATTTTCATTACCATCTTGTCAATAGACAGTTCATCTTCTGCACCTTATTAATTTAATTTTCACTCCTTTTATTCTTGTGTAGATTATTGCAGTGATAGGTGACTATGGGTCTAACCTGGTCAATGTTATCAGTTACACGTAGCTAGGAAATACATGATTATTAATATATTTTCTGATAGATCTTTTAAGGTGATTTTCTGGCTATTCTTAATTTTAATAATTTACCCCTTGCTTTTTAACTCTTCATTACTGCTCATTCAACAGTCATTCCTGTTAGGACTTACTGGAGATGTTACTCTAGTCTTGGGTGCAAAGCATTTAAACCAAAAAAAGTCACTGTCTTGGATTTTCCAATCATTTCTTTCATAAGGATTCTCTAAACCATTACTGCTCTTCTGCCTAAGTTTTCTTGTCATTCCACATCTTCAAGATTTCTGTTCCCTATACACAATTGGTTGTGACCCAGAGTTTTCACCAGATACTGAGGAGTGAAAATGGCAAATTTGTCGCACAGTTTGGGGGATTTCCTGAAATAACCTCCTTCAAACTGGTGCTGAAGATTAATTTTGACTGTGTCTTGCCTTTATACCTACATTTGCATTTTCTCTTAGAGACAATGAAAACAAGCCTCCATCCTTCCATGACTGTTCAAATGTGTCTGGATGCTTCATATTTCTTGGGTATTTCCTTGTTTCTCATATTATACTTTTAAAATAATAATTCAAATTATCTTTTAATAATTTTGTAATCTTTTATCACATGTCTATGTAAATTTTTTGCAAGACTTTGCAAGAGGACATTGTTTCTGGGAAAGAGGGCTTGGATTGAGTGGAACAGTAATTTTTGACATTAGTTTCCATGATTTGACAGATAAGCCAAATAACAGTAAGATTCATTCCTAATCAATGCATCTGGACTACTGCTTGACTGACTTTGTATTTGTCTGGCTTAGAATAACATAATTCACAGCATTTAATAGCAGGCTCACAATGTCTATTTTGCTGCCAGTTTTTTCTTTATCTCTTGAAAACTGAACACAAAAAAGGAAAAATCTCTTCTCTTACAAGTGAATCGATCTCTTCCATCAATGCAAGTGCTATTCATAGACCTGAGAGTGTTGCCCCGTCAATCTCCTTTTGTTTTCTTCTACTACTATAACTCCAGATCTAAACTTGAATCTTAAGATAAGTTAAATCACCTCTGCAATATGATGTATAGTTGGCATACACTGTCCCAGTCACTTTATTTTAATATCTTTACCATTTTGTTAAATCCAGAACACTTTAAAATAACAAGTCTTTGATTTCCTATTATACCTTTTTGTGGGTATAAACTTAGACACACATGGAATAGGCTTGTTGTTTTGCGTTCCTTTCATGTGGTATTGATTTAAAGAAAATTGACACTATCCCTCATGACATCCTTGTCTCTAAATTGGAGAGTCATGGATTTGATGGATGGACCACTCAGTGGATAAGGAATTGATAAGATGGTCGCACTCAAAGAGTTGCAGTCAATGGCTCAATGTCTGAGTGGAGAGCAGTGATGAGTGACGTTCCTCAGGGGTCAGTGTTGGGACTGGTGCTGTTCAACATCTTTGTTGGCAACGTGGACAGTGGGATCAAGTGCACCCTCAGCAAGTTTGCTGATGACCCCAAGCTGTGTGGTGCTGCCGACACACTGGAGGGAAGGGATGTGACATCCAGAAGGACCTGGACAGGCTGGAGAGGTGGGACCGTGTGAACCTCATGAAGTTCAACAAGGTCAAGTACAAGGTCCTGCACATGGGTCAGGGCAATCCCAAGTACAAATACAGGCTGGGCCATGAGTGGATTGAGAGCAGCCCTGCAGAGAAGGACTTGGAGGTATTGGTGGATGGAAAACTGACTGAGCCGGCAGTGTGCGCTCACAGCCCAGAAAGCCAACCATGTCCTGGGCTGCATCAAGAGAAGTGTGGCCAGTGGATCAAGGGAGGGGATTCTCTGCCTCTACTCCACTCAGGTGAGACCCCCTCTGCAGTGCTGTGTCCAGCTCTAGGGCCTTCAATATATGAAGGACATGGACCTGTTGGAGCGAGTCCAGAGGAGGCCACAAAGATGATCAGGTGGCTGGAGCACGTCTCCTGTGAAGACAGTCTCGGAGATTTGGGGTTGTTCAGCCTGGAGAAGAGAAGGCTCCAGGGAGACCTTACAGTCTCCTTCCAGTACTGAAAGGGGGCTGCAGGAAAGCTGGAGAGGGACTTTTTACAAGGACATGTAGTGATAGGATGAGGGGTAATGGCTTTGAACTGAAAGAGGAAGGAAGTAAGGAAGAAGTTCTTCACTATGAGGGTGTTGAAACACTGGAGCAGGTTGGCCAGAGAATTTGTGGCTGCCAAGTCCCTGGAAGTGTTCAAAGGCCAGGCTGGACGGGTCTTTGAGCAACCTGGGCTAGTGAAAGGTGTCCCTGCCCATGGCAGGGGGGTTGGAACTAGAAGATCTCTGAGGTTCCTTCCAATCCAAACTATTCTATGATTCTATGAAAAAGCAGAGAAAAGTGTTTTCTTTCTTTTGTAGTACACCTAGTCTACAAATGTTTCCAGTAAACCTGTAAGTTTAATTCAATCATAACTCACAAGGAAATAAAATTTCTGGACTGCAAATCTCACTGGTTTTGCTCATCTAGACAAAACTTTTATAATTTATTTTTATAGCCCTCATTTTGTCTCACTGTTTTTTCAAATTGGCTTTAGCTTAAGGTTTTACCTGAAAAGACAAAAATGCTAGTGATTTCATGAAGCCATTAAACTGAACATTTTACCTCTTTTTCATTTTCATGGAACAAAGTCAGAAGAAGGTCATGGGCAGCTAAGCAGAATCCTAATACAGATGAAGTTCTTTGTAAAGCCAAAGGTGGTGGTGTAGAATCAAGATCCACTGGAGGCCAGCAGAGCTCTTGTTTTTGTGATCATACTTATTTTGTCTTTTCTTGCTCCCATTTGTATGCTTATTTACCTTTCACATATTTTCAAAATTGCACTTTATGAACTTTGTAGGAAAGGTCAGTGTATTTGCTGGTTGTTTCTTCTGTGGCCCGGATTATGGGGACTTCATTGCTTTTGGACCAGAGAGTCTTTCAGTGCTGTGAATTTAGAATTAGCCTATAATAATTATGCAGAACTCAGGTCAGTAGAAACAGTGATTGAAAGATCCTGATTCCAATGTTAGTATAAATCCAAAGTGATTCTATTGGTATTTACACATTTGAATTTTCATTCTAACTCCTGAAGCCTTGAATGAGGTGAAACCGGTATTTTTACTCTTAAGCATTAAGCAGACTGCCTACTAGGAAGGAAGAGCTAGTCCCACTGAAGTGAATAGGTGTTTAAGTATTTGGGCACTGATTTCAGCAAGGCCAAGAGCCCCTCTTCCCAAACTAACCATGATTTTTGTTATCAGTTTCTAAATCAAAATAGTAATTTGATGACTATTGAAATGGAGAGAAATTTTATTTGATTTTAGCTTAGAAAAATCAGTTAATTTTTCAGCAAATAAAAGAGTGTAAATCATACAGTTCTTTTCAGGTCAAGTCAGGTGTTTTCCAGGTGACTAACTGGAAATAGTGCCCCAATGGAGAAATCTGTTATTTAGGTTAACATTGACATGCCATTAACTTGCCAATGAAACTTTGTTTGTGCAGACTTGTGCCCTAAAAGATAGGCAGGCTTGGACTTAATTAATCTAAATCTGATCAGTTTACTAGGCATTTAGGATGGGGGGTCATTTTGCCTGTTGGTCTCTCTTTATTGACTATAGAAGAAGAATGGAAGAGTGACTCAGACTACTCACCTAAAATTAACCCAGGCCTAAGTTTTCATACACTTGTTTTAAAGTACTACAGATGTTTAAATATTAGGAAACATAAGACATGAGACTCTACATTGGAACATCACTTGGCTGATGAGACACCTGAAAATTGCAGCTTTCGTAGTTTTTTACTAGGGACATCAGTTCTATACTAAAAAAGAACCGGGTATGCTACTAAGAGTAGATACCTCAATAAAAGAAGGTAGAGTAAAATTTGTAAATTATCTGCTCCTTCAGACAGATTTTCATCTCTGTTCTGGGAATTTCTTATACAACCTAGTGGATTTTATTTCTCCGTGGTCTAAACCACAGGGAAGTGCACCTATGTGCACATCAACACCGCCTGCCTCTGGAGAGGGAAGAGTGCCTCTAGGGGCAAAGATGCAGACAGAGATTGTAGAAAGGCCAAAAATCCTTACAAACAATTAAACTGTAAGAAATGACATGTAGGATTGCATGACAGCAACTGCATATCAACAGAGGATTTCCCTTACAAATGGCAATTATCCAGGGTCTACCAGCTGAGCAGTCCTCTTTTAGTCACAGGAACCCAGCAACTGTGACTGTGTCTAGTCACAGATGTCCTGATTTCTGCACTTACCCGTGAATCACTAGGCCTTCCTTTTACTGACTGTCTTAAATTAAAACAAAAATAAAAACAAATTCTTCCTTAAAATCCAATACTCCTTCTTGTATGGTGTTTGAAACCACATTGTGTTATGGAAAATAGTCTACATAGTTTATGGCTATTGGTGGCAAATACCATGAGCTTCTCAAATGGGATCTATCAACCATCAGAAGAGTTTTCCAAGGGATGTGGCTAGTTTTATGTTTGTTGGAGTCAGGCCAAGACTTAGATTTTTTTTGCTTAAGCGCACTCAAGGCTGACCGTAAGTTGTTATATTTAATGAGTGAATCTGATCCAGTCTGTTATGTAGAAAGGCAGAGTAGATGACCAGAAAGACTCTCTTTTGCCTTAGACTCTACAAGTAAGAACATTGCAGAATGAGCACTGTATGCAACCAAATTTCCTTGAGGGATCAGACAATTATTGTGTGAGTTAATCAGGGGAGCAATCATGAGTTACAGAATGCTTCTTCAGGCACCGCTGACTGGAGACTGTAAAGGATTAGTTGTTAGAAACTCCTTGGGGTAAGGAACCTCATTTTTCTGCTGTGTTTATGTAGATTTTGGAATGAGACACATTAGATAATGTGGTAAGACTAACCATTCTGGGTCAAATTAAGACATCTTTGTCAGTGGCCAGTTGTAGCCATCTTGGAGAAAGACAGAAGGGCACATATGAAGTGATTCTTTCCCCAGTGTATCTTCCCAGTCTTCAGCAACCTGTAGGCTAATATCTTCCTCAGCCAGAAGTAGCACCATGGGCTACAGCTATTCTAGTAGACAGAATAGTATCAGGGCACATACTCTGACCCTGACACCGAACGGCGCTATCTATACATACTCACACTATGTAGCCTCCAAAATAGGGTCTAATTCCCACAGCCTCTAAAACTGGGTGGCCACGTTCAAGCTACTTCTTAGAAAAGGTTCCTTGGCATATGTTAACTCCCACATCTGCCCAGGAATTGCTTGGGAGAGTCCCAGCTCATCCAGGCTTTAAATGTACTAAAGACCATTCTAACAGTTTAACAGTCCAGGAAACTCTGTGCCAGTGCCCTGGATCCATAATTGTTTAATTTAGCAGTAAATACAGAACTTTTATTTTTAGCTGTTATTAGTAAAGGTATTGGCCTAACTATAATTACTAAATCATTCTTGATAATAATGACTGCATTTACAGTGACCTTAGGGTGCAAGGCCAGGAAACAGGCTTGTCTGACATATTTCCTGATGCAGATTTACACATCCATATAGCCATTTCTAGGACATCTGTAGACTGCCCGCAGGCATCCTCTAGGCCACTCATGTTTGGGCTGTCTACCAAGCTCATTTGTCTTAATGATAGGTGTCATCGGGACCCTGATGGAACTGTAAGAGGGAAATGGGATACATGGAGGCGAATAAGCTGGTTTAAAATGTGGTGTATATATAAACAATAAGAGAAGAAAGGTGACGATGTCCCTCCTTGGGATAGTTAATTTTATGGTTCCATGTTGACGTATTCACGGTGACACTTGATTTCGTGCTGTGTTCAGGTATGAATAATTGCAACCAACTTCAGCCCCTCATCTGGTGCAAACCGTTGTTATCGAGTGAGTTGTACCACTTTCCACCCACCATGTGTGTGACTCATAGTCTAAAAACAAACCACAGGTTTCAGGTTCAATATTCTCTGATTCCGTGCCAAAACCACAATGACTCCAATGAGATTTACACAAGCGATCTGTAAACCTCAGCAAAACTTTCCATGAACCTGATCCATAAGAAGACTCATATCCAGGTGTGTTTTATGAACCTTTGAGATGCCCTGAAATCATTTGGCCCAGTGCCTTACAAGATGTAGTTAAATGGACCCCGTATGCTAGCCACTTTCTTATCTAACATATACCAAATCTAATACTTTCTTATCTAACATATACCAAATGCAAATGAGCCCCTTAGCCTGAGGAGATTTTGTTCTTTCAATAATAATAATAATAATGTAGCATAGGGTAATTACTTTCTAATTCTTTTGAATTTAATCCAGGACAAAGACCTCTCCAATCATATTATTGAGTATATGCAATAATATTGGTGAACATGATGCTTCTATTTATTCTGTTACCTATAGTACAAAGAATAGCAGAATTCCACCCTCTCCTGGAAAGACTGTGAATTTTCTGTAAGTACTTTAAGTAGAAATCACTGTTTCTGCGAAGAATTTTTGCAAGAAAGGCTGTTTTTTAAATAGAAAAGTCTAGTTTTCTGGTTTTCCAAATGCAGATTTTGGAGTTTTTACCAATAATGAGAGAGGAAAAAAGAGGATGTTTCGAATTTTCATCAATTTGCTTCTTCCTTTTGGGCCCTGAAGAGAGGATTCAAAGGATTCTGCTGGAACTCTTAGCAAGGTCTTGTTCTCTTTCAGCTCGCATCTTTTCTGAAATAAGTTCAGTTAACATCAGGGGAGTTACTTCTACTGTGTAGAATTAAAGAACTTTCCAGCTTTCACATTTATACTACAGACTTTGCAAATCGAGAGTGAAACCCTGGACTCAGTAGAAAGAAAACTATTCAAGCTAAACCAGGGTTTTCAGCTAAATGTGTTTCTCTTTATGTCCTGAGCTCCTGGAGTCCATAGATTGTATCAACGCTCAACAAAGCACAATGCATGTTTATGCTAGGAGACACCCGGGATGGTAAGACCATGGAACAATGCCATATGGATCTATGAGCTTGATCTAGAAGCTTTCCTTATATATTGAGTCCCAGCTCCTACAGCTAGTTGGAACACATCAATGTGCTTCCCTCTTTCCCCTCACAGCTTCCAGCTGGAGTCACTTTTCATCCATGATGTAGTTATTTTCATATAAAAAGAGTAAGTTTTGAGAACTTCTGGTCACAGGGAAAAGCTTGAACTCATGAACCATATCCTTCCCACTAACACAGTCACCACAAGGCTAATCGCAAGAACCGAATGCTTAGCATTTTTCAGGACTTGTCAATTTTTAAGCTAATCCTACCTTGGGGTGGGGTGGATGTTAGTCTGACTCATGATTTTCAAATGCTGATGTTGGATGGACCAGATTTAATGAACCCAGTGCCAAAAGAGAAGGTGGTGGACTCTGATTTCAGTGAGGAATTGCAGCATGTCAGAAAATACTTTGGCAGCAAAAACTTTCTAAGAAATGCCTTCCTCTCTTCTATGTTGAAATTTGCACCCTTAGCAATTTTCTGTTTCTCTGACTGATTCACAGCTAGAACAGTCTCAGACATCATTTAGAGCTGTCAGGGTGGGTGGGTAGGGAAAAGGTCATCAAAAGCTTACATATAAAGTCAGTGTAATGTGGGGACCTCCCCAGCTCAATCCAGCACTCAGTGAAAGTCCTCAGGGAGCCTCCCATAGTCTTCAACAGGAACCAGCTCATCTTCCACAGAAGCAGTTAGTGTGGCACCCCTCATATGATCCTAGCAGCCCATCTTCCAAACTGAACCAGGCTGCAAATCAGATTCCTTCCCCTTTTTGTCCTCTTCACTTGTTTCTCAAAAATATTTCTGCTTTCTTCATGCCTTTATCTTCAGTCTTTCCTCTTGCCTTCCCCTTTTTCCCCATGTGGTGTTTCAATTCTGCTGCTACCCAAATGATTCCCAATGGCCATGAACTTCTGATTGTAGTATTTCTCTTGGACATGGGCCTGTTGGAGCAGGTCCAGAGGAGGCCACGAAGATAATCAGGTGGCTGGAGCACCCCTCCTATAAAGACAGGCTCAGAGATTTGGGGTTGTTCAGCCTGGAGAAGGCACTCAGGAGACCTTATAGGGGCCTTCCAGTACTGAAAGGGGGCCTACAAGAAAGCTGGAGAAGGACTTTTTACAAGGGCATGTAGTGATAGGACAAAGGGTAATGGCTTTGAACTGAAAGAGGATAGATTTAGGTTTGATGTAAGGAAGAAGTTCACTGTGAGTGTGGTGAGACACTGGCACAGGTTGCCCACAGAAGCTGTGGCTGCCCCCTCCCCGGAAGGGTTCAAGGCCAGGTTGGACGGAGCTTTGGGCAACCTGGGCTAGCGGAAGGTGGCCCTGCCCATGACAGGGAGGTGGGATTAGATGATTTTTAAGGTCCCTTCCAACCCAAACCATTCTATGATTCTATGACTGCTGAAAGACATGTTCATCCAAAATATTTCCAGGGCCAAACTCAGAACATTTTCTTTATGTATATGCAGGCAAAAGGCATCTGTGAGTACTCCAGGAAAAGCTGCCAGCAGTGCAATGGCTAAACATGATCTTTCCCTGTGGTTGACTGAGAAAGCAGTGCAGTGCATTATTCCTCTATCTTTCACATATTTTACTTGGCTGTTTGAATGCATCATGGTCTGATTTCCAGATCACAACTCCCAAAGCTCTCATTTTTCATGCAACTTTACACAGTGGTCAAACCAGAAAACTAGACAGCTCATGTCTGAAAAGTTCTAGAAGATGCTGATGTTTTTAGAAGCGTTGGTATGACAAACCATCTTATACTGCTGCATTTCAGCTTCTGAACCAATAGACTGGTCCATATTCCCATGATATAAGTATCAGGTAAAGGTAGCAGCATGTAATTTACGTTTAACAGATTACCTGCTGTTGGAGGAGCCTAGGACACTGGCATCTATCTGCTTCCTGCACATGGATTTTGGAACCTGATATTTGACTTGGTGTGCAACAGACCACGTTAGTTGATTTGTCATGGGAGCTGGAAGGGGTGCTGTGTACTCTCTTCTGGACTAATCACTTGGGTGCTATGGTTTGCAGAGGATTAGATCCATTTCTATGCAATAGTTTCCTACTTTAAGTTCAATATTAGTTCTTGTTCTGTGTTCCTTCTGATGTGACAGGGAGAACCTCTGGCTGCTCATCAAATACACACCCATGCCACATCTACCAACCTCTCTGCTGATGGGAAAAGGGGTGTTCCACTGTGGTAGGGTGTGGGGGAGGTTGCCCATGCTGATGTTAGAGAAAGTGAGGTCAAGTAATGCACTTTCCTATACCTTCCTCCTTTTCTTCCGCTAATTTGCTAATATGTATGTGGGCATGGAGTGGCAACACCCCATGATTCACCTTCTGACCAACAGATTAGCATAGCTTTAAAAAACCACTCCCCAGAAGAACTGCCCTCTAATTCCTCCAGTGCAAAGACTGAGGGAGGGGAGGGCGAATGTGTTCTTTGCATGAATATAATACAAAATTTATCGCTAAATCAAGATACCCCAGTACAGAGCCTGGATCCCCCTGGATTGAACATAGTACAACTACAAATTAAAAGGGCTGTTCCTACTCCAAAAAGTTGTAAATCCGAATGAAAAACAAAAGGACACAAGGAAAGAAGGCAATGAGTCAGCATGATAAGCAAAGAACTCAGCCCGTTAGCCTTTACTTCAACATGTCTGTTACAAGCTTTTCCTGTTTCTCCCTTGCATCTCTGCACCTCTTTGAAAAGTGGATTAGCTTTTGGACTTGCGATCTCAACCGTGTCCTGCATTATTTCCTCATTCTGTCATTCTCTCTCTCTCAAATGTTTTTGGTTGGCTGGTAGCCAGCAGAAGAAAAATAAAAGGTATCTCCTACATTTTACCTTCATCAGAAACTGATATCAATATTCAGCTTCTGAGGTGAGTAAGGTTTACGAAGGTTCTTTCTTCTCTGAGAAGAGCCAGAGGATAGAATGATCTTCACAACAAGCAACAGTTTCCTTATTTTAGACATGTTATGCTTGTTTTTCTTCTCTTTAGGTATCGATGACATTTTATTATTAATTGTGTTGCAGTAACACCTAGAGGTCCTTGCTGAGATCACAGCCCCTTTGCGGTAGGGTACTATACAGTAACATTCATGGAGACAAAACATCCTCCAATGGCTAGCACTCAAACTGAAAAAAAGACATAGTTCAGAAGAGATGATGTCCTTTCATTTCCACCTTGCACATGGTGGCCTCCTCAGTGGATCTTAGAGTAATGTCTATGAAACTTTTGTATTGGAAAGAACACCGAGGTTTTTTTTAACCTATCCATATGTGACATATCCCAATGTGACAGGGAGTTCCTGTGGTATGAGATAAAGAAATATGTAAGAAAACAGAAGTTTTACTGTTTTGAAAAATTGTAATTTTGTTGTCAGAAATACGAAGACTTCAATGAAACCTAAAGACGTAGCTGATATTTCATTGGAAGAGTCTATGCATATAGGTTTAACACATAGCAAATTGCAATTTTTTTCACATGGTAGCACCTGGTCTTTAAGACACCACAGTGTTTTGTGAGCCAGAAGTTGACTGATGTGAACAAAAATACTTCAACAGAGGCAAGTACTGGCAACAAGTTTTCTGCTTTTTGGTCCAGAACTTCACTCACAGCCCCCATAATCCTCCTGGTTCCTGATCCAGAGTCCGTAGAGTTCAGCAAGTTTCTCTTCATTGGTTACAGTGGGATTTGGATCAAGTTTTACAGTAAGACTGAGAAACTTAATTTCATTTTCAGGGATTACGCAATAAAACTTTAACAGGCGTCTATTTCAGCCCACCAAGTGCAAACTGCCAGAGATTGTTCCCTGGGAATTTTGCTTAGTGAACTTTTGTCTCTGAACATCAAGTGCCTTAACTGTGAGTAACCCTTGTCATGAGCTCATTATGATAGGTTAATTACATTGAGGGAACTCAAAAGAGGGATTGAATCGCCTGAGCGATCCAAAGGAACTCTTTCCTAACCCATCAAAAACCTTTAACATAAGCCATTCATTTTCCTCCATTTTATTCCTGACTATTCACTTACCGTGGATTAAAATATTCTTGAAGTTACCATGTTTTGGGATTCAGCTCACAAATAAAGTCAATTTTCTAACTGTCTCTATATGAATATGCTAGATGTTTCCTGCTCAGATTTCAGGTGGTAGTCTGCTGGGGCACAGGTCTCATATTTATCTCATATCCTGTGTGCCACCCTCAGGCACATATTAGATACCCTAGAACATCTCAAATTGCTCTGGGTATCTACATTTAGACAACCACAGTGAGATGATTGGCTTTCTCTCTAGTCAGTGAAAGAGGCAGGTATGTCCAACAGAGGAAGTATGACCTATATCAGGTGGTTTTCCTGGGGTGAAATGACCCATCCCTCAGAAATACTGATGCTCTCCACCAACGTGCAAGAAGCCTAGATTGTAAAAGATGACTTATAATCAAGTGTGATGAGTTCATGAAGAAACAGTAGGGCAGGGCATTCCCTTCTCCAACACAACCCTTTCAGGTGATCACCAGATTTTAAGTATTCACAATCAATTGCCCTTTTTTTTTTTTTTTTTTAAATGACTAATTTAGACTGGGATGTAATACTGTTTTCTTCTAAGATGGTATCCTGGCATGGATACTCAAGAATCTTGCTGTTGCGGCCTGAGGGAAGTGGGGAATCTGTTTACCAGAAGGATTTCCTTACAGGCTACTGCTCGGAAGAGATAAATGGTGTCTCAGAGCAAACAAAGAAAACTTTAAAGTTGGAAAAAAATCTGTGCTGACCAATCAGTAGCCACCATTTTATTTCACTAGGGCATCTTCTGATCTCCCCCCCCCGCATTAAAAGAAAGGACCAAATATCTAAAGTTTTATTGCTGCTTTAAAATGAAATACATCCCACCCTAATGGTATTTATTTTTCTCCCCTGATTGTGACAGCTAAGGTGGATAAGAACATCTACCTTCTACTCTTTCAGTTTACACTACACTTTTTCTCAGGCTGATGTCTACATGAAAATAACAACTACCTCTAGATTGGAAGAGACCTCTGGAGATCATCTCATCCAACCCCCCTTTTCAAAGTACAGTCAACGAAAGCAGGTTGTTCAGGTGTCCAGCTGAGTTTTGAATATCTCCAAGGATGGAGACTCCACAACATATCCGAGCAACCTGTTCCAGTGTTTGGCCACCCTTACAGTGAAAAAAATTGTTTTCTTAAACGGAATTTCCTGTATAAATAAATAAAAAATTAATCCAATAGAGCAAAGGTCAGAAAACAATGATGTTTAAAGTCCTGGGTTTCATTGACTGCAAGAAATTTAAAGAATCCTTTAAAATAATTTAATATTTACTGCAGTGATAGTCTCCCTGCTTCAGGAGAGACATATAAGGTTTGTCTCAGAATTTTGTACTACTGATTTTACTTATATTGGGATTATGACACATTTGATATTATACAGCTGAAGTTAATTATGACAGTATTCCTAAAATAGCAACTAACAGCAGCAACTCAATGAAATAATATGGCCTTCAAGAAGGAGCACGGGCCTGGGACCCTGGAGACCGATACTCAATATTCAGCTCAGACAATGCTTCCTGATAATTATTGTGTGATCGTGTTGGCTGGAGTTAATTTGCTTTAGTTTAGATGTCTACATCTCTCCTAATCATTCCAAGTTGCTCTCATACCAAGGGAGAAAGAGGCACCTCCAGAGAATGAATTGGCTCACAGTAGAAGAGACATCCAATGCAGGGTACAGGAATTGCCCTTTCTATGTGAACTATACAGCCTTGGATGACTAGCTCAGTCCTACACACTTAACTTTTAAATGCCTAAAATCTAGGTATTATCTTCCTGTCCTTTGTTTTCAACATTTACAGAAGGATGCCTGTTCCTTGATTTTCACAACTTTTATCTGAGACATGATGACAATATGTTCCTGTATATAAGTTGCTTATAAAAGCATTGCTTATAAAATCCTAGGTCCCAGAACAAACCACTTTAGAGTAAGATAACTCCCGAGAGTTAGACTAGGATCATGCTTGGTGAGACACGTCAACCTTGAACAACATTCCATACGCTGGAATTCACACTGTCCTCTCTGCTAGTCCATTCCCACCTCTTACCTATCCTGAACAGCAATTCAACATCATATTATTTTCTCATAATTTAATCAGATCTAATATTTCATCTCTTTCTTTGGGGCTCATGCTTCTGAAATATTAATAGCTACTGTGTCTGCTTTTTGCCATGGTGCTATTGACAAATCTTGCAATCTTATCTCTCAAGCCACTTCACCAATTTTCTGTTTGATGTCCCATTTCCTCCCTCACATAAAAATCAATGGCAGAAAGTGCATGGAAAATAGTTTTGCGAGTTGTAATAACTCTTTGTCTGGTGGTTGTTATGTCCAAGCAGAAGGATCACTTCTCTTGCAGGACAGCAAAGGAAAGCTCCCAGTTTTCGTGCCATAATCAGTGGGACACAGACTCCAGAAAAGGCAAGGGAAGTTCTGCCACTGGTTGAAATGGGGCCAATATTTCACTTAGCCCATTCAGGAGCAACAGTAGACACTAACATGACTGCAGGTGCAGGATCTGATCCCTTCAGATGAGAAATAATTTTTATATATTTCTTAAAAAGAAGCAAATCTGAAAAGCAATTCATGACCTCATCCTGGGACAAGCTGAGCGAGCTGCAAAGTTGCTAAACACCTGAGAGGGGACATACTGTTTAGAGATAATTTAGCACCAGTAAAAAATGCCATGTTGAATGTCCTGAAGACAGATTCATCTGTACAGCCCAGGCAGCGACGTGCTGTTGAGAGGAACCATTTCGTGCAGCAGTGTGGGAAAGCTCTGTGCTGAGCAAACTGAGATGAACTATTATCCCAGCTCCACAGCACTGTACTGCTCTGACAGAATGGATGTTGCGTTAAACCGAATCAATGCAAGAAAAATTATTTATTTAACCCTTAGGAAACATTCAGCTGCATTTATAACTACCAGAATGCTTTTAACAATGAAGCATTACGAAGTGCTGATTTGCCAAACTTAGATGAATTTCTACAATTATTAATTCAAAGAGTTTAAGCTTGTAAGATAATGGGAAGAAAAGCTATGTTATAGGTATAAACACTGCTAAAAAGCTGATGATGCCAGAAATACTACATGATGGACTCTTGATTTTAAGTCACATAACACAAGTGTATTTCATATGAAAGGATTTGGTTTGTGCAATATATATAAATTCAATCAGCTGGCTCAGATCCATTGATTCCTGAAGCTGTGTCATTGGCACCATCTATTTTCTCCACACACAACACAGGGGTGATGAGTGTGACTGAAGTATTTATACACAGACACAGTAACATGTGAAGAAATGTCCTGTGCAGAAAATAACTTTCACTGAAAAAAGGTCCTTTACAAATAGGAATAGATCCTAAACTTAGCAGGGGTTTAAAGACAGATTGCTTTACAATAGGGTCAGAAGAGATTTCATGTTTATTTTTCTTTCTTCTCTCCCTCTTTTTCCTTTTCTCTTTCTCCTTTTTTACCCTCACTTTTTTCCTACTTGTATGAGGACAGGGCAAAAGGAATAAAAAAGAAAAAAAAAAGAACAGGAAAGTAAAGAAAGAAAAGAAATATACAGGTGGCAAAAACCTACTCAAAATATTTTATTTATTAAATTATAGGCTTTCTATAAACTTTTTAAGTGAGCTAGAAAGATGTTTCTTTTAGTAATGTATTGACCAGAGTGGATTTATTGACAAAAGACAAGCAGTAGACATAGATAGACTGAGATTTGTGGGTTATTTTCCGTTTCTGTTTCAGGTTTCTCATGACACAGACTCAGCAGTTTTGTTGCTTTACACACAGTGGTGCTTAATGTAAGCTTTAGAGAGCAGAGTCTCTTACTGTGGGTTTTTATAGTAACAGACTCTATGGGCCCCAGGTTGCAAGTGTTGTTAAAGTGCAAACAATAAATAAAAAATAATGGGAAGACGATGGGATTTTAGTGTCTTCCCACTAAAAAGTTGATGTCATATGCTTTACTGTAAGAAAAATCACCAGAAGTGTTTAACTGGATCTTGAGTGATTCTGTCTCTGGCTTGTTCTTTCACCCCACACACCTTCACGCTCCTCTTGTTTGCACAAGATCCATCACTATTATCTTACTACCTCTCAAAGCTCTAGTGGTACTAACTAATCTCAGAAAACCCCAGAGGCATTTCGCAAAATAAGAGCTTGGGCTCTGAAGGGGGCCTGATTCTTCATTCTTTTGCTAGAGCAGTATTCAGAGAATGAGGTCCTGTCTTCATGATCTGTTATGCCAGGCATGTGTGACAACTGCAGAACTGTCATCGCAGCTCCTCTGAGATTTGGTCTCTTCCATACTCGGTTGTGAGTTAAAGAGCTGATGATTAAGTGACACAGTGAGGTCAGGGTGCATCTTTCAGGCAAGATAGTGCTCAGCCCACCACCGGTGTTAGCTAACATCTTGGTAGCCCATTCATGGTCACTTATTATTGGTGAGTCCCCATAAGCATATGTTGTCCTGATGTAGCAGGACAGGAGAAAGAAACATCCTAGCTGGATTGTGGAGACCCCTGACAGCACACAGCTGCCAGATGTTGGCCACTCTAACGCCCTCTCAGACAGAAGGAGACCCCTCTTATCCTTTTAGAAGCCAACAAGTGATTCACCTGGGAGCTTGACTTCAGTCTTACAAATAAGAGATTGCAAAAGCAAGACGGAAGAGGGATCCAGACTTTGTTGAGCCAGTGCTCATCACAAGACTGATTCTTCCTCCTTTAGATCCTAAGTAAATGTTGTATTTGTGTAAAAGTGACTTTCTTCCATGTCTAGCCCTGCTTTCTGTTACTAGCTGCAGCTGACATGAAGGACTTGGTGTATAATCCAGGCACAGGTCATGCGGTGAAGATGTGGAGGCAGTTTGTAAACCTGGGTTCTTGTGGAGGAACGGAGAGTCCTTCACAGGCACTTCCCACACTGAGGGACAATGTTCCACATCGTCCAGCATTGAGGCAATGCTTGAGGTAGTATTTGAGAAAGTATTTGAGGTAATATTAGGGGAAGTGATAGTTTTTGTTCCTTCCTGAGCAGAGGAAGGAAGACAACTAATGGTCAATCTGGGATGTAGCATTTATCAGATAATAATTGTTGTCCCATACAGGAATGAGAAGAATTAAAGAGTATAATTCTCTGTAAGAGAAACTGAAAACCTCCAGTTCCACTCCCTTCCTTGCTATCACATTGATTATGCCTAAATCTTTCCCAAAAGATGTAAAACCTTGTAATAAATGAGATATCTTCTCCCTTAGGCAATCTCTCCCACCCCTTCCATATCTTAGGAGACCTGATTAAAACATAGCAGAGCTTTTCTTTCAATGGAAGAATACTGCAACAGAACCTACCAACAGGCTCTGGTAGACCCTGAGGTTCTCCAGAACCATGTTTGTTTTATTTTAGGGGACAACTAAATGTCAATTGATTCTGCACCTGGAAGGTAAAACCTAGTTCTGCTGTATTGGCTCATGGGGACCCACATGCTCTTCTCTTTCTAGATTGACAGCATGCAGGCTCTGCTTCACTGCCCCAACGTGCTGGTGTGTGTCGGCCGGGAGGCATTTAAACCTGTATCGATGGAGAATTTGAGGAAACATTCAGTGGAGAAGCTGCCCGACCTGGCTCCCCGTTCCAATGGCAACAATGTCAATGAAAACAATGAAAGTAAGAAAAACTCTGGGGCATATTGCACAGTCATCTCCAGGCCTGTGTCCCACAACATGGCGATTACAGGCACCTATTGTACTGCCCCAACGTGCAGATTTCATGTAGAAAATGTACTTCCCTCTCTCTGCCTCCCAGGCCTTTCCATCCTCCCCTTCTTTTTCTCTGGTTTCCTTCTAGGATTTCCTCCCTACACCCTCCAGTCTTTCTTCTACATGCTCCCCGTGTCTGGCTGACTTCCCTTCCTCTTTCATATCTCTGTGTCTCGTTTTCCTTCCAGAACTCCCTCCTTTCCTGTGTCTGCCTCCAAGACACCCCAAATCCTTGAGATTTCCCACGAATCCTCTATCCCCTTGTCTGTCTGTCATATAATGCCTGCACTTCTGTACTTGCCTGCTCCAGGACCAGAGGATGCCCTGGTTTTGTCAACAGGAGACTCAGTTTCTCAGACTCTCTTATGCTTTCTTTAAATAACTTATAATTTCTCAGGGTGTGAAGGGCATTTCAAACTCTGGAGAACTAACAGCTACCCGCAGTATAGTTCTTTGGACACAAAGCATGTTTTTATGGAAAAGTTATGTTCGGGAAGGAGTATGTTATGGGTTATTCAGGATAATATTTCTTAGGCACTTCACCGTGAGTTATCTAAGGTCACAGGTAATTAAACCAGCCACCCTCAGTAACCTATAGGGACAAATTCCCATTTCCAGAGGGCAATTCATCTCACCATGTTAGGGATTGGTTTTAGGATGAAACTAAGGGTGCTCTGGAGGTGCACCTGTTTCTCTCCATTGTCAATACTAGGATCTAGGAAAGATTCACTTGTGTGTTGACAGCTACTTGTAGAAACTTAAGGACAGAGGCATCCCACACTCACTGTTTAAAACATTAAAAACTGGAGGAAGCAGTGGGAATAAACTGAAGATTTGTCCATCAAGAGACTGAGCAAATATATCAGTTCAAATGCATAAGGATGGTTAGATAGAAGCTGTTTCATGTGTTATTGATCTTGATTGGTGTGCTCTCTGTTCAACATTTCCTTCCTAAAATGCCCTCCACTCGGCTGCATATCCATATGCCTACAGAGGCATGTGGTTGTCTAGATATGTAAAAGTAAACTTTGAACAAACATGTATCAGAAACAAGATAGATGCATATCTTGCAAGACAGCATGATAGCAATGTACTCTGCTTGAAATGAAGGGTCTAGGACCTCAATAAATCTATAGAGATCACTACACTGGGCCATAGAGATGTGCTTCAGATTACAATTCTTAAAATTCCCTTTCTATCACTGATTTCCTCTATAACTACCACTATTTCTTTTTGTAGTTATCACCAGCTTACAATTTCTTTTTCATTTGTCCTTTATGTTTTAATAAGCATTATAGTTATTCATAGCAGCACATCCCCACAGGGACTGAGTGCTGCTCTGGTCTACATGGCCACACAATTCTTTCCTGGCACTTGATTGGAGAAGTGGATGATGCACAATAAATATGTGACACTTGACCTCTAACTAAGGAAGAGGGTCACTTCTCCATGTATTTTTCCCTGACTGAATAAGAAGGATGAAAACTTGCACAGTTAAACAAAGGGGTATTTGCAATGTAATAAAATACAGACATTTGAGACTAAATTTCTTTTTACATATATTTATTTTCTTCCTGACATGCACATAATACAACCAAAAAAGTGTTTGTGTTTCAATTTAGATTAAAAAAATAATAAAGTTAAGGTATAGAAGATTTTAGTACAGACTGTTCATTCAAAACTTAACATTTATGGCCATGACTTAGTCAAAGCCAAATTTTCAAATTATGTAAATTGACACAGGCTTAGCTTTAATGGAATAATATCTGTACTTTGAGGCTTTAATCTATGTATTTTGTGTCATCTTTATATGAGTTAACATTTCTCTCCCTCTTTCTTTTCTTTAATTATTTCAAACTCCAGTGAACTTCGGACTGAAAGCCAAAAAGAGTGTTATCCATCCACGGTCAGCATCAAGCAATAGGTCAACGAGATTTTCTTTATCATCAGAAAAGTCATACCCTAATGGTCTTGCTACCTCACCGGATAATAGCGCACCTTTCTCAAACAGTTTCTCGCATCCAAAACCTGGGGACCTCATCCATTCCTTCGCCAATGACGACATAGAAAAACGGGTACATGTGAACAAGGATGGTAGCCTGTCTGTTGAGATGAAAGTCCGCTTCCGCTTGTTAAATGATGAGACTTTGCAGTGGTCCACACAGATCAAAAAATCCAATCTGATGAACCAGATGCCTTGTGAAGAGTCAGGTGTAGAGGAGGACACTGGAGGAGACCCCATACAGACAATGAACCCAGAAGCCAGCTCAGAGGCAGATGAGTCATTATATCCCTGTGATATTGATTCTTACATGTCAAAACTTGAGGAATCAGAATGTGATGAGTTTCATTGTCATAGCTGTGGAAAGAAACACCAGGATTATGACATCTGGAAAAACCCCATGCACACATCCCAGAGGGAAGAGCCCAGTGTACGAAGCACCTGGCACACACGGTCATCATGTTCCAGCACATCTTCCCGGAGAAGAGTGGTCCACAAAAAAATGGCTTCTGTGGATAGCCTCCAGACCACGTCCAGTGAGGAATTCTCTGAGCACTTTGTGCAAGAGTCCTCATCCTACTCAGAGACTATAGCGAACAGAGTGGCATACAGATCCATTAAAAAGTGTATGTGTCGAAGTGATCTGTCTACAGGTCCTTCCAATGGAGAAGACCGGCAAGAATACACTCGGACAAGCACAAGCGATAGTCAGAGACCTTCATCCTTGGGTTTAATGTCGCATTCAAGCTGTGAGAACAACCTGGATACTCCAGACGCCCCTGAAGACCATGAGACCAGCAAAACTAATTCACAAAATGAAGATGAAAATTGTTTTGAAGTTTCCTCTGTGAAGTGCTTCAAGCATGATGTGGAAGAGGTTGAAAACAGCAGAGTTGGAAGTGTCATGTCAAGGTCATCTCTGCAGTCCAGACAGAGCAAGAAGAATGTATGTGAGGAAACAAGAAGCATGGGTAGGAGCATGTCCTCCTCAAGCCTTCAGAAGGCAAATCAAGAAGATATTACTAGGTGCTCCACTCCTGCCAATAGTGTGCACAGCAAGTCTAGTAACTGTACCAAGACAAGAGCAAAGAGTGAACGAGATGACCACTCTGATGACAATGCAGTGGTCTCTTCCTTCTCCAGTGAGTCCTGTCCTAAGAAAGAGATTGAAGAAGTTGAAGCAGAACAAGAAGAAAAGGAAGTCAATGAAGTCAGCTCTGTGTCAGTAAAAACAAAGCCCAGTCAATCAGTTAGAGATGAGAGTAGTGAAGGTGAAGGATGCCCCGCACAAGAAACCACCTATTCCAGAGCTAGTGACAGGAACAGCAAGAGAAGTGACAGGGATGAGATCATTCTGTGCAATGCCTCTTGCACTTCCAGAGGATCCAAAAAGAGCAAACACAGCCATATTCATTTGGATGCACAGTCTGAAGTGTCTGTATCTTCACTTGAATCCACGCTGAATAAAAAGAATTCCCTACATACAGATGATCTGAAATCATGCAGCAGGGTATCTAATTACTCAAAAAGCTCATGTGAAATCAATAAGAAATCTATTGGATACCCCATGTCTCATAACTCAGGATCTTTTCACTCAAACATTTCATCTACTAGTGAAGCAGAGGCAATTGCAGGTTTTACTGAGGAGAAAAGCTTGAAAAGTGCTACTAGTGGCTACAGTGAATCTTCAAAAGGCTCAAAGAAGAGAAGCCATAGAGAAGAAAATAGCAAGCCATCATCCATCTGCTCAAGTGTTTCAAACCCTAATGGAAAAGCTGGAGAGGCCCATTCCAAGATTAAGTCAGAGGCCCCTTCTTCAAGACAGGGAAGTATGAGTGAGAGCATATGTTCAAAAGTTGACCACTCAGTTGAGACTGGGATTAGGAATGGAAATCCTGCAAGTGTCTCTTCAAGAGTCTCTTCAAAGTCAGAAGTTAGAGATAAATGTTTGTTGACACAGATATCCCAGGGAAGTGATGATAGGTGTTCACAATCAAATATATCTCAATCCTCAAAATCAAGGCAGATAAAAACTAGGAATCCTCATGTGAAGATTTCAAACTCCAGTCAAGCATCATTGTCTGAGACTTTGTCAGTATGTAGTATGCATTGCCCCGCCCCACCAAAAGAGAAGCCAAACAGCAAAAAAATACGTTCAACCATGTTGAAGAATTCCTCCATTAGCAGCGTAGGTACTGAGTCAGTGCTAACCACAGGAAAAGAGCAGAAAGAAATTGTAGATTCCTCCCAAGCAACTTCCTATGGGTCTAAATCAGTTGCAACCGAAATAAATGATCAGAAGAATAAAGAAATTGATGATTCTTGTAACAGAAAAGTGGAGGAAGAGTTAGAAGGCACAGACATGCAGGAGGAAGGGAGTGATTTAATGCCGTCTGTTCTACCAAATACATCTCCAGAAGAAGTTGTGCAAGAATGGCTAAGTAAAATCCCTTCAGAAGCGTTGCTTATGAAATACGAAATGGAGGATGATGCAGAAGAGGAACACATAAAGGCAACCACTGAGGTATCATACTGTGAAAATCCTGAGGAAATCTCAGAGGATGAAAAAGCTGAGAAAAAGAATGTGGAGGAGGATAAAAACAAGGCAAAGGATGAAGTAGGAAAAGAGACAGAAGAAGGTACTGCTATTAATGAAAAGGCTGAAGAATGCATGAATCAGGAACAAATCTCTGAGGCTGTGTCCGAAGCTGCCAAAGCTGACCAGGCAGAATGCAGCCAGTCAGTTACATCCAGCCAAAACAACAGAAGAGACCTGCCAACCTCTGTCCAGACTTCTGTCCAGATCATGAAGGCCTTGCTCAGTTCAAAACATGAAATAAAATTTGACCGATCAAACAGTTTGCCTGAAGTGTCCCCCACTATGGGCAGAAAAATGAGTAACTCTGCCAACATATTGATTACTTGTCTTGCCAGTCTCCAACTCGTTGATGAAGAGTCAGAAGATCCATCAGATAAATCAAAATATTTGAATAAACCAACGTATATGGAGCTGCTAAATATTTTTCAAGACCTGTGGTTTGGATGCACAGCTGAAAAATGTGATCCAAGTTCAGGTCAAGTGGCAAATGAGCAGTCAAAGACAGCCTCTGGTTTTAAAGTCCCAAAATCTGTAGATTATGGCTTCACTCCCATGTCCTCTTCTGGGGTTGATGTTAGCAGTGGTTCTGGTGGCTCAGGAGAAGAAAGCACAGCTGGTGTCAGGGACTGCACTTTAATGGCACAGAAACCTGTTGAATTCAAATCAGCTGGACAAGTGGAAAATGTAATGACTGGCAGTGAATTGACTGAGACTGAGGAGCAAAGTAAAAAGGAAGAGCAGCCATTCCGACCTTCAAAGGCTTCCTCAAAATCAAAAGGTGAGAAAAAAGCACAGTCTACTAGAGAGGACTTTCTAATTCAGGAGGCAGAAGAGAATAAGGAGGCTCAGTGCAGTAACTGTGAAAATGGTCAGAAGGAAGGGAAAGCAAATGAAAATAAAGAAAACAGCAAATTACTTGAAAATGGAGAACAAGAAGCTGAAGGTGTGAATGATGAACTCCCAAAAGAAAATCTTGAAGGGGAAGATGATCAGCTAGCCACTACTAATGATACAAATGTCAGTGATACTGATTGCGGAACAGAACTGAAAGCTGATTTGGAAGAGCAGCTTGAAAAAGAGTCTCCAAATGATCCAGAGCTCAAAGTCGATACTGCCACCAGTGTGGGCACATCCCTTGCTCAGCAAAACTCAACAGATCCAGTCTGGATCCTAAGACTGCTCAAGAAAATTGAGAAGGAGTTCATGGCTCACTATGTCAGTGCCATGAATGAATTCAAGGTCAGGTGGAACCTGCAGAACAACCAGCAGATGGATGAAATGATACTGGAACTGAAGGAGGAAGTGAGTAAAAGGATACAAAAAAGCATAGAGAAGGAGCTGAGGAAGATCAAAACCATCACAGGGAAGAAGACACCAAGACCTCCGGATGAACCACTCAGGCGTGAGTCAACACTACAAACTGAGCAGAGGAGACGGCGATTGCAAACTATGCATAAAAAGTCACTCTTCAGTGACAATGGAACCCAGACTAGGCTAGAGGACACATTAGACTTATCATTTGATGTAGATGAAGATACAGTATTTAGTGCAGCTTTTGAGGCCAGTATTAATACACAAAGAAGTGAGGAGGAATACTGTCCATGTGACTCTTGTGTGAGGAAAAAAATGGCTTCCAAGCCCACAAGAAACCCAGTAGTGGCCACCAATGCCCCAGTCATGAAAGCATTTGATTTACAGCAAATCCTGAAATTGAAGAAAAATGATGAGGAAACCTGTGTTTCAGAAGCAGCCCAGGATATCAGAACAATTCCCAGAAGTTCTGTGGAGGAAGCAGCAGAAAATGGCAATCCAAATGAGGAAAATGATGAGGGTGAACTCCAGCCAACTGAAGTGGAAGTGAAGAGCAATGAAGAAAAGGAGCCAGAATTAGATGAAGTGGGCAGCTCAACACTGAACAGAGATGGAGAAGGAACTGAAATATCAGAGAGTCAAAACTGTGAGATGGAGGACGAGGTTAAAGATGAAGAAACCAAAGAAGAAGAAAAGGAAGAAGCAGAAGTGGGGGAAGAAACAAAAGAGAAAGAAGAGGAAGCAAATGAGGAGGAGGAAGAGGAGGAAGAAATAATGAAGGCAGAAGAAGAGGAGGTAAGAGAAGAGGAGGAGGAGGGACAAACAAAAGAGAAAGAAGATGAGGAAGTAAAAGCAGAAGCAGCAGAGAAAACAAAGGAGGAAGAGGAAATAAAAGAGGAGGAAGAGAAGGAAGAGGAGGAGAAGGAGGGAGAAACAAAAGAGGAAGAGGAGGAAATGAATGAGAAAGAGGAAGAAATAAAAGAGGAAGAGGAAGACATGAAGGAGAAAGAAGAAGTAAAAGAGGAGGAAGCAGAAGGGAAGGAGGAAGAGGAAGAAACAAAAGAGGAGGAGGAAGTGAATGAGGAGGAGGAAGCAATAAAAGAAGAGGAGGAAGTGAAGGAGGAGGAGGAGGAAGAAACAAAAGAGGAGGAGGAAGTGAAGGAGGAGGAGGAAGCAATAAAAGAAGAGGAGGAAGTGAAGGAGGAGGAGGAAGAAACAAAAGAGGAGGAGGAAGTGAAGGAGGAGGAAGCAATAAAAGAAGAGGAGGAAGTGAAGGAAGAGGAGGAAGCAATAAAAGAAGAGGAGGAAGTGAAGGAGGAGGAGGAAGAAACAAAAGAGGAGGAGGAAGTGAAAGAGGAGGAAGCAATAAAAGAAGAGGAGGAAGTGAAGGAGGAGGAGGAAGAAACAAAAGAGGAGGAGGAAGTGAAGGAGGAGGAAGCAATAAAAGAAGAGGAGGAAGTGAAGGAGGAGGAGGAAGAAACAAAAGAGGAGGAGGAAGTGAAGGAGGAGGAGGAAGAGGGAGCAAAAAATGAGGAGGAAGGCATGATGGAGGAGGAAGAAACAAAAGAGGAGGAGAAAGTGCAAGAAGAGGAAGAAGTAACAGGAGAGGATGAGGAAACAAAAGAAGATGAGGAAGAAAGAAAAGAAGAGGAGCAGGAAGAAGAAAAAGAGGAAAAAGAGGGAGCAAAAGAGGAGGAAGAAACAAAGGAAGAGGAGGAAGAAGCAAATGGGGAAGAGGAAGAACAAGAAGAAGAAACTCAAAATGCAGAGCAGGAAGTTGAAGAGAAGTCTAAAGCTGAAGATGAAGCTGACATTGAAGCTGAAGAAGCAGAGGAGCCAGAGGATGAGGACATTGAGGATAATGATAAGGAAGAGACATCCGAATGCAGAGGAGTTGCTGATGGCTCTGGAACTGACAACAATCCTGAAGGAGATGCTGCAGAAGGAAGTGAAGAAGCTGAGCAGGATGAAGCTGAGGCAGTGGAAGATGAAAATCCAGGATCAGAAGATGAGGCATGTTCAGCTGAGGAGGAAGACAACAGTGAAGGAGGTGACAAATATGATGAGAAACCTACCAGTGATGACCCTGACAAGGCACATGAAGAACATGAAGACAAAAGTAACAACAAGGTTTCTGAGAGAGTCTCAAGGGCCAAAGGCAAAAAAAACCCCAAAAGGCTAGAGGGTCCAAACAAAGATGCCGCCTTTTCTTGTTATTCTTCTATAGGAAGCTTGTCGCAGCAACCCCAGAAGGGGTCTGAAGATGAAGGTAAAGATGAATGCAACGATGACAATAACCCCATGAGCAACCATTCCAATGGAGGAGTTCAAAGTGATGAGAGCAGCAAACCCTCACAGATGTATCCTGACAGCGAGGAGGAAGAAGAGGATAAAGCATCTTCATGTACTGATCCCTTGGGAGATGAGGACCAGGCAGATGCTGAAGGTGCAGATCCAAAGGAGGTGGAACATACTGATGAAGTTCAGGCTTCTAAAAAGAAAGAAGACTCTAATGAGATTGACCAGGAGGACCTGGACTTTTAGAACTGCTTATCCAAGAACTGCTTTTTTCTTTCTTCCTTTCTTTCTTTTTTAAAACTATATTTTCATTACATATTACAGTATCTCCAGTGAGTTGAGCCATCATAACTGGCTTTTCTTCTGAGTTAAATGTGGTAAACTTGATCTTGAATCCTGTGAGTAACATTGCAATTACCTGCCCTCATTTCTAGAGGGCTAGTAAACTCACCAAGAGTTAGTGATTTCAATAGAAAAGTGGTCTGGGGAAAGGCAAGGCTGTTTTGTTTGTGATACCTTCTTGTTCCCACGCTTTAAGCCATGCTGTTTGCTGCTTGAGTGATCTGTGGCTCTGCTGGGCATCATCTCTGAGTGACTACAGGATGCCTTTCATCTGTTGCATGCCATTTTCCTGGAAAGACTGCCAATCCACAGAAAGATGACAAAATCTGGAATCATTGCCAAAGTCTGGTCAGAGCCCACAGAGATGTACATTCATTTCCCCCGTCCCTACCCTACCTTACATTCTCTGTACCCAGAAAAGTAAAAGTCTTTCCCCACTTCCCCTGTTTTTCTTTAGTAGAGGTTGAGATCATTCCTCACTTCATCAGAAATCCTCAGCACCAAGAAAGGTCATTCCAGTAGATCTCTCCTCTTCCAGACCACCCACCTGTTTGTACTGTGCTCATCACTGTAGTATGTAAACATGTAGCAGTAGATGAGTTAATTCACCTGTCAGGTATCTGAGAAGTGGTTGAATGTAATATCGACCAAATTAGAAATGAGTAAAGTTCAATTCCTTGTGCTAGCCTTTACAATGCCAATGATGGTATCTAAGCACTTTACAATCATCTGGGATTCCTCAGACAATTTTGTACGAGGCCCTGTTCTGAAGCTAACAGCATTTGCAATTGCTCAATGCCTCGCCCTTGCAGGCAACCAGTAAAATTTAAACTAATTTTACCTTTAACATGGAAAAGGTTTGGGCATTCGTCCTGCAGCAAACAGCTGGAAGACGCTCAAGCATTTACTGGAGAGGTTGGACTTTACAAGCCACAGTAGAACTGCAAGCTTCATTTAACAACTGTTTTCTACCACATTATATCTTTTTTTTTTTTTTTTTCCTTGGGGCAATATATACAACTCTGAATAAATGCCTAACTAATGCCAGGAGAAGTCTGACTATACCTCAGCTGTACATGTGTATACCTCTTTGGGAACCAGTCCATTTTATCAATAATTTGCAGGAAGAATAAACCAGCAAAAAATAAGAGAGGGTGAAAACAAAATGCCTTAAACTGTATGGTAAAAAAGTATGTGTGTAGTATTGTACCAGGTTTGTGACGGTGCATGCAGACATGTTGAAATAATCAATAATCAAAATCAAATAATTAATATTGTTATCATTTTAAGAATCAATTTCCTAAACTCATAGCATATCAATTGATTTCCAGAGATAAGATTCTTTTCGCTCAAATTAAGAACTAGGTTCTGTTCCATACTTAATTTTAGGTTCTCTAGGGCTCTATACGGAGTATTCAGTGGAGACCTAGATCTCAGCTGAGCTGCCCTCACAAAGGTTTACAGTGCCATCTGAGATCCTTCAGAGAGTCCAGGACAACTATACCACCCTCAGGACAGAGAAGTTAAGACCTGAGCCTTCCTAAAAAGAAGGGCAACCCTATCTGTTAGCCTCATGTGGATGTCCTGGGTTTCCTAGGACATCTCAGGTGGAACCACACCTCTCTCTACATGCAGCTCAGTTGAGCCCTGACTGTCTTGAAGTTTGGTATCTTGTCTCATCTGGTAGTCTCAGTTCCATGTTATTTCTGTAGACATTTCCATAGCTAAGATTACTAACTTTCAGACAGATTAGAGTCTATGTAGTTGTTTAAACATAGATGTTTAGTGCCAGTTGAGATGGCCTAAGGAATCCAGTATCAAGCCCCAGTGTTGGTCTAAAGGGGCGCAGATCTCCAGAGTCATATCACAAGCTCCTTGTAAATGTCAGGGATGCTCCAGGGCATCTTAAACTGTGTTAGTCATGGATGCAAAAGAAAAAATGAATCCATCCCTCAAACTGTGTGAACAATCCTACCTCACAAAACTGAAGTACAAGGTTAAAACTAAATGTTAAAATTCAGCTGGCTTTGAAGCACAGGTGTCATGGCTTAACCCCAGCCAGCAACTCAGCCCCACACAGCTGCTTGCTCACACCCCCGGTGGGATGGGTGAGACAATCAGAAGAGTAAAAGTGAGAAAACTCATGGGTTGAGATAAAGGCAGTTTAATAAGTAAAGCAAAAGCCTCACACACAAGCAAAGCAAAACAAGGAATTCATTCACCACTTCCCATTGGCAGGCAGTTGTTCAGCCATCTCTGGGAAAGCAGGGCTCCATCATGGTGATGGTTACTTGGAAAGACAAAATGCCATAACAGCAAATGTCTTTCCCTTCCTTCTTCTTCCCCCAGCTTTATATGTTGATCATGACATCGTATGGTACAGGATATCCCTTTGGTCAGCTGGGGTCAGCTGTCCTGGCTGTGTCCCCTCCCAGCTCCTTGTGCCCCCCAGCCTACTTGCTGGTGGGGTGGGGTGAGAAGCAGAAAACGCCTTGACTCTGTGTAAGCACGGCTCAGCAATAAGGAAAACATCCCTGAATTATCAACACTATTTCCAGCACAAATCCAAAACACAGCCCCAGACTAGCTACTATGGAGAAAATTAAGTCTACCCCAGCCAAAACAGCTACAGGAAAATGAAAACTTACTCTTCTCTGACACAACAATACTTACATGTTTTCTGGTATCTCAGTATTGCATTAACAGGTTAATTCCCACATTTAGAGTACATGATGAACACCACACCTGTTCCAAGGGCCACTCCTGTAGCTTCTGTACCGTTAAATATCCCTTTAAGGTGCTATCTGAAGGTTCAAGCAGAAATCGTCATGCATGAGCTCAGTGCTGGGCTTTGCACGTAAGTGAACATTGCTTGTATGAGCTGGACTCGACTGTAAATGCCTGCAAGCACCCACCATTCATAAGACTTGATAATCCTGCTGAATCCTCCTTGTCTAGACCTATGCTCATGGTTAAAGACAGCACCCACACAGCATCAGTGATTCCTCTGGCATTTACTGTCTGGGTCAGAAAGAAGCAGCACTGCTGCAGGGCAATTTTCCCCTTCTGTAGTGATGTTCCATGACATCAGTATTCTGACTCTCTTTCCAAGGTTTCCACAAACCAATGCCAAAACACTTTTTAAGGTGTCCAGCATGAGAAATGTCAAAAATACAGTTACATCCATTGATTTATAATTAAGGGAGAGGCACCAAGGAGGAAGTTACTGCTGGACTGGATTCAGACCACTAACTCTAGACATGTGCATCAGGTTTTTTGCCCTGGGTTCTCCAGGCAATTTGAAGAGACGGGGTCTTGCAGCAATTATTCAGGGTGTGACACAGGACTGTCATCTGGAGGGGTGAAGTCCATGGACCGTAGCATCCTAACCCAGGCACTTTGAGCAAACATTGGAATTCAGGCTGTGACTACCCCTGCAGCTTGAAAGTTGGCCAGGTACCACCAGGCTGATTGGTTCAAAACCCAGCCTAGGGACATTGAGTGAAGGCTGGGGCATCTTTGGTCACTGATGCCTGCTAGGGAGCTATTCCAGATGCCAGAGAAAAGGTGTTTGTTGCTGAAAGAAACCTGTTATTCAGTGCTTGTCAGTCCCTGCAGGCAAATGGCTGGCCCAGCATGGCTGCTCAGTAGCCCTGCAGCGTATGTCTTTCCACCTCGGCAGCGACTGGCTTGGTACAAAGTCGTGTAGAAGCATTTTGGTTTCATAGGGAGCAAAGCGAAATGTCTGCTTTCTGATCGATTCTTGTGACATTCAGAAAGGCACTGAGCCAGGTAGTCATAGCTCTGATCTTGGCATAAGACATACACTGGAAGTGGTACTCATTGACTTAACATTAAACATTTCTGGTGAAGATGTCTCCCTCTGAGCCTGCCATCCAGAATCCCATTATAACCAGCGGGGAGAGAGAAGCAAAGAAGAGCATGATTCATCTGGTGTAGACAACTACATTAGGAGGAGATGAATTACACTCTCAGCAGGCCTGTTTCTCTCTGCTGAGTACACAGGGAGCCTAGACAAGTTTCTCAGATGGAGATTTCTCATGTGGGAAGAGCTGATCCCAGCGTAGCTACCCAAAAACATCTTACAATGTTTATGGGGGTGACTTGCAGACTGCCAGGAAACAGCTCAACTCAGTCATCCCATGGAAGTTTTAAAAGTGTTTGTTGCCTCCAAGATCCCCCTTCTCTGCTATTGCTAAAAGCTGCTGCTGGAACTTAACAGGTTAGTTAAAGTGTGAACATTTCCCAGGATTTCTCCTCCAGCTGTTGACTTTGCTGATTCTAAAGCCGCTTGTGCATAGTCAACATCACACCCTATCCATGTTGAGTCAGTTTGTTCCCTGCTTGCAGCAAGGAGAAAGAAATCAAATAAAACACAAAATGCAAGCATCAAACCATGAAAACTGAAACCACCAGAGTTCCCCACCATGAGACCTGTCCCACTCCTGTCTGTGTGTGTGTCACTGTCTGCGTTTGGGCAGTGACTCACGCGTGTGCCTGTCCTCGTCAGGGCAGCGTGGGCTCCGCACCCATCCAGACTGCTCACAAAAAACCCATTCAGAGGGGCTGGGGAGCAGTCACAATGTCAATCCAGGAGACAGATTTTGCTGAAGTAGGTGTTTCTTTCCTCCATCAGTCTCTCCCAGGATCACCCAGAGCATCCATGAACGAAACACGAAGCCAAAAAGGATCCCTTGCAGTTACATCTCTCGCACTTGCACTGCTTCCAAAGTTTACATTTCCCCTTGGCTGGTATGACTCACGCGCGTGTTGAGTCTTGCAGCTTCCCTCTCCCTCTTGCAGCACAGGAACACATGTTACCAGCCAGCTCCCAAGTTGTCACGTTTATACCGGCTGGGAAGATAATGCCTGTCACCACCCGGAGGGGATTACAGCTGCGGTATTTCAGCAGAGCTGAGGAGGAGGGAGGAGAGGCAATGCGAGACTTGCACAGCTGTACGGCATGTTTGAGTGTGCATAGCTGTATCCCATGTTTTGTTGTGCATCTCTGTTTGTCTTTTGGGTGTTTTCATTTGTTTTTTTTTTTTTTGTTTTGTTTTTGGGGTTTTTTTTATCAGCCAGCCAAATTGCTTCTTGATGTATATTGGTTTTGTTTGCTTGTTTGTTCTTTAAATAGGAAATATTCAGTGAAAGCTGATGAAAAGCATGGTGAAAATGAAAGTGTAAACCACTGAAATAAAAGAAATATGCTTTCTAAAGCTGAGGTCTTTGCACGTGTGCGCAAGCAGACGCTCCTCTCTAATGGAGATCAATAATCCCCTTTTCCTGGTGGGTCCTTGCTGACCTAACACCGCGTTTAGCTCCAGTCACTTGAAATCCCAGCTGTCTTACAGGAAGGGGTGGTTTGTTGTTGCTTC
The DNA here is from genome assembly GCF_047716275.1 of Strix uralensis. Lineage (NCBI taxonomy): Eukaryota > Metazoa > Chordata > Aves > Strigiformes > Strigidae > Strix > Strix uralensis. The sequence continues at coordinate 3,326,647 of NC_133974.1, read as the reverse complement.
TGGACCTCAGACTCCTCCAGTAGGCTTTGTTCTGGAGGGCAGGGAGAGTTTCCAAGCTGGCTGTGTATCTGCCCTGCAAGCTCCCTCTTTTCTTTAATTGGAAGGTGGGGAACTTGCACTACAGGGCTTGGTGGCCTCTTGGCAGGAATATGTGCTCCTCCTAACACAGTGTTAGAAATGAGATGGAAAGCCTCAAATCCATCCATGCATGCATCCCCAAAATCAGGCATTTGGGAGTTGCATTGTTTTGCTCCAAAAGTGCAACACTACTTTCCTGCAGCAAGACAGACCGTGGGGGTAAGTCCATCAGTCCCATTACTCCTCCAGAGAGGTACATTCTCATGGATGCAGAAGGAGTGGGCTGTGGTTAGGATGTGGGATGAGGAATACACAACAGTGGTTTAAACTGTTGCAGTGGGTGTTGCATATGACCACACATTACATCTTTGGCAGTGGTCAGTCCGGGCAATTTGTCCTCCTCCAAGTTAGATACCTGGAGTACATGGAAGATAAACAATTGGGGAAGAGTATCTAAGAACGTCTGAAACAAACACAGGCTGTTTGGGGCTGTGAGATCTCTATCTCTTCAGTTGGTGCTGTCCTCTTTTTGGTAAATACATATTCCCAGAGTCAGAAAGAGATGCAGGACATACTCGGCAGAGAAGGGGGCTCAGATTCTGGTCGTCTGAACGGTGAGTTATTCAGTCTTTTATGTCCCAGAAAAGTGCCAGACAGCAAGTCATCTTCTGAGGTGTGTCCACCCAACATAGCCTTTCTGGGAAGTGACTCGACTCGGGATTCCTTAATTATTTTGGCCCCTATTATTTTGGTGTAACAGCTAGGTGTATACACGTCCTCTCTATGCCAGGCAAAAGAGAGGGATTATATAGGGAGAAATTCCTGATATTCCAAACCTTGTGTCTGAGACAGAAGGAGTGATATTTTCTGTAATACTCTAAAACACATTCAAGCTGGAGATGTTTACTTTCTCATGCCCCTAAACCACAGACCCTATCCCCATGTCAGGCTAAAGGAGCAATCTCTGCAGCCACTTCTAATTTTAACTCCATGCCCTCTGATTTGAGCACCAGGGTTTGTACAGCTCCAACAGGAAGAATCCCTGCTGACCTTTCTAATTTCAGGAGACTGATGCTCGCTTATCCCTGCAATCCACAGGAAAACCCCGACCTACAAGCAACCTGCTCAGTTTGCGTTGCATTGTAATGGATTGCATTTTGCATTTGCTGCAACTGAGAGGACACAGCCCTGCTCAGAGAAAGATATATTTATTCTAAGCCTGGTGGTGTGAAAGTGGGGTTGAACTGTGAGGGTTGAAAGGGCAGGCTGTGGCAGGCTTGTGTTTCTTTTTCCTCAGTAAAAAGGGCTGGCTCCTCCTTAGCCTATTGCAGAGTCCTGGCCAACAAAAGTGACATGTATTAACCTTTCAGCTCTTGCATAAAGGATGGTGCTTGGGCTCCTTTTCCAGTTTTAAAAGAGCTGAGTGAGGCTCTTTCAGTCCTGTGACAGAGAGGGAGTAGGCGTAAGAGCAAGGTCAGGACAGTGCTTCCTAAGTGGATGAAAATGCTTTGCCGTGGTGCCTAATTAGTCTGTTACAGTGCAGAAATCCTCCCCCTTCCCTGGCCCCTGATCTGGGAGTTCTCCGTGGTCCCAGGTGGTAGGACTGCCTCAGGACAGTGCCTAGTTTGGCTCCTGTTCTGGCACTCCTGGTCCCTTGTGCTGGCATACAGAGAAGACTTACAGCTGTAGGACCCAGACTCAGTAAACATCATCACTTCCCACTGCAGTGCTGTCTTGAAGCAGTGTCTCTCTTGTCCATGACAGCAACCTCAACCACTCAAGGCTAATTCCATGTTAAGCTTCATGAATGACACGAGTAAATCACTGGAATATGCGAAAATCTCTTTGTTGTACACTAAAACATTTGAAGAATAATTTGCTGGTCGCCAAACTTTCAAATATCTGTATTTCTCTTTTGGGCATCAATTTTTCCCCAGGTCGTCCAGAGCAGGAACTTTACTGAAGTACAAGGGACCAGCCCCTGCTCTTCAGAGTGTCACCAGGCAATAGGACTCACTCTTATTAAAGAGTCTGCCTTCAGGAACTGGCAAGGGATGCAGCCAGGTCTGGATCTCCCTTGCGTGTCTGTCCTGTGCCACGTCTCCATGCATCAGACACACAATTCACCAAACATCTATGTTGGGCATCATGGAGGGCAGCCACAGCCCAGTGCTGCAATCCCTGCAGGGTTTCATGCGCTGAGTTGTCCTGGGGAAGGGCACCCACCCTGTTTGCTGTCTCACCTAGTGGGCTCCACAATGCTTGCTGACCCCATGCATTGGCCAAGAGTTGGACTGGGGAGTGTTAAGGTTTTCTTTATGGTGGCATTAGACATGCGAGGTTGGATTGGGCTGCTAAACCTCAAAGCCAGTCAGATGATGGAGCAGACAAGAGAACAGAGATTCCACAATAAAATCTACAATGATTTGAAGAAAAAGGGTTTTCCTGTTATTAAAGTGTCCCTGTGTTTCTGAAGACCCCAGATTATATTGTCTGGAAGAAACCTTGGTCTCTTCCCCAGCTCCCACCTTGCCCCAAGCCTAACCTTGAAAGCAAATACCCATCAGTCCTAACATGCTGTATTTTGCTTGGTTTCCTAAGAAACCTGGAGAGTAAAAATAGAAGGACACTAAGGAGTTCCCTGGGGACAGAGCCATAATTCTTGACCCAGAGTTGAGGAAAGCTTCATTCAGACTTGATACCATCTTGCATACTTGAAAATCCCACCCCAAGAAGATAATTCCACAGCAAAGGAGTAACATTTTGGAAGCTACTCATGGAGTAACTTAGTTTTCTGAGCCACAGGCCTGGTGATGTGTTTAGTAAATATGAGAGCTACAGGGATGAGACCAAGCAAGTGAGGACAGCAATTCCTGTCAAAGTCAGTCCACAACAGTAATGTGTGCCAGGAGGGAGGGATAATGTGAGGAGGAAAATGCAGCCGCTCTGTGAGATCTTTATTATCTCCCATGACTGTTGCCTACGCTGAACTGCAGGGATTTAGTTACATCAGATGTCTTTTGGAGCTGCCAGCCAGTCGCAGCAAGGCACCTCATCTAATCTCATCAGGTTTCACCTTCCTGTGACATCCCTTGAGCAAGGAAAGAGGATTGTGCATCTCTAGCCGCACCCTAGACTCACATCACGTGTGGGAGTGCTGCTGCTGGAGAGGAAGGACAGATGATGGGAAAAAGCTGAGCCCCCCTACTCCCCCCCTTTTCCCTCACTTTCCTGTTGCTCCTCCCTATCTCTTCCTGTCTGGTGATCCTGACTGACTGACCTTTTCCCAGCAAGATGACAGGAACCCAACATCCCTCTTGGGCTTAGGGCTATTCCCTGCCAGGGTGGCCCGGAGGGCACCATGGGGAGCTGGGACACTGCATGCCCTACAGCCACTGAGGAAAAAAAGAGGAACAGAGCATCCATCCCCAAACAGAGTTCTGGATACATGAGCAAGTACAGGTTTCTTAGAGTCTCTTTTCCATACTAGGATTGGTTCAACAACGTTGCTCTTGGTTTTTGCCATGTTGGAGCAGACCAACTTGTGGAAAATGAAAGGGATGGATTTGGATTAGTGTCATTAATAACCAAGAATTAGAATTCAGGCCTATACTAATTACATCTGCAGCTGATGATAAGATGGGAAGACATTTTACAGTGTCTTGACCCTCAGGACCTTAACAGACAACTCCATGACCTGGGTCTCATAATAGCTTCTTACTGTTTTACGTGGATCATCCATACAGAGACGAAGACCCTCTTTCCTCTAGCATGGGTTGTACAAACCTGTAGAGGAACTATGAAATAACCACACTGCCTTTCCAACCAAAGACATTTAGGCATTGTGCTTAAACCACAGCTCTTCCCTTAGCACTTACAGCTGTGACATCCCTTGAGCAAGGAAAGAGGATCGTGCATCTCTGGCCGCACCCTAGATTCACATCAAGTGTGGGAGTACTGCTGCTGGAGAGGAAGGACAGAAGATGGGAAAAAGCTGAGCCCCCCTACTCCCCCCCTTTTCCCTCACTTTCCTGTTGCTCCTTCCTATCTCTGTAACTGACATCTGATGTAACTAAATCCCTGCAGTTCAGCGTAGGCAACAGTCATGGGAGATAATAAATGCATAGCTAGCTATCCAAATACCTTTCCTTCTGTTATTGATCATGCACTGTCACCCAAACCCTGGTGACACTGAGAAATACAGTGTCTACAAGCTGGTATTTCTCCAGTCATCATACTCGTTGGCCTTGATCTGGTCAGCATTCTCAGAACACACACAGTCAGCAAAAATAGACACAGAAATGCTTTTTCAAGTCCCACCGGTGTCTTTCAGTCAGGGGCATTAGTAAGAAACTAAAATCTTGAGTGGTCTCAAGATCTCCCATCTGCAAGCTGTTTTGTTTTCTTAACACATCAGTGGGGAGAACATGGTTTTTCAGGGCAATGCACTTAGTGCTGAACTATCCAATCATTGCTATACACTGTTGGGTAGATTAATGGAAAAGAAACAGTGAAGAGTTTCAGAGTACGTATGAATTAGTTCCCTTCCCTGTAACATGGGAAATGTAGGTTCAAGTTTCATATGGAGTTATTTGAACAAGGGCATCCTGGAAGCTAGGAGAGAGGGTCTAACCACTAAATAGGCAGGAGGATACTTCCTCCTGCTGCTGCAATTTGTGCAAGGAACAGGTTGGCATTTTCTGAATACACCCACTGGATCAATCCCCAAAGCTAAGCAGGTAAGAACATGCTCAGCTGGTGAATCCCAAGAAGGTTTAGAGGTGAGTAAGCTCCTCACTGATCATCACTGTTGAGACTTAGGCAGCTCCAAACATGTCCAGAAATGGAGAAATTTATATGCTGTGAGGACTGGACTGATGGGAATAAAGAGTGTCTAGTGCATCCAGGGATAGGTGGCTGCAAACTGAGTGTTTGGAGGATCAGAAATTAAATGCACAGAAAGTTCAAGGGCAGAAGGTAGATTCACAAATGAAAGAATACCAAAACAAGTAAATACATTTTTAAATAAAAGAGTAACACTTAGGTATGAACTGCACGGATTTAAGTTTTGATGTAAGTAATGGTTTTCAGCCATTTATGTGCCTTTGTCCAGTGTGAGCCCAAAAGTTTTCTAGATTTCTAACTGAGGAGTCAAGATAAAAATTATTGATTGAGGCACCCAAATCTTTGTCCCTCTTTATCCCTGCTGGCTGTTACTGTGTCCTTTGATTTACACCGCCGTGAGTTCAGAAGTGGGTGGGCTCAGGCTGCACCAGCAATGTAACTTGAATACTGGAGTGAAAATTGTCTTAAGGACATTGATGAGGTTGTAAAAGAGTTTCCAGAGCAGACACTAGCACTTGGGCATTAAAAATTCACTCCCCAAGACATGAGCTTGTTAAATGCTATGAGGAGCAGGTGGAACAGACAACTGACATGATCTCTGCTTCAAGCTTTTTGATATCATTAAATCCTTTTTCTGGACACAGAAAAATTTTCAATTAGCCTGCCTATGAAACAAGAAACATCCTGGCAATAACACCCCAGGAGGTAAGTTCTCCTCCCTAGAAAACGTTAAAGAAACACAAATTTTTGCTGAGAAACGTTAAGAGACAAGAGTATTACAGAAATTAGTTTGATCTGGGGTTGTTTCAGTGAGAAAGATATAATCTCCATCTGAATTATAGCCAGTATCGTGCTGGCACTGGTGGCATGTTTACATGCAGCAGGACTTTTTGCCAGGATTGCCCAACCCAATGAAGACATGGTAAATTTTCTTCTGAAATCCATGCTACAAAGGCAGGCTACTGATCACAACTGAAAATGGGATATTCAGGCAGTTGCCCCCCAAAGGAAGAGATGTGCCTGCTGATGATTTCCAAGCCAGTTGTGAGCATGGGTAGATACAGCATTTATAAGTGGGGACGGCAAGTCAGATGGGCATTCAAACACAGAAGCAAGTTTTTCCACAATAGTAAGATGAGGCATCCAGAAACTTAGGGAAACATTTAGGTGCTACTATTCTTGGCATGCCCATAGACATCCCTACATGATTTTCAAAATCTCCATTACAAGGTCTTTCTAGCACTCTTGCTTTTAGAAATTAACTACTCTAAAGGTTTGCAACACTATGAAACCCTAAAAGAGGTGGACAGCACAGAGCCCTTTCTAAGCTCATAGAAACCAGAATGCCGTTTTTCTGAAGAGTTAGACCCACTAATTCTCTTCATCCTTCATGCAGAAGCAACTTGCTTAGTGGAACTAGGCAGGACTCAAATTTTTGCGGTGGAAGTGCTAGCTTTGCTTCCTGCACCTTTTTCTGGTTACTGTGAATAGGCATCAAGTAGAATATGCTATGTGTTACCTCACTGGAAACTATAGTTGTAAGCTTATGACAGCCACAGAAATTAATACAGCAAGATCTCAAGAATCCTATAGTATTCAGTGGATGGACTTCCCCGTGGCAATGAAACACAAAAGAGGCAGACATAAAGGCCACTACAAAGGCAACCGAAGTCTTATGTGAAGGCGAAGAAATTGCATCCCAGTTGGGGGAATGTTACATGCAAGGTCGATTGGTGCTGAACTGAATCTTAACCATGCCTTCTTGGAGACCCACGCTGTCTTCTGCTGGAATCACCCATCCACATGTGTGCAGAGTAAGGAAAGAGCAAAACAATCCTCCTTACCAACTGGAAGGACGTGTGTCACCTCAGTACTACACAAATCCCTGCAGTCTAGCTTCTTTCAGAGCTGTGGCAACATTTCATCATTGCCTCGCACCCACGAATGTGTGCAGTCCTCCCATTTCACTTCCATTCTGGGCTCTTGCTCAGCCCCAAACATCTCAATGGCATGTATCATAGACGAATGAGTTTGGCTTGACTTGGTGCCACATGTACAAATCGCAGCTGTCTCATTGTGGACATGATGCAAACCAGACTTTTTCATGATACAGAAAGGGTCTGATTTCAGTGCCATGAGTCCCCTCTTTGTCTTGGAGATATTCACACAGGACTGACAGGTAGAATGCAGGATCTCTTGCAAGACTTTCCCCTCTGGAGCAGGAGGTGGGACACAGAAAGGACTAGTTGGGACATTTTGGATGGCACTTCATGCTGCATGTAAGCAAGGGAATGGGGCTCAGTTCTAGATCTTTGGTATCTAACTGCAGGTGTCTTTGTGGGAATGAAATGTCACTATAGTCCAAGGAGATTTAGTCAGTGCAGACAGCAGACCCTGGAGAGCTGCTGAGCTCAACCCAAAGCAGACACTGACATTTCCTCTCCTGAATATTTGTCTAAACTTCATTGGCTGGATCACATTTACCAGCTCAGATGATGCCAAAAAGCATCTCAAGTGGTACTAGGCAACCAATTGAGCTACCATTCTTTGCTGTCTGCAGCAGTCACTTAGACAGCCAGTTCAAGTGGGGACACATGCATGTGTCCTAGCTTCAGGTGCTCACAAGCTGAAGATATTTGCAAAGTGAGGTGAGGTCAATCCTGCCCTAAACATTAGGGACGGAAGTCAGGTACTCACATAGTGAGAAATTTTATCGTTACTGTGCTAGTGCATCCCCAAACACTGGCAGAGGATTTTATTGTACCAGGAACAGTGTAACAGCTGCGGTAACTCCCAGATCTATTAAAAAAATAAATATCCAAGCATAGAAAATTGAATTTGTCCACTGAGGTGAGTTCCCTGATGTCCTTGCTTTCTCCAGGAAAAAGGTGATTCATTTGGTCTGGCACCTAGTGGTGCATCTTCCAGATGGGGGAATCCAGCACAAGACCACCGTGCCTCCATGTTTGCCGTCCCTCCTCCCCGTGAGACCTGTGTGACCAGTCTTCTCTCAATGCCTAAAAAGAGATAAAACCCCACATCATGGGATGGAAGAGCAATCAGGTAGCTGGACTGAGGCATCATTGGAGGAATCCATATTACCAAGTTCGTGACACTTAATGCAGATATACTAATTATGATGATAACCCCAAGAAGCCCGGCAACTTGGAAGAAGTTACCTACACTAAGCATGAACAAGTAATGACAGATTGTATCCCAACCCTTTAGAAATGGACTCACTCAAGGACAGACTGAAAGAGTTAAGTGGATTAAACAAAAAGCAGAAAAGACAGGGTGACAAGACAGCAAAAACTGCATAGAGTGAAATGCTCCACCATTACAGACAACAGCGTAAATAAATCATGTGTGCCAGAAATAAATGAGACTACCACATGATCATCCAGTTCCGCTCCCTACCCTGAAAAACAGTTTCTGCCCGTCTTTTCTTGTCTGGGCAAGTTTTAAACCTCCTGAGCAAGTGGGTTTAAACAGTGTCATGTGTGTTTTCTTGGGTTCTTCATACCTTCATTCAGTGAACTGCAGAAACAAATGTAGATGGACAAAGCACAGAAATATGGTATCAGGAGGAAGACAGGAAGAAAGAGAAATGCAAAGGGAGGAAACAACGTACACAGCAATGCAAAAAGGCAGCTGGGAATAGCTGGGGATCAGCTGTAAGAGGAAGGCTTCAGTTTGATATATGGTGCCAGAGACATTATTAATGATTTGCTGGTTTTTACCTTTAAAAACTTTGGGTGGATTATTTATTATGTCACCACAGCGCTCATATGATCTATGAAAGGGGCAATAATATGTATCTGTTCCTGGCCTCTCAGATTCACTGCCTTTTTACAGCCTTTAATTAGGATTTAATTCTGCACTCCCAACACAGAAAAAGAGTATCTGGTATTCTTAAAACAAAAGACAAAGAAAAACATTCCCCCCTTACTTAAAATATCCTATATGTCTTTCTACCATGAATGAACAGTTCTGCTGATAGTCACTGCAGCATTTTCACAGATCAAAGGACTTATTTTCCTTTGAAAATAATGAATAATCCAGGGAAACCCAACTGGACTAGAAATACTGCTAGAGCCCTGACTTTAGTGCCCTTCCATGAAGTTAACTGGTAGAGCAATGGTTAGCTGGTTGCTGAGTGGGGATCTCTGGTGTAGGTTGGTCTTCTGCATTTGGGGGAAAATTGCCTGTGATTTGGACACGGATTCATCATTTGAGGCTGGGGAAAGGCAGAAGGAGCTACGTATCAAACTCCGCCAGCATCCTTATCGGCCCTGAAAGGGCAGAACTGCAGATACTCTGCTGCTATTGGCATCCTCTGTGCATCTCAGTATTTCCCCTTGGGAATCCCTCTCATTTTCCCTTGCTGGGATCTGTGCTTGGCTGTGGCCAAGAGTCAGTCCCCAGATGGACAATGGTGGCCTTTGAGATGCTTAGATCCCTCTTGACCCCTGGACTCCTGTCCTCTGATAGAAAGACTCTGTGCTCACCCTGGAGACTACACACATCTTCTCTTGAGAAAGCCAAAGGGATTGCACTTCGGGCCATGACATAACCTGGGAGTGAGTCAGCCCAAAAAGACAAGAAAAGAGAGGAAATCTGATGGACAGCAAGAAATAGGGCAAGTGAATTGTCGGAGAAGGACAACTCAGCACTGGCACACCCAAGGGGGAGTTTCTCTTGATGAAGGTCAATGCAGAGAAGGTGAGTGTGAAGTGCTTCTCCCAAAGCTTTGGGATGGAGTCTATCTGGATCACTCCAGCTCTGACTGGCACTGGGATCTGGGGTGATTTTTGAAGCTGTCTGATTAAGAAACATAGATTTTCTGGTTCCCTTGCAAGCTGGGACACAGGAAGCACCCTGTTGTTCTCTGTACACACTGAGAAATCCCATAACCATTGCACCAGGCTGAACTTGACCTTTGGGCAGGAGAAGGCTCAAAATTTTTAGGTCAAATGTAGTCATGGTGCTGAGGAAATGGAGACCTCAGAGATTGTATTATTATGTTACTGTTCTCCTCCATGAGCAGAGCATCTATTCCTGGTGGTTTAGCAAAGGACAATAATAAAACAATCAGAATAAATATTCTGAATAGTGGGAAAATGCACTTTTAACCTGCTCTGTAAGCACACCTCCTGCTCTGATTCTTCCCCTCTTCAATGCTTACTGTGTGCTTTTTTTTGTCAATAGTTTTAATGTGTGAGTGCGGATGTGGGTGTTCATTCAATACCTAGTGCAGTTGCAAGGGGCATGTTTCCACCTAGCAGCACCCAGGTTCCTTAATTCTAGTTGTTTTGGGTTTGGGTGGGCTGGAAGATGGGTGCTGGTGAGGTTACATGGTGACTAACCTGGGGATTGCTTCACAGTGATGATGGCAAGTTTCTAAGAGCAACAGAACAAAATTGTTCTTTTGTCTGAGTTTCTAGATGTAGTTCTCAAGACATGGGTTGTGCTAATCATTCCTGCACCTGTGGATGAGATCTGCAAATCCTCACCTTCGACTATTGCAGTATGAGGTTATGAAGAAAGAGGAAAAGGGATGGCCCATAGCAGGTGTCCTGCACTCATCCAAGGTGATACTTAAGCAGAAAAGTGGAACTGCAGACACCAAAATGTGAGGAATAAGGCCCAGGACAGACCTGACATGAGTTGTGGGATGAGTAGAGCCACAGGGAGTCAGTGACACACAAAGGGAAAGCTCACCACACAATATTATGTATTAATGATGCACACAGCAAACTTCATCTTGGGGAAAAATAGAATGCAACAACCACTGCAAAACAGGAAGGGACATGTTTTACCAAATAGTAACGACAACTGTATGAAGGGCCATTTATTACAGGGTCTGACCAGAGGTCCTTCTAGCCCTTACCATGTCTCTGAAATGTTTAGCAGTTTTTAGGAAGAGCCTGTAAGAATTCAGCAGTGTACAGGACTCCCCCCAATACACCCAACTGTAACCAAGATAGAGCTCATGGTCTTGCTGAGCCGTTTCTGTAACTTTGTGTTTAACCCCTAGTTGCTATAAGGATCTCTCAACAATAACTCAAGATGCTTAATATTCTTTTTGTTAGATTGTAAGGTTGCACTAAGGAATTCTGGTTGCAATGTGACTTTCTGAAAACAACCCCAGGCAGAACCCAATTCCTATCTTCCAAGTTGAACACCCATCATTTTCCATCCCATCTGCAAGCAAAGCCTGATATCAGCACAAAACCCCAACTGCTACGAGTCAAGGAAAAAAAAAAAAAAAAAACCAACCCAGAAAGGATTATTTGTAAAATTCAGTGGCCCTTGAGCAAAACAAGAGCTCACCATGTACCCTGCTGGAAAGACTTTAATATCAGCCTAAGCTGATGTTAAAACAGACAAACAAAGCCTGGTCCCAGCTTGCTTTAAAACATTTGCCATTTAATCATGTGTTGGTTATTAAAACTCCTCAGATAAACATAAACCAGGAGCAGCCTGAATTCACTTCAGTTGCTCTCGTTGGGCCATTTACCCAAGTCGAGAGACTCTGAGGCTCATTTTTCAGTTTCACTCTGCGATGCCTTGCTGGGGATGATATAATGCTCTCCATAACCTCACTGTCCTGGAAGAAGCCATGCTCAGTCAATACCCCATCAGGGTGACGGGTCCCAAATCCCACTGCAAGCTGTGATGGATTGTCTCGGGGTGAGATTTCATATATCTCCCGCTTTCAGAGGGGAGCTGACACAAATAATTGGTGTCACTTTTGCTGGGACAGTGCCAAATGCTGACAAAACAGTTCCTAATCAGAAGTGCCAGTGATTTGCACTGGGATTTGCATGCTGGACAACAGGAAAGTGTCATCATGGCGGCGAGCTTGAGGGGCCTCATAATGCTGGAATACAGTGGCCTCTTGGACAGTGAAAGAGCTTGGTGTTGTGAGAAGGGTTGGTGACGCAGCCAGGTGTGCAAGAACTGTGTGCGGGCCTGGAAACACAGCTAAAGACTCACCCTGAGCCCTGGAGAGCTCAAAAGCCCAGGAGAAAGGTCCTTATTCTTCTGTAAATCAACGCTTAATACTCTGTTGAAAGACCTGCAGGATGATGCCATGCAACAACATCTAGGGTGGTGACAAGTTCCTTGCGTGCATGTCTGGGTGCTATATGGTGCTGTATGGTGCTATATCCTTGTATACAGTTTCAACCCTAAAAATCTGACTATTTCTACAGTCATTTAGGACTGATGAAGGACTAGTGACTGTCTCAATATCATATAGTGAGTTTGGAGCCAGGGCCTGACCCCAGTTCTCCTACATCCTAGGTCTCCTTTTCGCACAAAATTTCTCCTTCACCAAACTCCCCACCTATTT